>NC_092707.1:295965165-296270924 GCF_047496885.1 Scyliorhinus torazame
TGCTATATTCTCTCCTTCTAGATGATGTATTCTGTGAAACCTAATAGCTTGGGTGAATAATGGTCCTCCAGAATCTTAGTTAGTTCTGAATATGTTTTGCTACTGGGTTTCTTGGGCTGGAGCAGATTAAAGTTTTATTGTCAATGGTGTTGAGGAAAGTAGGCACTACAATATTGTTTGATAAGGTTCCCCACGGTAGGCTATTGCAGAAAATATGGAGGCTGGGGATTGAGGGTGATTTAGAGATGTGGATCAGAAATTGGCTAGCTGAAAGAAGACAGAGGGTGGTGGTTGATGGGAAATGTTCAGAATGGAGTTCAGTTACAAGTGGCGTACCACAAGGATCTGTTCTGGGGCCGTTGCTGTTTGTCATTTTTATAAATGACCTAGAGGAGGGCGCAGAAGGGTGGGTGAGTAAATTTGCAGACGACACTAAAGTCGGTGGTGTTGTCGACAGTGCGGAAGGATGTTGCAGGTTACAGAGGGACATAGATAAGCTGCAGAGCTGGGCTGAGAGGTGGCAAATGGAGTTTAATGTAGAGAAGTGTGAGGTGATTCACTTTGGAAGGAATAACAGGAATGCGGAATATTTGGCTAATGGTAAAATTCTTGGAAGTGTGGATGAGCAGAGGGATCTCGGTGTCCATGTACATAGATCCCTGAAAGTTGCCACCCAGGTTGATAGGGTTGTGAAGAAGGCCTATGGAGTATTGGCCTTTATTGGTAGAGGGATTGAGTTCTGGAGTCATGAGGTCATGTTGCAGCTGTACAAAACTCTGGTACGGCCGCATTTGGAGTATTGCGTACAGTTCTGGTCACCTCATTATAGGAAAGACGTGGAAGCTTTGGAACGGGTGCAGAGGAGATTTACCAGGATGTTGCCTGGTATGGAGGGAAAATCTTATGAGGAAAGGCTGATGGACTTGAGGTTGTTTTAGTTGGAGAGAAGAAGGTTAAGAGGAGACTTAATAGAGGTATACAAAATGATCAGGGGGTTAGATAGGGTGGACAGTGAGAGCCTTCTCCCGCGGATGGAAATGGCTAGCATGAGGGGACATAGTCTTAAACTGAGGGGTAATAGATATAGGACAAAGGTCAGAGGTAGGATCTTTACGCAAAGAGTGGTGAGGCCGTGGAATGCCCTACCTGCTACAGTAGTGAACTCGCCAACATTGAGGGCATTTAAAAGTTTATTGGATTAGCATATGGATGATAATGGCATAGTGTAGGTTAGATGGCTTTTGTTTTTTGACTTCTCATGTCGGTGCAACATCGTGGGCCGAAGGGCCTGTACTGCACTGTATCGTTCTATGTTCTATGTTCTATCTTTGGAAATCTTGTTAGCTAAGATATAGCAATGAAATATTTCTGCATAGGACCTCCAATTTTTGGATTCCTCGTCAAATGGGCCAATGGCGCCAAACAGTCCCGCTGTTTTACAATGATACCAGGATCTGCTCGCAACATCCCTTCCGGAGCTTATCTTAATATAAATGGTCTAGTTTATATTGTAATATAAACCAATTGTAGCAGCTGGTCTTTGATTTAATGCCATGCAAGAAATCTCTCTGTCTCACTCTCCCTCCGTGTCTCAATCTAACTGTGTATGTGGCGAGCTCTGCAGCCTAAACTCCCCGGGGTGTCAGTTTTAATTTTAGGTATGGACTTTTTCCCCCCTATTTTAGCCCACAACCTTACCGGTCCGATGCCAGGTACAATCAGCTTACCTGCTGTTGTTTCTGCTTCAACTTTGAAAGCTTCAATTTTCTTTTCTTGTTTGAAAAGAATTTTATGCGTTCCTCATCGCCAGTATTCCTTTTATCCTGTTACATTCTGCACTCTCAGGACAAGAAAAACATAAAAGTTGTAGCACGTGAGGTTGGGCGCAAATAATAATGCAGGTTTATTGAATAGCGGTTAACTCTACAAAGGCTTGATCTAGACTGAGTTTGCGAAGCTGTCGATGATACCACAGATTGTATACGTGACTAGACTCTTAAAATGGCCATGCAACAACACAACAACTCCAACTACATGACAAATATAAATTGTTGTTATTGTTGATGATGGTGACCTGGTAGGGGTTTTGAAGATTATGAAAAGGCTTAGTAGGAAAGGCTGATATTTGCAGTTTGAGGGAGATTAAAATGAGGAGTTTTAAATACATACTGGTAACTACAATGGAGGATTCAGGAGAAATGTCTTTAACTAAAGATTACTTAGAATAATAATCTTTATTAATAATAATCTTTATTAATGTCACAAGTAGGTTTACATTAACACTGCAATGAAGTTACTGTGAAAATCCCCTAGTTGCCACACTCCGGCTCCTATCCGGATACACTGAGGAAGAATTCAGAATGTCCAATTCACCTAACAAGCACGTCTTTCGGGATTTGTGGGAGGAAACCGGAGCACCCGGAGGAAACCCACACAGACACGGGGAGAACGTGCAGACTCCGCACAGCCAGTGACCCAAGTCGGGAATCGAACCTCGCACCCTGGTGCTGTGAGGCAACAGTGCTAACCACTGTGCTACCATGCCTCCCTTGAGCATAAAATATGAAACTCTCCACCACAAGTAGAGGTGAGTAGCACAGATGCATTTAAGGGGATGTTAAACAAGTGGAAAGGGATAGCTTGATTGGTTGGATGATCAGGGGCAGGAGATGAATACAGACATTAACAGAGAACAGTTAGGTTGAGTGCCCACTCTCTACGTTGACTGTATAGTCAATGTAGTTCTGTGTAATAAACCTGAGTCAGTTCCTTCTTCTTTGGCTATTCTGGATTTTCAGGACTGGGTCGGTTTTCTAAATTGCAACAGATCAGAAAAACCTAAAATAATATTTTAGGAAAATCAAAGGGATCGTGGCCTTTCTTTTTGCAGGTAAGATCAGAAAGTTTCAAAAAATAATGAAATATGAAGAGAATATTTCATGTCGGAAACAGAAAATGATTGTGTGTTTGACTCAGGAGGGTGACCTTCATAACTCACTCATCCTCACTTGTCACAGAATTCTCCTTCATGTGCAAGGCTTTCAGGTTGCCCTCTGAATATTCCCCAGTGAAACAAGAGGAAATGGAACTGAATACAAATGAAATAAGAATGGAAAGCACTGATGATCTGGTGGATGGATGCAGCACAGTGGTTATATGTTAGTGTGAGGATTTTAGCAAAAGTACAGAATATACAATGAGAGGGGAATTGGGAAAGAACTTAAAAGGACAAAACAATGAATGAAATTAGAAAAAGAAATGTGATGAGAATGGAAACAGATTTAAAATGTAACATGAAGAAAAGAATATTTTATGGACCCAATCATTACCCTGCCCCCATATCCCCCCAAACCAGAATATTAAAATATGACCTTCAGGAGTGACTAGTTGGCCCTCCAAGGCTGAAATAATTTGGCCCCACAGAACTGCTCTCTGCCGAATCTATTGATTGTGATAAAAAAAAGTTAATGTTTAGCACCAGCTACAGAAAGAGTCACACAGAGCAACAGCTTCAAAAAAGCTGGCAAGTCTATTAGGCTCATTACATGTGAAAGAGAGTCATTATTGGGTTTTGTAACTTAATCTCTAGTTATACAGAACAGTACAAGCAGTTCTGGAGAATGTCCCCAGTGAAATGTTACATTTTCACATTAACAATGATCATGGTTCATTTTAAGCAAATAACAGACAAAGAGCCTCTCTGATAAAAGAGAGTCTAACCATCTCTTGATAATCAATGCCATTAATTTTGCTTATTTCCCCCACTGTCAACATCCTGATAGTTAGCTTTGACCAGAAACTGAACTGGACCAGTCATATAAATACTGTGGCTACAAGATCAGGTCAGAGGCCGATGATTCTGCAATGCGTAACTCATCTCCTGATTCCCCAAAGGTTGGCCACCATTTACAAGGTACAATCAGGAGTGCGATGGAATACTCTCCACTTCCCCATCCAGGAAAAGACAACCTATCTGATCAACGCCCAATCTGCTCATTTAAACATTCGCTCCCGCCACCACTGAAAAACAATGGCAGCCTTGTGTATGAAATACAAGATGCACTGCAACAATCTGTCAAGGCTGCATCACCAGCACCTTCCAAACTTGCAACCTCTACTACCAGAAGGACAAAGGCAGCAGGTACATGGGAACACCACATCCTGCAAGTTTCCCTCCAAGCTACACACCATCCTGACTTGGGATTATATTGCTATTCACTGTTACGGGACCACAATCCTGGAACTCCATTTTGTGCAACATAGTGGGTGTACCTACACCATATAGACTACACTTACACCACATGGGGTGGCACAGTGATTAGCATGGCTGCCTCACAGCGCCAGAGACCCAGGTATAATTCCAACCTTGGGTGACTGTGAGTTTGCACCTTCTGGGTGCTCTGGTTTCCTCTAATGGTCCAAAGGCGTGCAGGCTAGGTAGATTGGCTTGGTTAAATTGCCCCTGGGTGCGGGTGGGGTTGCTGGGATAAGGTGGTGGATTGAGCATAAATAGGGTGGTCTTTTGAAGGGTCAGAGAGGACTCAATGGGTTGAATGGCCTCCTATAATTCTAGTGATTCTATAATTCTAGACTGCAGCGGTTCAAAGAGGCATCTCCCCACCACATTCTCAAGGGCAATTGGGAATGGGTAACAAATGCTGGCCAGGCCAGTAATGTTCATATCCCATGAAAGAATAAAAACAATTCTACAACACAATTAATAGATCATTATCTTAAAATCTGGAGAAAAAAACAAAGTTGCATTTGGATTTTCAGTGAACCATTGTTCATGTAAAGGTTATGTCAACTGTCATGCCCCCACATTTGACCCCTGCCCAGTGCATTCAATCACCTCTGAACCCAGTTTGCAGAGATACTCCATCTAGCCCCATCCTTTCACTAGTGCAGATTTCCTCCTTACTGCCAGGGCAAAATAGCTCATGGGACAGAGGTCCTTATAGAAAAATTTGGTATAAGCTACTTGCAACTTTCCATCCAATAACATTAATGGATAGAAACACCAAGCGTCTCGTGCTGGCTTTGTGCGTGAAGCTGTTGGTTTTTATATTCTTTCATGGGATATGGGCATGGCTGGCAAGGCCAGCATTTGGTCTGCCATGGTGGGATTTGAAAGCGTGTCTACAGATTCTGGGTCTCTGGAATAAATACCACAACGTCACTGCCTCCCAGTCATCAAGGGAGTTTTCCATTTTCCTCCTCCAATTCTCCCTGTCCTCTTTCTCTCTTTTATTACTTTGAGTTGGTACTTTGCTCTTCTAATAATAGCAGCAACAACTGCAAAAATGACAGCCAATTTTCAAATTACAAATTTGTGAGTAAATGACCAGATAATCTGTTTTGGAAGTGTTTGTTGAGGAGTAAATATTCAGCCTCTAGGGAACTTCCCTCTACCATTTTGAATAGTGTTAGATGTGATTCTGTGATTGGGTTTCATTTTCTGAACAATCCTAAGTGCGTTAATGGTTGCACAAACAACCAATTTAAGATAATCATTTGTACATTTAATGTAGCTTATTTGCCCTTGCTAGAAGCAACATATATTCCCATACAGAGACACATTCTCCACAAACAAAAGGAATCTGCTCAAGTTTAGCAAGTTTTTTGAATTAGCTAGAAGCATGGGAGCCTATAGTTCCCTGTTGCTTTCTCTATGGCAATGCCTTGGCCAATCACTGTCGATTTGCCAACAAACAAGGAACCTTTATTTCCTGTAGAATAAATTATTGTGATTGTTTGAAATTTGGAATTCTCGCATTTGTCCTGATGAGTACCAAATAAAAAGCTTTGGCAACATGTTGTAGGCGGGAAACATATTAATATTGTTTAATTACAACAATTTATTAGGGCAGACCACAATCATAGTCTACAAAGGGTTCTTCGAGGCTTTGGAAACTATATCGTGCATTAGAAAGGTTAGGTAAAATTCTACACTCAGGGGATAGACACCACCTAGCTAACATGTGGATGTGGCAAAAAAACTGCCAGCTGAATGTTTACGTGGCCCATGTCAGTTGTTTGAATGCCTGGTGACCTCTGTAATACCACAGCGGCCTGAAGTAGCAGACACAGCTGGCAGTGTAAGGCCAAGGCTGGTAGCAACAAGCACCAGGGAAGAGATTCGGAGGAGCCATAGAGAAATAAAAGTGACAGATAATTATTGGGCTAGCAGACATCCTGCCTTGTGAACACCTGAAAATTGTTTCATGTAAAATCTAAAACTGACAATGTTGGAATGTAAATTATGCTCTGCCTACGTGATCTGCAATGTATAAATATCATATGATTCTGTAGCCAGTTGGAGTCTGCTTTAGAGGCCTTTCTATCAAGTTGTTCTCTCCCAATACGTTGGCTAATAAACTATTGCTCTGTTCCTAGGTCTCCTGGGATTATTTCATATAATTATCTGCTCCAGTATAATGTCAAACTTGGAAATGTTGATGTTGAGAGGGCCTTGGATATACTGGTACAGGAACACAGGAAGTTAGTATGCAGATACTGAAAGCAATTAGGAAGGCAAATGAGCCTTTCTTGCAAGGGGTTGGAGGACAAGGATAAAGAAGTCTTGCTACAATTGTACAGGCTTTGGTGAAGCCACACTTGAAATACCGTGTGCAGTTTTTGTCTCCATATTCAAGTAAAGATATACTTGCATTGGAGACTGTACAGTGAAGGTTCACTACATTGGTCCCTGGGGAAAAGGGTTGTCCTATGAGATGAGGTTGAGTAAATTGAGGACAAACTTTTCCGCTCCTTCCAGCAGCGGGAATCATGACGGGCGGGAACACAAAATTTGGCGTGATGGAAAAACTTTTAATTTCCCACAGGCAGGAAATTAGTCTGGAATTTTGTTCTCCCGAATTTGATGGTGGGTAAAATGGGTTGAGTTTCCTGCTGATCTATTTTGGAAACCATATTTGCATTCATTTGCATCATGAATGCTCATTGAAAGGCCAACTCACTGGAATTACATTCCACCTGCAAAATAAATTCCCCAGCAGCGGAAAAATAGAACAATCTATTTGCTGACTGTTTTGAAGTGGTGTGTACCTGGCAAGCTTCAGTTCATCAATGACTTGGAGGTACGTAGATGCTGCTTTCATCTATCTTCAAGAGCGTTGATGGGATATTTTGTGTACCTGTATCACAAGCTGTGCCAAGACTGTGAACATGAGAGTATATCAGACTATACAATTAATGTCACTGACAAATTGAGGGATACCTTGAGCAAATATCGAGTATACTACTTAGCAGACATCCCAAAACTAGATGAGGAATTGAAAGAATTAAAACAAAAGCTGGGAGAAATATTTAAAACGTATGTGAAGATCAAACAAGAAATAAAGAAAATTCATGAGGAAATTTAAGGTATCAAAGAAACCACATGGTGGGATGGTATACAGAATTGGGGAAACAATGTTCAAATACATCCATGGGTACATTTATCGTCCTATATTGTGATCATGATGGTGTCATTGATAATGGTATATCAGTTGTTTATGGCTAATGTTGAGAAGATGGAAAGAACAAGTTCAGATGATATTAGAAAAGAAGAGGATATACAAACTGCTGTAAAGAATGCTTCTGATAGGAGGAGTAGGATATCTCATAAAAAATTATTTTAAACTAAATGAATTACAATGGCCATAAAACCAAAGTGTAATAGTCAAGTGGATCTGTAGGTGGTAGAACACCCGAACATGTTGATACTGTGATCCAATGTTTTAATTTCAAAAGGGGAGAAATGTAGCCGGCC
Organism: Scyliorhinus torazame; assembly: GCF_047496885.1. NCBI lineage: Eukaryota > Metazoa > Chordata > Chondrichthyes > Carcharhiniformes > Scyliorhinidae > Scyliorhinus > Scyliorhinus torazame. The sequence goes on from NC_092707.1 coordinate 295,972,940, forward strand.
ATTCACAGCCTGATACAAAATGGCCAAGCAAAGAAAGGTCACTACTATGGCCTGATGGGAAATGTGGCTAACTAAGAAAAACCTGTAACAAGAAGAAGTGACATATATGATTTACAACAAATATTTTTGATTTCATTACTGGCCATAAAGAGTACTGTACAAGATACTGTACAATAAATGTCTTCAAGGGAAAGACTGACCATGATGAATAAGCAGGATGATAAGCAACACATGTCCCTGAAAGTAAATTGATCTTCATCGATCAGATGGACATTTAGAGAGAAGCGGTACTAAAGTAATCAAGGACAACTGACCCTAAGGTCGGGTATCCTGCAATAAACTAATTTGAACACAGGCTCCTGGATGCCATACTCCGGAGAAGACATACAACCCCTGACTGAGCCACGACTCTTTGAACATTCTGACCAGAATGGACAGTGATTCATTAGTGTTGTTCTGTGAGCACATAACTGGAAGTACCAACGAGATCACTATCAGAAGAAGAGACAAAGAGATTTAATCAGCGGAACCTCAAGGAACAACATCGCAGAAGAAGACCTCAAGCTTTGAGTTTGATGAAGTCCGATCCCTCTCTATGCCTGTCCAGCATGAGTGGGTATTGATGCCCCTACAGGTCCATTAGTTAAATATTAGCAGTTAAAATCTATGCTTGTAAGCTTACAATAGTAGTCTGAGAGGGGAATAGAAGCATTTACATGTGTAATACGGTGAAAGAGAATCAATCTTGTAGCAATATTAAGTATTGAAGTTTTTATACATTTTCCCCAATAAAGACATGGGGTGAAATTCTCTGGTATCGGCGCGATGTCCGCCGACCGGCGCCCAAAACAGCGCAAATCAGTCGGGCATCGCGCCGCCCCAAAGATGTGGAATGCTCCGCATCTTGGGGGGCCGAGCCCCAACTTTAAGGAGCTAGGCCTGCGCCGGACTAATTTCTGCCCGCCAGCTGGCGGAAAAGGCCTTTGGTGCCCCGGCAGCTGGCGCGGAAATGACATCTCCGGGCGGCGCATGCGCGGGAGCGTTAGCGGCCGCTGACGGCATTCCCGCGCATGCGCAGTGGAGGGGGTCTCTTCCGCCTCCGCTATGGTGGAGACCGTGGCGAAGGCGGAAGGAAAAGAGTGCCCCCACGGCACAGGCCCGCCTGCGGATCGGTGGGCCCCGATCCCGGGCCAGGCCATCGTGGGGGCACCCCCCCGTGGCCAGATCGCCCCGCGCTCCCCCCCAGGACCCCAGAGCCCACCCGCGCTGCCTTGACCTGCCGGTAAGGTAGGTGCTTTAATCTACGCCGGCGGGACAGGCATTTTAGCAGCGGGACTTAGGCCCATCCGGGCCGGAGAATCGCGGGTGGGGGGCCCGCCAACCGGCGCGGCGCGATTCCCGCCCCCGCCGAATATCCGGTGCTGGAGAATTCGGCAACCGGCGGGGGCGGGATTCACGCCAGCCCCCGGCGATACTCCGACCCAGTGGGGGGTCGGAGAATCTCGCCCATGATTTGATTTAAAGATGAAGTTAGTGTGTCGATCAATTGACTGGAGCAAAGGTTTCGGTCAATGGGAGGCAACACCAGCGGATGGAGGGGACCCAGAGGCAGGACTAGGATGTGGTCAAGGAACAGAGTGGAGCAGTGAAAGACTGTCTTGGAGCAAGAATTATAAGACTGTCCAAAGAAAAGTCTGAGGCAGTCCTGGGTTTGAGGTCACATTGTCAGAGAAATATTGAAGAGACTGTTCTGGGGCTGTTTGGGCCATGTTAGAGGGCTTTGCCTCTCTGGGCAGTAATGTTTGTGCACAGTGTGGCATGCAGGGTGTGATCAATCACCTAAGGCAATTGGTCCTGGGGGTTAGGGTAATGGCATTGTGAGGCTGATGACACAGACATGGTCAGGGGAGGCATCTGTATTCTGTATGTTATGGGTGGGTGTGGATGGTTTCATGGTGGATGGAGGGGAACGCCAGTATGCATGTGGCCTTAAGAAGGGGAGGGGTCAGGTCAACAATGGTCACAGGGAGATAAACATTAAAGTGTTCCGGGAGGAGAGCAGAAATACCCACATGAACAATGATGGGTTCAATGGGAACAGGAAGAGGCTGGATAGGAGGAAAAGGAATTAGAAGGCAGCGAATATGGAGAAGGATGGGAGGAACCTGCTGGGTGAAAGAGGGAGGTTGGGAAGGTCAGCAGCACCATTTTTGAGCTCACCTTACAATGGCACAGTTGAAAAAATAAGCTGGGAAAAATTGATCAGGGAGGGGTTGCAGAGCGTGTGAGAGGGGTTCAGCACACCATTTTTTGGCTGCTTAAATGGACACCCTCTAAATCTCCTACTCAAACCATGGAGAGTGTGGCTCAGCTAAGTGCTGGACTCAAGGATCTAATATACAATGCACGAGCTTGGGTTCTTTACTAATGTTGTACATTTAGGTGAGAATCCATTAAGTTTAGGTGTTGCGGTGCGTATAGTTCTTACAGAGGCCTGTGAGAATGATATAAGATCAAAAGGTAAATGACCATGTCTGTTCCACAGAGGCAGCATGTGCCTGACAACCTGCCATGTTCCCAGTACACTGGTTATGGTATTCAAGGCACCATTCTTGCAGTCAGGAAGTAAGTGCAAGAATTATTAATCCATTGTTATGATCAAGACAATTGGAGGATAACCAACACAAGGCTGACTGTGGCTCCGAGGACTTGGGTCTTTTGATGCTAATTTAGACCCTCAGTGTGAATGCACAGTCATATTTCAGTAGAAAGATTAGACACCGATCATACTCCATATTATCTTGAAAGGAGTGGTCTTGTAGACTAAGGGAAAGCCAAAGGATAGAGATTGGATTCTTGCCTTGTATATGGAAGGAGACTATTCAAGGTGGTCTATCATTGATTGTTCAATTGTATCTGTTCACCGTGTTACGACAGCCTGTGCTAGTGCGCGGTCAAGTCCAGCCCCATGTGCCCCGAGTCACAAATCAAGTCAATTAACCAATAATTCTTATAAAGATACCCAAAGTCTTTGGCCCTTGGCTGCCCAATAATTAGTCACCAGGGGCGAAATTCTCCGACCCCCCGCCGGGTCGGAGAATCGCCGGGGGCTGGCGTGAATCCCGCTCCCGCCGGTTGCCGAAGTCTCCGGCACCGGAGATTCGACGGGGGCGGGAATCGCGCCGCGCCAGTTGGCGGGCCCCCCCGCGCGATTCTCCGGCCCGGATGGGCCGAAGTCCCGCCGCTAAAATGCCTGTCCCGCCGGCGTAAATTAAACCACCTACCTCACTGGCGGGACAAAGCGGCACGGGCGGGCTCCGGGATCCTGGGGGGCGGGGGGCGATCTGGCCCCGGGGGGTGCCCCCATGGTTGCCTGGCCCGCGATCGGGGCCCACCGATCCGCGGGCGGGCCTGTGCCATGGGGGCACTCTTTCCCTTCCGCCTCCGCCATGGTCTCCACCATGGCGGAGGCAGAAGAGACTCCCTCCACTGCTCCTGCGGGGGAAACTGTCAGCGGCCACTGATTGTTGTCTGATTTGCGCCGTTTTGGGCGCCAGTCGGCGGACATCGCACCGTTTCCAGAGAAATTCGCCCCAGGTTTGTAAATGTAAACACGATTATTGTTTTTTTATACTAAGAACTATCATGAAGCATGCAGTAAATACACTCTAACAGCAAATCAATCAAACTGAGTCCTCAGTTTGGCCAGTCTGCAAACACCAGTTTAAACTGGCACAGCCTTCCGGATTCTTCTGTTTGAATTAAAAGTACAGGCTTCTTACAGACTGCTTGCCTTAAAGTGAGATGTCTGTTAATCATCCATAGATCAAACATGCAACAGCAAAATAAAAGAAAGGGGAAATCAAGGAATAACCAGGAAGGAACCTTACAACATATACGAGAAGAAGTGGAGGATGTAGGCTGCAGGAAGCACTGCCTTGTTGATAACTATGAATAGAATGAGGAGAAGAAGGATCCAGGGCCAATTGACACATCACCACCCTGAGGATTAAGAGCCATCGGGGCTTCAAGGGAAGTCCCAGATGCTGATGAGAAGGAAAACTCCACCAAGAAATTTGGTATGGCCAAGGGGTTATGGAAGAATCAGCTCAAACATGGAGAGGACCAAGGAGTGCCACAGATGCCTTCGCTTATGTAGGGATGTGAAGAGGGTGAGGATTCAGGCAAGTCACATGAGAATACCATTGCATTAGCACAACATGGCAGACCTCATACATAAAAGATAGCAGGGAGTATAAGGTGAAGACAGTTCTTCCATGCTTTGATGCAGCTGACATGGCAATACCTTCACTGTCATCTTCAACATGTCATGAAGCATAAGTTACCTTCTATCTAAAAATGGGGTCACCTTTAGAAGGTTCAATAGACCAGGGACCGTGTGGCCACTTGTGGAATGTGCTTAGCACTCCTCTAATGCACATCCTTAAGGTAAGCAACTACACTTATGTTATGGACCAGGGTATAGAGTACCCCAAAGTGTATCATGGAGTTCACCTGACCCTTTTAATAGATTGTGGTATGGGGAGCACACGGCCCACTCTACAGGTGTGGTATAACAGAAATGGAAAAGTATTTTTTAAAGCAAAACAATATTTATTCTATGAACTCAAGTTAACCTTTTTAAAACATACAGTGAACATCTTAGCAACCATTAATTCAAATACAACCCCCAAAGACTACAACAATAGGTAAACCTTTAAGCTTTCCTTTTTAACATCCATACGACTTAAAAGCAAAACCTTTATCAGAAGCACATCAGGTTAAAGTCACTACTGCCATTAGTTTTAAATCACCAGGATCGATTTACAGTCTTTAGATTACAGAGAGAGATTCATACACCTTCTGGCTGTGACTGCAGCTATCCAGCTCTGAAAACGGAACTAAAACACACACTGCAGCAAACAGCCTAAAACAAAAGTAAAAAGCTGACAGACAGCCCAGCTCCACCCACTCACTGCAGTAGTAAACACCCATTTCTTAAAGGCACTCTCACTACTGGTATTTATATACACACCCATTTATAAACACCCATTTCTTAAAGGTACTCTCACATGACACCTCCCCCCAAGAAAAAAAATAAACCATCAACTTCAAGATGGTTTAATTTTTTATCTTTTCACTATCCTTTAAGAAATTCACACAGTAAATATACTTTTTTGTTTCAAAAAACAACACGCGCAAACAGGTATAATAATATAGTCCATTTCTTTTATCGTTCTTCTTCCTCCAACTGAAATTCCTTCTTGATTGACAGTCTCTTTTGTCTTGTCACGATCCGACCATTTCTCTACGCCTTGGCATTTCTCTTTAACGTCAGATACTTTAGTTCAATCTGATCGCAGAGTCCCTTGTAATTCTCCAACACAGGAGCATTGGTTATCACAGCTTTCAGGCAATCAAATGCCTGTTGAAAGTCTGCTGTCCACTGAAATTTTTGACTGTTCTTCAGCAAGTCCAGCAGTGGAGCAATCACGCTACAAAACGTTTGAACAAATGTTCGAACAAATCCACTCATGCCAAGAAATCGCATTATTTCCCTTTGTCTCGAGGGTATTGAAGACTCCTCAAGGAAAGTGACTTGGGCTTTTCCAAATTCACTTTTGGCTAGGTTTATCACCAAACCCGCCTCCTGAAATCGATCAAATAACTCCATCAGATGTTTTAAATGTTCTTTCCATGTCTGGCTGAAAATTACCAGACCGCACAATTGGGTAATCCTGAAAAGGCTTTGTTGGTTAACCGTTGAAATGTGACTGGGACGTTTTTGATGCCAAATGGCATAACTTTGAATTGGTATATACCATCTGGAGTCACAAAAGCTGAAATCTCCTTCGACCTTTCGGATAAAGGTATCTGTCAGTAACCTTCAAGCAAATCCAGTTTGAAAATAAAAGCTGATAGTCCCACTTTCTCAATGCAATCCTCCAAACGTGGAATAGGATAAGAGTCCATTCTTGTAACTGCATTAACCTTTCTATAGTCCACACACAACCATTGGGTACCGTCTGGTTTAGGTACCATCACTATGGGTGAGCTCCATTGGCTGCAACCCACTTCAATTATGCCATTTTAAAGCATACTCTCAATCTCTTTGTTAACCTGTGCCAATTTTAAAAGGTTAAGTCTGTATGGATGTTGTTTGATTGGAACAGCATTTCCCACATCTACATCATGTATAGCCATTTTAGTACTTCCCAATTTATCTCTACAAACTTGCCCATGTGCTATCAATAACTCTTTCAGGTCAGTTCGTTTTTCCTCTGGAAGGTAACTCAACAATTTATCCCAATTTTTAAGAACATCTACATTTTCCAATTTAATTTGAGGTATGTCAAATTCACAGTCATCTGGATTTGGTTCGTCACTTTGAGTTAAAATCATTAAAACCTCCTCCTTTTGCTCTCCTCTTTCAAAGTACATTTGAAGCATATTCACATGACACACTCGGTGAGTTTTCCTTCTATCCGGCATTTTTACCACATAATTCACCTCACTTAATTTCCTTTAAATCTGATAAAACCTTGCTTTTAACGGTTCACCGACCACTGGTAACAACACTAAAACTTTATCTCCACTGGCAAAACTACGAACATTGGATTTCTTGTCCGCTACCCGTTTCATCACATTTTGTGCAACTTTTAAATGTTGTCTAGCCAATTCACCTGCTCTATTTAATCGTTCCCTGAAACTTGACACATAATCCAATAATGACATTTCCGATTTCTCACTCACCAATTTTTCCTTAATCAATTTAAGGGGTTTGAGGTCCTCTTACCTCATGATCAAAAGTTAGTTCAAAAGGACTAAATTTGGTTGATTCATTAGGTGCATCCCTAATTGCAAACAGTACGAATGGAATTGCTTTATCCCAATCCTCTGGATAATCGTGACAATAAGCTCTCAACATTGTCTTTAATGTCTGATGCCACCTTTCTAACGCTCCCTGCGATTCTGGATGGTACGGAGTTGATTTAAATTGTTTTATTCCTAAGCTATCCATAACTTCTTTGAATAACCTTGAGGTAAAATTTGATCCTTGATCCGATTGTATTTCTGTGGGTAGTCCATTTCTAGTAAAGAATTTAAGTAACTCCTCCACAATCTTTCTAGCTGTAATATTACATACTGGAATGGCCTCTGGAAACCTAGTAGACACATCCATTATAGTCAAAAGATATTGATTCCCACTTTTTGTTTTAGGAAGCGGTCCTATGCAATCAATTAGGACCCTTCTAAAAGGTTCCTCAAATGCTGGAATGGGTATTAAAGGCACTGGTTTTATCACTGCTTGAGGTTTCCCTATCACTTGACATGTGCGACATGATTGACAAAATTTAACTACATCTTTATGTAGTCCAGGCCAATAAAAATGTTTCTGGGTTTTAGCTTGAGTTTTCCTTATTCCCAAATGACCTCCCACTGGTACCACATGTGCAACTCGCAACACCTCCTTTCTATACCCTACCGACAATACTACTTGATGAACTTCTGCCCACTTTTCATCCGCCTGCATATGTAAAGGTCTCCATTTTCTCAGCAAGACATCACTTTTATGGTAATAACACTCTGGTAACCACTCCGATTCCTCCACCGTGTATGCTTTCTGATACATCCGTTTTATTTCTATATCTTTCTGTTGTAACTCCTCCAATTTTCCTGAACTAAAAATATCCGCCTCATTCACCACCTGTTCTTGTTCTTTTTCAACTATCTGATCAAAAATCATTTCTGTTAATTGCACTTCAACTTCATCTTCACTCTTTGATTTCTCCTCGCCTTAACCTGTGACTTTGCGACCTTGTTACTACACAATCCGGAAAAATCCCAGGATATTCGTCCTTCAACACTTCAGTTGTCTGATTTTCCACTGGCTTATCAATCACAGTAGGCATCACTTCCACCTGTGATCCAGCTATATCATTACCCAAGATAAACTGTATTCCTGGACAAGATAATTTCTCTATTACTCCTACTACCACTTCACCACTCTTCACTGGACTTTCCAACCTTACCTTATATAATGGAACACTACTCCTCTCACCCTGAATTTCACATATTACCACCTTTTCTGGCAACATTCTTCCCAAACTACCATAACTCCGCATCTCTTACCATTAAAGGTTGACTAGCTCCCGTATCTCTTAAAATTGTGACTTCTTTACCTGCTCCTCCTGATACATATGAGTAAACTTTACCCACACAAGTAAATTATTTAAAGAGATCTGGCACCTTCTTGTCAATCACCTCTTGATCAGGCTGTATAATTTCTCTGACAGCCTCATACGTTTGGTCTATTTTCAAAGCTCTTATCCACCTATAAAAATTACTCTGTTTGAGCCTTTCAAACTCCATGTATTTTTGACCAAATTCTTTCCTTAAATTTCTAAACCTTTGTCTGTAAGCTTCAGGCACTAGTTCACATACACCTAAGATGGATTTTTTCACCTCCTCATACGTCCCAGATACCGCCTCTGATAGTGATGCAAACACTTCACTAGCCTTACCAATCAGTTTTGTTTGAATCAGTAATACCCACATGTCCTGTGGCCATTTCATTTGTTTAGCCACCTTCTCAAATGAAATGAAAAAGGCTTCTTCCTCCTTCTCGTCAAAGCTTGGCAATGCTTGGACATGTTTGAATAGATTCCCGCCAAGCCTTCGACTATGACACTCTTTCTCACTATCCTCATCACTATCAATCAACCGTACGTTTCCCTTTACGTCTGCCAATTGTAACTGACTGTCATGTTTCATGGCCATTTTCTGAAGTTCAAACTCTCTCTCTTTATCTTTTTCCCTGATCCGTATCTCCCTTTCTCTTTCTTTTTGTTCTGCTCGGCCTATTCTTTCTGTTTTCCTTTCCTCTCTCTCTTTTTCCTCTCTCCCTCTTTCGTATTCAAACTGCTTTAATTCTTTCTCATGTTCCATTTGTTTAATTTGCAACTGAGGCAAATATAAAGGTATCTCAGGCACCTTTAAATGCTTAGCCACCTCCATAACTGGCTCTGTGCGGAGTCTGCACATCCTCCCAGTGTGTGCGTGGGTTTCCTCCGGGTGCTCCGGTTTCCTCCCACAGTCCAAAGATGTGCGGGTTAGGTGGATTGGCCATGATAAATTGCCCTTAGTGTCCAAAATTGCCCTTAGTGTTGGGTGGGGTTGCTGGGTTATGGGGATAGGGTGGCGGTGTTGACCTTGGGTAGGGTGCTCTTTCCAAGAGCCGGTGCAGACTCGATGGGCTGAATGGCCTCCTTCTGCTCTGTAAATTCTATGATCTATGATAATTACCTCACCTTTTCGCATTTTGTCAGGTAATGTAAACTGCAATGTTTTTGCCAAATCTAACAGTCTGCTTTTAGTCTCTGTCCGTAAGGTACTACGTGTGACTGTCTCCACCCCCAAAAACTTCTGAGCCTCTGAAAGAGCCATTTTCCACAACATACTCTCCACTTAAACTAGAATACCACACCTGATAAGCAACCACAATATGCTCACCCTTAACTCTCTTTAAGTTCACTAAGCTAATCCAATAGATAGACTTTTATCCCTCTCGAGACCCCAATTAGTTATGCGCCAGGGTTTAGAGAACCCCAAAGTGTATCATGGAGTTCACCTGACCCACAACGTTTACTAGATTGTGGTATGGGGAGCACACGGCCCACTCTACAGGTGCGGTACAGCAGAAATGGAAAAGTATTTTTTAAAGCAAAACAATGTTTATTCTGTGAACTCAAGTTAACCTTTTTAAAACATACAGTGAACATCTTAGAAAACTTTAATTCAAATACAACTCCCAAAGAATACAACACTAAGTAAACCTTTAAGCTTTCCTTTTTAACAGGTTAAAGTCACTACTGTTATTAGTTTTAAATCACCAGGATCGATTTACAGTCTTTAGATTACAGAGAGAGACTAATACACCTTCTGGCTGTGACTGCAGCTATCCAGCTCTGAAAACGAAACTAAAACACACCCTGCAGCAAACAGCCTAAAACAAAAGTAAAAAAGCTGACAGACAGCCCAGCTCCACCCACTCTCTGACATCACTGCAGTAATAAACACCCGTTTCTTAAAGGTACTCTCACTACTGGTATTTATATACACACCCATTTATAAACACCCATTTCTTAAAGGTACTCTCACATGACACTTAGTGCAGTCCTTTCAACCATGGTATCAACAAGCCAGCAGCCATGGCATCCTTCAAGTGTGAAATGCTGTCACACATAAATGCACTCATGCTTTCATGACAGCAGCTTGGCAGGAGGAAATATATTCGGCAATGGTTCACACTTGACCTTCCCAAGAAGGACAACAGCATTTCGCAAAACAACAGCTCTCATGAATGATTAATGCAGAGGCGTTAATATTGCGCTCCAAGATGCCATTGGACATCACTACACTGATCTGTAACATGACAGTATGCTCTCTAAGTATCCTAAGTTAGCATTGCTCTCACAGAGTGACTCAGCAGGACCATTATGTGATTTATTGACAAACACTCATAATGCTGCCAAGTTTACATCCTGTATTGCCTTGGCATTTGGGAGAGATGTGGCCCAGTCAGTTTTGACACAGCAGTCAATGATAAGCTATTCCCATCATTAATACTGCTGAGCACTCAAGGAGATGAGCCGTATCATCGTTTTCACACCATTAGAGTCATCAACATTGTCCATCTCACAAAGGCCAATCATTTCTGGGAACCCAAAGTCAATGAGTGCATAGTCATTGCATGAATTATATATTGACTTTCATTCTGTTCTGTTATTCTGTGAAGCACAGTTTATGAGCAAACTATCATCCTGACAGCTATGTATACGTGTTCATCAGGATAGCACACATCTCTGACACGCCCACTCTTTCCCATCTAACAGACATTTCAAATGTTACCAGGTGGAACCAATGCCTTTTGTCAGGTGTTCTACAGAGGTTCAAGGCCTGGCTTGTCCCAACCAGCTAAGAGCCTCTTGCTCTGCGCAGGTGCACCCTCCTCAGCCTAACCTGCAGGAGTTGAGAGGGTCACAGCGAAGGGATTTTGAGCGGCAGTATATCCTTGGAGTGTTCCAGGTGGGTGCCTCTTGACTGGTGCTGCTCCTCCATTTGGTTTCCTGAGGGCCCACAGTGCCACATTCCTCTCTCGCCTAGCCACTGCTAGCTAGAGTGATAGTATACATGTCTGAATGCAAACCCAGCCGAAACTGCTAGATCTGGGTCTTCAAGATGGCTGCCATCCTTTCTCTGGAGACTGCTTACATGGGCGGCATGGTAGCACAGTGGTTAGCACCGCTGCTTCACAACGCCAAGGTCCCAGGTTCGATTCCCGGCTTGGGTCACTGTCTGTGCGGAGTGTGCACAATCTCCCTGTGTCTGCGTGTGTTTCCTCCGGGTGCTCCGGTTTCCTCCCACAAATCCCGAAAGACGTGCTGTTAGGTGAATTGGACATTCTGAATTCTCCCTCGGTGAACCCGCACAGGCGCCAGAATGTGGTGACTAGGGGATTTTCACAGTAACTGCATTGCAGTGCTAATGTAAGCCTACTTGTAACAATAAAGATTATTATTATTATTACTTGCGGGCCACAACATCAGGCAGAACGTGGATGGGATTATCCATCCTTCGTTCCAGTCTGATGCTGGTCTCAAGCAACTCTGCCTGATGTTCCCCTGCCAGTCTTTGCAGCTCCAATATTCTCATATTCTTTATTGGACTTGCACTCAACAGAGGCCTGGTCTCCAACACTTCACCAAATGTCAGAGATTCATCTGGCGCTGCCTCCGTCTGCTGAGGATATGTGTCCATGAGGTGATCACCAGATTGTGATCCGGAGCATACTCTAGAACTTGGACTAACCAAAGTGCATGCATTTGTGCTGGTGGAGGGTGCAGGTGAACAGAGTGACGAGTCGTCCTCAGATGCTTCCTCTACCTTCTCATCTGAGGTGTTCTGGGGCCTGGCGCTGAGGCACTAGCTTGGCATCTTCCTCCACCTTTTCTTGCTGGTGGCTTGGATAGAGAGAAGAGATAATTAGTAATTGACTTGACAGACTCCAACATATTAGGTCACTCACAGTCATTAACATTCATCATGTGTCATCACCGTGGACTCTAGCTCCTGGCTTACCTGTTATCCTTTATGTGCGCCATGGTCACTGACCGCCCTGTTGACCTCCTCCCAGGCCAACATGGTCAGATGGGAGGACCTCCTGCTGCCACCCCTCGAAAGGGGACCTCCCATTTTTCCTCGATGCCCTGGAGGAGAATCCCCAGGTGTGCCTCACTGAATTGTGGAGCAGAGTGTTTGTTGTGTTTGGTAACCATGGTATTGCTGAAGTTCAGCCAACTGGTGTGAGTAAATACCTGTGTGGGTGGTGATTAAGTATATATCAGGACCTTTGATTAGGGCAGACGAACCACTGCCCATCCTGCCACAAGATTTGACAAGCTCCTTGTTGATGCATAATTAATGAGCTGAACAGTGAAAAATCGGATGGGAATATCTTCCCCACCATCTGGCTAGGATATTTCGCTCCCGTTCTGTTTGGGTGTGAATGGTGACGGAAGTAGAAAATCTCGCGAGAGGCCCAAATCGTGTTTTACGTCAACACATTCCTGACTTGAATGTCTGGAATTATTACCCGTGTACACTGGGAAACAGGAACTCCTCGTGTCCACGTGTGGCAACCTCAGATTTTAGTGCCGGGAGCACAATAGCAAGATGACGGGGCCTATCTTATGTAGGGACTCAGAAGGAGTGAGACTAATAGGAGCGTAGCATCTGGGGACCGGTTGCATCAAATTACGTCAGAAAACACTGGCTGGATAACTAAATGTCAATGGTGGAAAGTATGCTTAATATCCAAATGCCTTTGCATGACATGTGTTAATAAGAACATAAGAACATAAGAACTAGGAGCAGGAGTAGGCCATCTAGCCCCTCGAGCCTGCTCCGCCATTCAATGAGATCATGGCTGATCTTTTGTGGACTCAGCTCCACTTTCCGGCCCGAACACCATAACCCTTTATTCTTCAAAAAACTATCTATCTTTATCTTAAAAACATTTAATGAAGGAGCCTCTACTGCTTCACTGGGCAAGGAATTCCATAGATTCACAACCCTTTGGGTGAAGAAGTTCCTCCTAAACTCAGTCCTAAATCTACTTCCCCTTATTTTGAGGCTATGCCCCCTAGTTCTGCTTTCACCCGCCAGTGGAAACAACCTGCCCGCATCTATCCTATCTATTCCCTTCATAATCTTATATGTTTCTATAAGATCCCCCCTCATCCTTCTAAATTCCAACGAGTACAGTACCAGTCTACTCAACCTCTCCTCGTAATCCAACCCCTTCAGCTCTGGGATTAACCTAGTGAATCTCCTCTGCACACCCTCCAGTGCCAGTACGTCCTTTCTCAAGTAAGGTGACCAAAACTGAACACAATACTCCAGGTGTGGCCTCACTAACACCTTATACAATTGCAGCATAACCTCACTAGTCTTAAACTCCATCCCTCTAGCAATGAAGGACAAAATTCCATTTGCCTTCTTAATCACCTGTTGCACCTGAAAACCAACTTTCTGCGACTCATGCACTAGCACACCCAGATCTCTCTGCACAGCAGCATGTTTTAATTTTTTATCATTTAAATAATAATCCCTTTTGCCGTTATTCTTACCAAAATGGATAACCTCACATTTGTCAACATTGTATTCCATCTGCCAGACCCTAGCCCATTCACTTAGCCTGTCCAAATCCCTCTGCAGACTTCCAGTATCCTCTGCACTTTTTGCTTTACCACTTATCTTAGTGTCATCTGCAAACTTGGACACATTGCCCTTGGTCTCCAACTCCAAATCATCTATGTAAATTGTGAACAGTTGTGGGCCCAACACTGATCCCTGAGGGACACCACTAGCTACTGATTGCCAACCAGAGAAACACCCATTAATCCCCACTCTTTGCTTTGTATTAATTAACCAATCCTCTATCCATGCTACTACTTTCCCCTTAATGCCATGCATCTTTATCTTATGCAACAACCTTTTGTGTGGCACCTTGTCAAAGGCTTTCTGGAAATCCAGATATACCACATCCATTGGCTCCCCGTTATCTACCGCACTGTTAATGTCCTCAAAAAATTCTACTAAATTAGTTAGGCACGACCTGCCTTTTATGAACCCATGCTGCGTCTGTCCAATGGGACAATTTCCATCCAGATTCCTCGCTATTTCTTCCTTGATGATAGATTCCAGCATCTTCCCTACTACCGAAGTTAAGCTCACTGGCCTATAATTACCCACTTTCTGCCTACCTCCTTTTTTAAACAGTGGTGTCACGTTTGCTAATTTCCAATCCGCCGGGACCACCCCAGAGTCTAGTGAATTTTGGTAAATTATCACTAGTGCATTTGCAATTTCCCTAGCCATCTCTTTTAGCACTCTGGGATGCATTCCATCAGGGCCAGGAGACTTGTCTACCTTTAGCCCCATTAGCTTGCCCATCACTACCTCCTTGGTGATATCAATCCTCTCAAGGTCCTCACCTGTCATAGCCTCATTTCCATCAGTCACTGGCATGTTATTTGTGTCTTCCACTGTGAAGACCGACCCAAAAAACCTGTTCAGTTCCTCAGCCATTTCCTCATCTCCCATTATTAAATCTCCCTTCTCATCCTCTAAAGGACCAATATTTACCTTAGCCACTCTTTTTTGTTTTATGTATTTGTAGAAACTTTTACTATCTGTTTTTATATTCTGAGCAAGTTTACTCTCATAATCTATCTTACTCTTCTTTATAGCTTTTTTAGTAGCTTTCTGTTGCCCCCTAAAGATTTCCCAGTCCTCTAGTCTCCCACTGATCTTTGCTACTTTGTATGTTTTATCCTTCAATTTGATAGTCTCCCTTATTTCCTTAGACATCCACGGTCGATTTTCCCTCTTTTTACCGTCCTTCCTTTTTGTTGGTATAAACCTTTGCTGGGCACTGTGAAAAATCACTTGGAAGGTTCTCCACTGTTCCTCAACTGTTTCACCATAAAGTCTTTGCTCCCAGTCTACCGTAGCTAGTTCTTCTCTCATCCCATTGTAATCTCCTTTGTTTAAGCTCAAAACACTAGTGCTTGATTTTACCTTCTCACCCTCCATCTGTATTTTAAATTCCACCATATTGTGATCGCTCCTTCCGAGAGGATCCCTAACTATGAGATCCTGAATCAATCCTGTCTCATTACACAGGACCAGATCTAGGACCGCTTGTTCCCTCGTAGGTTCCATTACATACTGTTCGAGGAAACTATCGCGGATACATTCTATAAACTCCTCCTCAAGGCTGCCTTGACCGACCTGGTTAAATCAATCAACATGTAGATTAAAATCCCCCATGATAACTGCTGTACCATTTCTACATGCATCAGTTATTTCTTTGTTTATTGCCTGCCCCACCATAATGTTACTATTTGGTGGCCTATAGATTACTCCTATCAGTGACTTTTTCGCCTTACTATTCCTGATTTCCACCCAAATGGATTCAACCTTATCCTCCATAGCACCGATGTCATCCCTTACTGTTGCCTGGATGTCATCCTTAAATAACAGAGCTCCCTTACCATCCACTCTGTCCTTCCGAAAAGTTTGATACCCTCGGATATTTAACTCCCAGTCGTGACCATCCTTTAACCATGTTTCAGTAATGGCCACTAAATCATAGTCATTCACGATGCTTTGCGCCATCAACTCATTTACCTTATTCCGAATACTACGAGCATTCAGGTAAAGTACACTTATGTTGGCTTTTTTACCTCTGTTCTGAATCTTAACACCTTGATCAGTAACCTCTCCTAAGTTATATTTCCTCTTAACCTTTCTCCCAATTTTCCTTGTCGTCGAACCCACATCTTCCTGTAACAACCTGCCGCATCGCTTACCATTAATGTTTTCACTTCCCGTTTTATTTCTTTTAGTATTCCTGGTCCTATTCACTGAGCTCCCCTCAGTCACTGTACCTTGTACTGTCGCCCTTTTTGATTTTTGACTATGGCTTCTCTGCCTTACATTTTCCCCCTTACTGCCTTTTATTTCTGTCCCTGTTTTACTACCTTCCAACTTCCTGCATCGGTTCCCATCCCCCTGCCACAATTGTTTAAACTCTCCCCAACAGCTCTAGCAAACACCCCCCCTAGGACATCGGTTCCAGTCCTGCCCAGGTGCAGACCGTCCGGTTTGTACTGGTCCCACCTCCCCCAGAATCGGTTCCAATGTCCCAGGAATTTGAATCCCTCCCTCTTGCACCATCTCTCGAGCCACGTATTCATCCTCTCTATCCTGACATTCCTACTCTGACTAGCTCGTGGCACTGGTAGCAATCCTGAGATTACTACCTTTGAGATCCTACTTTTTAGTTTAACTCCTAGCTCCCTAAATTCAGCTTGTAGGACCTCGTCCCGTTTTTTACCTATATCGTTGGTGCCTATGTGCACCACGACAGCTGGCTGTTCACCCTCCCCCCCCAGAATGTCCTGCAGCCGCTCCAAGACATCCTTGACCCTTGCACCAGGGAGGCAACATACCATCCTGGAGTCTCGATTGCGTCCGCAGAACCACCTGTCTATTCCCCTTACAATTAATCATTGCTCACTTCCAGTTTTCCACAATAAAACAAGAAACAGGCATTTAAAAGAACCCTTCCACTTTCCCTGGGGAACCATACAAACAAAAAATGTGGCAAGGATTTTCTTCCAATCAAATTGTCCAAGGTGGGCTGGATGTATCTACTCTTCATTTCAGTTAGAAACAGATTCCTGTTGTTCAGCCACAGCTTCCCACAAGCAGTCACCTTGAATATGAAACGTACGGATCATGCGGTTCATTGGAAACTGCCCTTGGAGGCCTCTACAAATAATAATAATAATCGCTTATTGTCACAATTAGGCTTCAATGAAGTTACTGTGAAAAGCCCCCAGTCGACACATTCCGGCGCCTGTTTGGGGAGGCCGGTACGGGAATTGAACCCGTGCTTTGGCCTTGTTCTGCAGTACAAGCCAGCTGTTTAGCCCACTGTGCTAAACCAACCCCTTGCTCCCATCCTATTTATTCTACACCATAGATTTATGGCCATATTTTCTAGGACAAAGAGAAAATTCTAGAACAAATAATTTGTTGGACATGTATTCAGAACTAAATATGATTCAAGATGATGGGACTATACTATAATATTTATACCGAATGGTTTTTCACAGTGCATTTTGCTTGTATTTACCTATGTAATTTGCTATCTGTGTGCTTCCCGTTCACACTTGCATAATTCCATAATTTTTCTTTTAATATTTCTGTATTATTGGATTCAATAAAACATCCAGTAAAACTGCGACAAGATATACAATTTGTCTTGCCTGTTCTGTCGGATTTGTTCCAATATCAAAAATAATCTAGATTTCTGAATACTGTAAGATCTCCAGCAGGAAATCTGTCGTACAGCTTCTATCTGTTGCCATCCCTCAGGGCTCTGTCCTTGGCCCACTTCCTTTCGTGCCTTACATAAATGTTTGATCCTGAGCTAGAGCCTTTATATTTGCAGATGATACTGTTTTATTTTTCAGAGCCGGTCTATGTTTTGTGCTGGGTGTCCTCTCAACTGAAGTGTCATTTTCTCAGTTAGAGCTTTGTTCCATTTGCCTTCTCTCCCTTCAAGTACCATCGGCAACCATGGACTTCATGTATTGTCCAGTGGTGACACTTGGCAAGACGCTGAAATGCTTTGCCATCGCCTTCTGCACGTCTGGTTGACAAGGAGACTCTCCTGCTCTTGCCACCTACCACAGGTGATCCAGAAGTATTTACGGTGTGATAATCAACCTGTTTGGACAAATGGTGAATGCATCTTCCTTGGCCATCAAGTCGTTGATTGGGATTTGAACATCAAGATTCTGGGTTTGAGGCATGTACATTACCTGCTGCATGACAAGCCTGTATTGACCATACCAATAGAAAATTTGCTTAATAAATTATCGACTTGAGGTCACCTGACTTATTCCTCATTGCTAGTCATTTTGCGACATTTCTGAGATCTCCCTCGATCATGAAGAAACTGAAGAAATTCCAACAAATCTTTTCCCCTTCGGTATTTTTGGCTTCTCTTTGTCACTCTACAAGTGAGAGAAAATCACTGAGCACCGAGTGAGAGACATTCACTGAGCATCGAGTGAGGAAATATCACTGAGCACCGAGTGAGAGAAAATCACTGACCACAGAGTGAGGGAAAATCACTGAGCACCGAGGGAGAGAAAATCACTGAGCACCGAGTGAGGGAAAATCACTGAGCACCGAGTGAGGGAAAATCACTGAGTACCGAGTGAGGGAAAATCACTGAGCATCGAGTGAGGGAAAATCACTGAGCACCGAGTGAGAGAAAATCACTGAGCACCGAGTGAGGAAATATCAGTGAGCACCGAGTGAGGGTAAATCACTGAGCATCGAGTGAGAGACAATCACTGAGCACCGAGTGAGAGACAATCACTGAGCACTGAGTGAGAGACAATCACTGAGCACCGAGTGAGAGAAAATCACTGAGCACCGAGTGAGAGACAATCACTGAGCACCGAGTGAGGGAAAACCACTGAGCACCGAGTGAGAGACAATCACTGAGCACCGAGTGAGGGAAAACCACTGAGCACCGAGTGAGGAAATATCAGTGAGCACCGAGTGAGGGTAAATCACTGAGCACCGAGTGAGAGACAATCACTGAGCACCGAGTGAGAGACAATCACTGAGCACCGAGTGAGGGTAAATCATTGAGCACCGAATGAGAGACAATCACTGAGCACCGAGTGAGAGACAATCACTGAGCACCGAGTGAGAGACAATCACTGAGCACCGGAGGAAATATCACTGAGCACCGAGTGAGAGACAATCACTGAGCACCGGAGGAAATATCACTGAGCACCGAGTGAGAGACAATCACTGAGCAATGAGTGAGAGACAATCACTGAGCACCGAGTGAGGGAAAACCACTGAGCACCGAATGAAAGAAAATCACTGAGCACCGAGTGAGAGAAAATTACTGAGCACCGAGTGAGAGACAATCACTGAGCACCGAGTGAGGGAAAATCACTGAGCACCGAGTGAGGGAAAACCACTGAGCACCGAGTGAGGGAAAACCACTGAGCACCGAGTGAGAGACAATCACTGAGCACCGAGTGAGAGACAATCACTGAGCAATGAGTGAGAGACAATCACTGAGCACCGGAGGAAATATCACTGAGCAACGAGTGAGAGACAATCACTGAGCAATGAGTGAGAGACAATCACTGAGCACCGACTGCGGGAAAACCACTGAGCACCGAGTGAGAGAAAACCACTGAGCACCGAGTGAGAGACAATCACTGAGCACCGGAGGAAATATCACTGAGCACTGAGTGAGAGACAATCACTGAGCAATGAGTGAGAGACAATCACTGAGCACCGAGTGAGGGGAAACCACTGAGCACCGAGTGAGAGAAAACCACTGAGCACCGAGTGAGAGACAATCACTGAGCACCGGAGGAAATATCACTGAGCACCGAGTGAGAGACAATCTCTGAGCAATGAGTGAGAGACAATCACTGAGCACCGAGTGAGGGGAAACCACTGAGCACCGAGTGAGAGAAAACCACTGAGCACCGAGTGAGGGAAAATCACTGAGCAATGAGTGAGAGACAATCACTGAGCACCGAGTGAGGGAAAACCACTGAGCACCGAGTGAGAGAAAACCACTGAGCACCGAGTAAGGGAAAATCACTGAGCAGCGAGTGAGAGACAATCACTGAGCACTGAGTGAGAGAAAATCACAGAGCACCGAGTGAGAGAAATCACTGAGCACCGAGTGAGAGAAAATCACTGAGCATTGAGTGAGAGACAATCACTGAGCACCGAGTGAGGGAAAATCACTGAACACCGAGTGAGAGAAAATCACTGAGCACCGAGTAAGAGAAAATCACTGAGCACCGAGTGAGAGACAATCACTGAGCACCGAAAGAGAGAAAATCACTGAGCACCGAGTGAGGGAAAATCACTGAGCACCGAGTGAGGGAAAACCACTGAGCACCGAGTGAGGGAAAACCACTGAGCACCGAGTGAGAGACAATCACTGAGCACCGAGTGAGAGACAATCACTGAGCACTGAGTGAGAGAAAATCCCTGAGCACCGAGTGAGAGACAATCACTGAGCACTGAGTCAGGGAAAATCACAGAGCACCGAGTGAGAGACAATCACTGAGCATTGAGTGAGAGACAATCACTGAGCACCGAGTGAGGGAAAATCACTGAGCACCGAGTGAGAGAAAATCACTGAGCACCGAGTGAGAGGCAATCACTGAGCACCGAATGAGAGACAATCACTAAGCACCGAGTGAGGGAAAATCACTGAGCTCCGTGTGAGGGAAAATCACTGAGCACCGAGTGAGAGAAAATCACTGAGCACCGAGTGAGAGAAAAACACTGAGCACCGAGTGAGGAAAAATTACTGAGCACCGTGCGAGGGAAAATCGCTGAGCACCGAGTGAGAGAAGATCACTGAGCACCGAGTGAGAGACAATCGCTGAGCACCAAGTGAGAGACAATCACTGAGCACCGAGTGAGGGAAAATCACTGAGCACCGAGTGAGAGAAAATCACTGAGCACCGATTGAGAGACATTCACTGAGCATCGAGTGAGGAAATATCACTGAGCACCGAGTGAGAGAAAAATCACTGAGCACCGAGTGAGAGACAATCACTGAGCATCGAGTGAGGAAATATCACTGAGCACCGAGTGAGAGAAAAATCAGTGAGCACCGAGTGAGAGAAAATCACTGACTACAGAGTGAGGGAAAATCACTGAGCACCGAGTGAGAGAAAATCACTGAGCACCGAGTGAGGGAAAATCACTGAGCACCGAGTGAGGGAAAATCTCTGAGCACCTAGTGAGGGAAAATCACTGAGCATCGAGTGAGGGAAAATTACTGAGCACCGAGTGAGAGAAAATCACTGAGCACCGAGTGAGGAAATATCAGTGAGCACCGAGTGAGGGTAAATCACTGAGCACCGAGTGAGAGACAATCACTGAGCACCGAGTGAGAGACAATCACTGAGCACCGAGTGAGAGACAATCACTGAGCACAGAGTGAGAGACAATCACTGAGCACAGAGTGAGGGAAAATCACTGAGCACCGAGTGAGAGAAAATCACTGAGCACTGAGTGAGAGACAGTCACTGAGCACCGAGTGAGAGACAAGCACTGAGCACCGAGCGAGAGACAATCACTGAGCACAGAGTGAGAGACAATCACTGAGCACCGAGTGAGGGAAAATCACTGAGAACCGAGTGAGAGAAAATCTCTGAGCACTGAGTGAGAGACAATCGCTGAGCACCGTGTGAGGGAAAATCACTGAGCACCGAGTGAGAGAAAATCACTGAGCACCGAGTCAGGGATAATCACTGATTATCGAGTGAGAGAAAATCACTGAGCACCGAGTGAGAGACAATCACTGATCACCGAGTGAGAGACAATCACTGAGCACCGTGTGAGAGACAATCACTGAACACCGAGTGAGAGAAAATCACTGAGCACCGTCTGAGAGAAAATCACTGAGCACTGAGTGAGAGACAATCACTGAGCACCGAGTGAGAGACAATCACTAAGCACGGAGTGAGGGAAAATCACTGAGCTCCGTATGAGGGAAAATAACTGAGCACCGAGTGAGAGAAAAACATTGAGCACTGAGTGAGGAAATATTACTGAGCACCGTGCGAGGGAAAATCACTGAGCACCGAGTGAGAGAAGATCACTGAGCACCGAGTGAGAGACAATCACTGAGCACCGAGTGAGAGACAATCACTGAGCACCGAGTGAGCGAAAATCACTGAGCACTGAGTGAGAGAAAATCACTGAGCACCGAGTGAAAGAAAACCACTGAGAACCGAGTGACGAAATAACACTGAGCACCAAGATGGAGAAAATGACTGAGCACCGAGTGAGAGACATTCACTGAGCATCGAGTGAGGAAATATCACTGAGCACCGAGTGAGAGAAAAATCACTGAGCACCGAGTGAGAGACAATCACTGAGCATCGAGTGAGGAAATATCACTGAGCACCGAGTGAGGGAGAATCGCTGAGCATTGAGTGAGGGAAAATCACTGAGCATCGAGTGAGGGAAAATCACTGAGCACCGAGTGAGAGAAAATCACAGAGCACCGAGTGAGGAAATATCAGTGAGCACCGAGTGAGGGTAAATCACTGAGCATCGAGTGAGAGACAATCACTGAGCATCGAGTGAGAGACAATCACTGAGCACCGAGTGAGAGACAATCACTGAGCACCGAGTGAGGGTAAATCACTGAGCACCGAGTGAGAGACAATCACTGAGCACCGAGTGAGAGACAATCACTGAGCACCGAGTGAGGGACAATCACTGAGCACCGAGTGAGGGACAATCACTGAGCACCGAGTGAGAGAAAATCACTGAGCACCGAGTGTGGGAAAATCACTGAGCACCGAGTGAGAGACAATCACTGAGCACCGAGTGTGGGAAAATCACTGAGCACCGAGTGAGAGACAATCACTGAGCAATGAGTGAGAGACAATCACTGAGCACCGATTGAGGGAAAATCACTGAGCACCGAGTGAGAGACAATCACTGAGCACCGATTGAGGGAAAATCACTGAGCACCGAGTGAGAGACAATCACTGAGCACCGAGTGAGAGACAATCACTGAGCACCGAGTGAGAGACAATCACTGAGCACCGAGTGAGGGACAATCACTGAGCACCGAGTGTGGGAAAATCACTGAGCACCGAGTGAGACACAATCACTGAGCAATGAGTGAGGGAAAATCACTGAGCACTGAGTGAGAGAAAATCACTGAGCATCGAGTGAGAGACAATCACTGAGCACCGAGTGAGGGAAAATCGCTGAGCACCGAGTGAGGTAAAATCACTGAGCACTGAGCGAGGGAAAATCACTGAGCACCGAGTGAGAGAAAAGACTGAGCACCGAGTGAGAGAAAATCACTGAGCACCGAGTGAGAGACATCACTGAGCACCGAGTGAAGGAAAGCACTGAGCACCGAGCGAGAGAAAATCACTGAGCATATAGTGAGAGACAATCACTGAGCACCGAGTGAGGGAAAATCACTGAGCACCGAGTGAGGGAAAATCACTGAGCACCGAGTGAGAGAAAATCACTGAGCACCGAGTGAGAGACAATCACTGAGCACCGAGTGATAGACAATCACTAAGCACCGAGTGAGGGAAAATCACTGAGCTCCGTGTGAGGGAAAATCACTGAGCACCGAGTGAGAGAAAATCACTGAGCATCGAGTGAGAGACAATCACTGAGCACCGAGTGAGGGAAAATCACTGAGCACCGAGTGAGGGAAAATCACTGAGCACCGAGTGAGAGAAAATCACTGAGCACCGAGTGAGAGAAAATCACTGAGCACCGAGTGAGAGACAATCACTGAGCACCGAGTGAGGGAACGCACTGAGCACCGAGCGAGAGAAAATCACTGAGCACCGAGTGAGAGAAAATCACTGAGCACCGAGTGAGAGACAATCACTGAGCACCGAGTGAGAGACAATCACTAAGCACCGAGTGAGGGAAAATCACTGAGCTCCGTGTGAGGGAAAATCACTGAGCACCGAGTGAGAGAAAAACATTGAGCACTGAGTGAGGAAATATTACTGAGCACCGTGCGAGGGAAAATCACTGAGCACCGAGTGAGAGAAGATCACTGAGCACCGAGTGAGAGACAATCACTGAGCACCGAATGAGAGACAATCACTGAGCACCGAGTGAGGGAAAATCACTGAGCACTGAGTGAGAGAAAATCACTGAGCACCGAGTGAAAGAAAACCACTGAGAACCGAGTGACGAAATAACACTGAGCACCAAGTTAGAGAAAATGACTGAGCACCGAGTGAGAGACATTCACTGATCATCGAGTGAGGAAATATCACTGAGCACCGAGTGAGAGAAAATCACTGAGCACCGAGTGAGGGAAAATCACTGAGCACTGAGTGAGGGAAAATCACTGAGCACTGAGTGAGAGAAAATCACTGAGCACCGAGTGAAAGAAAACCACTGAGAATCGAGTGACGAAATAACACTGAGCACCAAGTTAGAGAAAATGACTGAGCACCGAGTGAGAGACATTCACTGAGCATCGAGTGAGGAAATATCACTGAGCACCGAGTGAGAGACAATCACTGAGCACCGAGTGAGAGACAATCACTGAGCACCGAGTGAGGGAAAATCACTGAGCACTGAGTGAGAGAAAATCACTGAGCACCGAGTGAAAGAAAACCACTGAGAATCGAGTGACGAAATAACACTGAGCACCAAGTTAGAGAAAATGACTGAGCACCGAGTGAGAGACATTCACTGAGCATCTAGTGAGGAAATATCACTGAGCACCGAGTGAGAGAAAAATCACTGAGCACCGAGTGAGAGACAATCACTGAGCATCGAGTGAGGAAATATCACTGAGCACCGAGTGAGGGAAAATCGCTGAGCATTGAGTGAGGGAAAATCACTGAGCATCGAGTGAGGGAAAATCACTGAGCACCGAGTGAGAGAAAATCACTGAGCACCGAGTGAGGAAATATCAGTGAGCACCGAGTGAGGGTAAATCACTGAGCATCGAGTGAGAGACAATCACTGAGCATCGAGTGAGAGACAATCACTGAGCACCGAGTGAGAGACAATCACTGAGCACCGAGTGAGGGTAAATCACTGAGCACCGAGTGAGAGACAATCACTGAGCACCGAGTGAGAGACAATCACTGAGCACCGAGTGAGGGACAATCACTGAGCACCGAGTGTGGGAAAATCACTGAGCACCGATTGAGAGACAATCACTGAGCAATGAGTGAGAGACAATCACTGAGCACCGATTGAGGGAAAATCACTGAGCACCGAGTGAGAGACAATCACTGAGCACCGAGTGAGAGACAATCACTGAGCACCGAGTGAGAGGCAATCACTGAGCACCGAGTGAGGGACAATCACTGAGCACCGAGTGTGGGAAAATCACTGAGCACCGAGTGAGAGACAAACACTGAGCAATGAGTGAGAGACAATCACTGAGCACCGATTGAGGGAAAATTACTGAGCACCGAGTGAGGGAAAATCACTGAGCAGTGAGTGAGAGAAAATCACTGAGCATCGAGTGAGAGACAATCACTGAGCACCGAGTGAGGGAAAATCACTGAGCACCGAGTGAGGGAAAATCACTGAGCACTGAGCGAGGGAAAATCATTGAGCACCGAGTGAGAGAAAATGACTGAGCACCGAGTGAGAGAAAATCACTGAGCACCGAGTGAGAGACATCACTGAGCACCGAGTGAGGGAAAGCACTGAGCACCGAGCGAGAGAAAATCACTGAGCATATAGTGAGAGACAATCACTGAGCATTGAGTGAGAGACAATCACTGAGCACCGAGTGAGGGAAAAGCACTGAGCACCGAGTGTGGGAAAACCACAGAGCACCGAGTGAGAGAAAATCACTGAGCACCGAGTGAGAGAAAATCACTGAGCACCGAGTGAGAGAAAATCACTGAGCACCAAGTGAGAGACAATCACTGAGCACCGAGTGAGAGACAATCACTAAGCACCGAGTGAGGGAAAATCATTGAGCTCCGAGTGAGAGAAAATCACTGAGTACCGAGTGAGAGAAAAACACTGAGCACCGAGTGAGAGGAAATCACTGAGCACCGAGTGAGAGAAAATGACTGAGCACCGAGTGAGAGATAATCACTGAGCACCGAGTGTGAGACATCACTGAGCACCGAGTGAGGGAAAGCACTGAGCACCGAGCGAGAGAAAATCACTGAGCATATAGTGAGAGACAATCACTGAGCACCGAGTGAGGGAAAATCACTGAGCACCGAATGAGAGACAATCACTGAGCACCGAGTGAGAGAAAATCACTGAGCACCGAGTCAGGGAAAATCACTGATTATCGAGTGAGAGAAAATCACTGAGCATCGAGTGAGAGACAATCACTGAGCACCGAGTGAGGGAAAATCACTGAGCTCCGTGTGAGGGAAAATCACTGAGCACCGAGTGAGAGAAAAACATTGAGCACTGAGTGAGGAAATATTACTGAGCACCGTGCGAGGGAAAATCACTGAGCACCGAGTGAGAGAAGATCACTGAGCACCGAGTGAGAGACAATCACTGAGCACCGAATGAGAGACAATCACTGAGCACCGAGTGAGGGAAAATCACTGAGCACTGAGTGAGAGAAAATCACTGAGCACCGAGTGAAAGAAAACCACTGAGAACCGAGTGACGAAATAACACTGAGCACCAAGTTAGAGAAAATGACTGAGCACCGAGTGAGAGACATTCACTGAGCATCGAGTGAGGAAATATCACTGAGCACCGAGTGAGAGAAAATCACTGAGCACCGAGTGAGGGAAAATCACTGAGCACTGAGTGAGGGAAAATCACTGAGCACTGAGTGAGAGAAAATCACTGAGCACCGAGTGAAAGAAAACCACTGAGAATCGAGTGACGAAATAACACTGAGCACCAAGTTAGAGAAAATGACTGAGCACCGAGTGAGAGACATTCACTGAGCATCGAGTGAGGAAATATCACTGAGCACCGAGTGAGAGACAATCACTGAGCACTGAGTGAGAGAAAATCACTGAGCACCGAGTGAAAGAAAACCACTGAGAATCGAGTGACGAAATAACACTGAGCACCAAGTTAGAGAAAATGACTGAGCACCGAGTGAGAGACATTCACTGAGCATCTAGTGAGGAAATATCACTGAGCACCGAGTGAGAGAAAAATCACTGAGCACCGAGTGAGAGACAATCACTGAGCATCGAGTGAGGAAATATCACTGAGCACCGAGTGAGGGAAAATCGCTGAGCATTGAGTGAGGGAAAATCACTGAGCATCGAGTGAGGGAAAATCACTGAGCACCGAGTGAGAGAAAATCACTGAGCACCGAGTGAGGAAATATCAGTGAGCACCGAGTGAGGGTAAATCACTGAGCATCGAGTGAGAGACAATCACTGAGCATCGAGTGAGAGACAATCACTGAGCACCGAGTGAGAGACAATCACTGAGCACCGAGTGAGGGTAAATCACTGAGCACCGAGTGAGAGACAATCACTGAGCACCGAGTGAGAGACAATCACTGAGCACCGAGTGAGGGACAATCACTGAGCACCGAGTGTGGGAAAATCACTGAGCACCGATTGAGAGACAATCACTGAGCAATGAGTGAGAGACAATCACTGAGCACCGATTGAGGGAAAATCACTGAGCACCGAGTGAGAGACAATCACTGAGCACCGAGTGAGAGACAATCACTGAGCACCGAGTGAGAGGCAATCACTGAGCACCGAGTGAGGGACAATCACTGAGCACCGAGTGTGGGAAAATCACTGAGCACCGAGTGAGAGACAAACACTGAGCAATGAGTGAGAGACAATCACTGAGCACCGATTGAGGGAAAATTACTGAGCACCGAGTGAGGGAAAATCACTGAGCAGTGAGTGAGAGAAAATCACTGAGCATCGAGTGAGAGACAATCACTGAGCACCGAGTGAGGGAAAATCACTGAGCACCGAGTGAGGGAAAATCACTGAGCACTGAGCGAGGGAAAATCACTGAGCACCGAGTGAGAGAAGATGACTGAGCACCGAGTGAGAGAAAATCACTGAGCACCGAGTGAGAGACATCACTGAGCACCGAGTGAGGGAAAGCACTGAGCACCGAGCGAGAGAAAATCACTGAGCATATAGTGAGAGACAATCACTGAGCATTGAGTGAGAGACAATCACTGAGCACCGAGTGAGGGAAAAGCACTGAGCACCGAGTGTGGGAAAACCACAGAGCACCGAGTGAGAGAAAATCACTGAGCACCGAGTGAGAGAAAATCACTGAGCACCGAGTGAGAGAAAATCACTGAGCACCAAGTGAGAGACAATCACTGAGCACCGAGTGAGAGACAATCACTAAGCACCGAGTGAGGGAAAATCATTGAGCTCCGAGTGAGAGAAAATCACTGAGTACCGAGTGAGAGAAAAACACTGAGCACCGAGTGAGAGGAAATCACTGAGCACCGAGTGAGAGAAAATGACTGAGCACCGAGTGAGAGATAATCACTGAGCACCGAGTGAGAGACATCACTGAGCACCGAGTGAGGGAAAGCACTGAGCACCGAGCGAGAGAAAATCACTGAGCATATAGTGAGAGACAATCACTGAGCACCGAGTGAGGGAAAATCACTGAGCACCGAATGAGAGACAATCACTGAGCACCGAGTGAGAGAAAATCACTGAGCACCGAGTCAGGGAAAATCACTGATTATCGAGTGAGAGAAAATCACTGAGCATCGAGTGAGAGACAATCACTGAGCACCGAGTGAGGGACAATCACTGAGCACCGTGTGAGAGACAATCACTGAACACCGTCTGAGAGAAAATCACTGAGCACCGAGTGAGGGAAAATCACTGAGCATCGAGTGAGAGACAATCACTGAGCACCGAGTGAGGGAAAATCACTGAGCACTGAGTGAGGGAAAATCACTGAGCACCGAGTGAGGGAAAATCACTGAGCACCGAGTGAGAGACAATCACTGAGCACCGAGTGAGAGACAATCACTGAGCACCGTGTGAGAGAAAATCACTGAGCACTGAGTGAGGGAAAATCACTGAGCACCGTAGGGAAAATCACTGAGCACCGAGTGAGAGACAATCACTGAGCACCGAGTGAGAGACAATCACTGAGCATCGAGTGAGGAAATATCACTGAGCACCGAGTGAGAGAAAAATCACTGAGCACCGAGTGAGAGACAATCACTGAGCATCGAGTGAGGAAATATCACTGAGCACCGAGTGAGGGAAAATCGCTGAGCATTGAGTGAGGGAAAATCACTGAGCATCGAGTGAGGGAAAATCACTGAGCACCGAGTGAGAGAAAATCACTGAGCACCGAGTGAGGAAATATCAGTGAGCACCGAGTGAGGGTAAATCACTGAGCATCGAGTGAGAGACAATAACTGAGCATCGAGTGAGAGACAATCACTGAGCACCGAGTGAGAGACAATCACTGAGCACCGAGTGAGGGTAAATCACTGAGCACCGAGTGAGAGACAATCACTGAGCACCGAGTGAGAGACAATCACTGAGCACCCAGTGAGGGACAATCACTGAGCACCGAGTGTGGGAAAATCACTGAGCACCGATTGAGAGACAATCACTGAGCAATGAGTGAGAGACAATCACTGAGCACCGATTGAGGGAAAATCACTGAGCACCGAGTGAGAGACAATCACTGAGCACCGAGTGAGAGACAATCACTGAGCACCGAGTGAGAGACAATCACTGAGCACCGAGTGAGGGACAATCACTGAGCACCGAGTGTGGGAAAATCACTGAGCACCGAGTGAGAGACAAACATTGAGCAATGAGTGAGAGACAATCACTGAGCACCGATTGAGGGAAAATCACTGAGCACCGAGTGAGGGAAAATCACTGAGCACTGACTGAGAGAAAATCACTGAGCATCGAGTGAGAGACAATCACTGAGCACCGAGTGAGGGAAAATCACTGAGCACCGAGTGAGGGAAAATCACTGAGCACTGAGCGAGGGAAAATCACTGAGCACCGAGTGAGAGAAAATGACTGAGCACCGAGTGAGAGAAAATCACTGAGCACCGAGTGAGAGACATCACTGAGCACCGAGAGAGGGAAAGCACTGAGCACCGAGCGAGAGAAAATCACTGAGCATATAGTGAGAGACAATCACTGAGCACCGAGTGAGGGAAAATCACTGAGCACCGTATGAGAGACAATCACTAAGCATTGAGTGAGAGACAATCACTGAGCACCAAGTGAGGGAAAATCACTGAGCACCGAGTGAGAGACAATCACTGAGCACCGAGTGATAGACAATCATTAAGCACAGTGTGAGGGAAAATCACTGAGCTCCGTGTGAGGGAAAATCACTGAGCACCGAGTGAGAGAAAAACACTGAGCACTGAGTGAGGAAATATTACTGAGCACCGTGCGAGAGAAAATCACTGAGCACCGAGTGAGAGAAGATCACTGAGCACCGAGTGAGAGACAATCACTGGGCAGCGAGTGAGAGACAATCACTGAGCACCGAGTGAGGGAAAATCACTGAGCACCGAGTGAGAGAAAATCACTGAGCACCGAGTGAGAGAAAACCACTGAGAACCGAGTGACGAAATAACACTGAGCACCAAGTGAGATAAAATGACTGAGCACCGAGTGAGAGACATTCACTGAGCATCGAGTGAGGAAATATCACTGAGCACCGAGTGAGAGAAAAATCACTGAGCACCGAGTGAGAGACAATCACTGAGCATCGAGTGAGGAAATATCACTGAGCACCGAGTGAGAGAAAATCACTGACCACAGAGTGAGGGAAAATCACTGAGCACCGAGTGAGAGAAAATCACTGAGCACCGAGTAAGGGAAAATCACTGAGCACCGAGTGAGGGAAAATCAGTGAGCACCGAGTGAGGGTAAATCACTGAGCACCGAGTGAGAGACAATCACTGAGCACCGAGTGATAGACAATCACTGAGCACCGAGTGAGAGACAATCACTGAGCACCGAGTGAGAGACAATCACTGAGCACCGGGTGAGGGACAATCACTGAGCACCGAGTGTGGGAAAATCACTGAGCACCGAGTGAGAGACAATCACTGAGTACCGGAGGAAATATCACTGAGCACCGAGTGAGAGACAATCACTTAGCACCGAGTGAGAGAAAATCACTGAGCACCGAGTGAGAGACAATCACTGAGCACCGTGTGAGAGACAATCACTGAACACCGTCTGAGAGAAAATCACTGAGCACCGAGTGAGGGAAAATCACTGAGCATCGAGTGAGAGACAATCACTGAGCACCGAGTGAGGGAAAATCACTGAGCACCGAGTGAGAGACAATCACTGAGCACCGTGTGAGAGAAAATCACTGAGCACTGAGTGAGGGAAAATCACTGAGCACCGTAGGGAAAATCACTGAGCACCGAGTGAGAGACAATCACTGAGCACCGAGTGAGAGACAATCACTGAGCATCGAGTGAGGAAATATCACTGAGCACCGAGTGAGAGAAAAATCACTGAGCACCGAGTGAGAGACAATCACTGAGCATCGAGTGAGGAAATATCACTGAGCACCGAGTGAGGGAAAATCGCTGAGCATTGAGTGAGGGAAAATCACTGAGCATCGAGTGAGGGAAAATCACTGAGCACCGAGTGAGAGAAAATCACTGAGCACCGAGTGAGGAAATATCAGTGAGTACCGAGTGAGGGTAAATCACTGAGCATCGAGTGAGAGACAATCACTGAGCATCGAGTGAGAGACAATCACTGAGCACCGAGTGAGAGACAATCACTGAGCACCGAGTGAGGGTAAATCACTGAGCACCGAGTGAGAGACAATCACTGAGCACCGAGTGAGAGACAATCACTGAGCACCAAGTGAGGGACAATCACTGAGCACCGAGTGTGGGAAAATCACTGAGCACCGATTGAGAGACAATCACTGAGCAATGAGTGAGAGACAATCACTGAGCACCGATTGAGGGAAAATCACTGAGCACCGAGTGAGGGACAATCACTGAGCACCGAGTGTGGGAAAATCACTGAGCACCGAGTGAGAGACAAACACTGAGCAATGAGTGAGAGACAATCACTGAGCACCGATTGAGAGAAAATCACTGAGCACCG
Organism: Scyliorhinus torazame; assembly: GCF_047496885.1. Taxonomy (NCBI): domain Eukaryota; kingdom Metazoa; phylum Chordata; class Chondrichthyes; order Carcharhiniformes; family Scyliorhinidae; genus Scyliorhinus; species Scyliorhinus torazame. The sequence goes on from NC_092707.1 coordinate 296,004,694, forward strand.
AGTGAGGGAAAATCACTGAGCACTGACTGAGAGAAAATCACTGAGCATCGAGTGAGAGACAATCACTGAGCACCGAGTGAGGGAAAATCACTGAGCACCGAGTGAGGGAAAATCACTGAGCACTGAGCGAGGGAAAATCACTGAGCACCGAGTGAGAGAAAATGACTGAGCACCGAGTGAGAGAAAATGACTGAGCACCGAGTGAGAGACATCACTGAGCACCGAGTGAGGGAAAGCACTGAGCACCGAGCGAGAGAAAATCACTGAGCATATAGTGAGAGACAATCACTGAGCACCGAGTGAGGGAAAATCACTGAGCACTGACTGAGAGAAAATCACTGAGCATCGAGTGAGAGACAATCACTGAGCACCGAGTGAGGGAAAATCACTGAGCACCGAGTGAGGGAAAATCACTGAGCACTGAGCGAGGGAAAATCACTGAGCACCGAGTGAGAGAAAATGACTGAGCACCGAGTGAGAGAAAATGACTGAGCACCGAGTGAGAGACATCACTGAGCACCGAGTGAGGGAAAGCACTGAGCACCGAGCGAGAGAAAATCACTGAGCATATAGTGAGAGACAATCACTGAGCACCGAGTGAGGGAAAATCACTGAGCAGCGTATGAGAGACAATCACTAAGCATTGAGTGAGAGACAATCACTGAGCACCAAGTGAGGGAAAATCACTGAGCACCGAGTGAGAGAAAATCACTGAGCACCGAGTGAGAGAAAATCACTGAGCACCAAGTGAGAGACAATCACTGAGCACCGAGTGAGAGACAATCACTAAGCACCGAGTGAGGGAAAATCATTGAGCTCCGAGTGAGAGAAAATCACTGAGTACCGAGTGAGAGAAAAACACTGAGCACCGAGTGAGAGGAAATCACTGAGCACCGAGTGAGAGAAAATGACTGAGCACCGAGTGAGAGATAATCACTGAGCACCGAGTGAGAGACATCACTGAGCACCGAGTGAGGGAAAGCACTGAGCACCGAGCGAGAGAAAATCACTGAGCATATAGTGAGAGACAATCACTGAGCACCGAGTGAGGGAAAATCACTGAGCACCGAATGAGAGACAATCACTGAGCACCGAGTGAGAGAAAATCACTGAGCACCGAGTCAGGGAAAATCACTGATTATCGAGTGAGAGAAAATCACTGAGCATCGAGTGAGAGACAATCACTGAGCACCGAGTGAGAGACAATCACTGAGCACCGTGTGAGAGACAATCACTGAACACCGTCTGAGAGAAAATCACTGAGCACCGAGTGAGGGAAAATCACTGAGCATCGAGTGAGAGACAATCACTGAGCACCGAGAGAGGGAAAATCACTGAGCACCGAGTGAGAGACAATCACTGAGCACCGAGTGAGAGACAATCACTGAGCACCGTGTGAGAGAAAATCACTGAGCACTGAGTGAGGGAAAATCACTGAGCACCGTAGGGAAAATCACTGAGCACCGAGTGAGAGACAATCACTGAGCACCGAGTGAGAGACAATCACTGAGCATCGAGTGAGGAAATATCACTGAGCACCGAGTGAGAGAAAAATCACTGAGCACCGAGTGAGAGACAATCACTGAGCATCGAGTGAGGAAATATCACTGAGCACCGAGTGAGGGAAAATCGCTGAGCATTGAGTGAGGGAAAATCACTGAGCATCGAGTGAGGGAAAATCACTGAGCACCGAGTGAGAGAAAATCACTGAGCACCGAGTGAGGAAATATCAGTGAGCACCGAGTGAGGGTAAATCACTGAGCATCGAGTGAGAGACAATCACTGAGCATCGAGTGAGAGACAATCACTGAGCACCGAGTGAGAGACAATCACTGAGCACCGAGTGAGGGTAAATCACTGAGCACCGAGTGAGAGACAATCACTGAGCACCGAGTGAGAGACAATCACTGAGCACCAAGTGAGGGACAATCACTGAGCACCGAGTGTGGGAAAATCACTGAGCACCGATTGAGAGACAATCACTGAGCAATGAGTGAGAGACAATCACTGAGCACCGATTGAGGGAAAATCACTGAGCACCGAGTGAGAGACAATCACTGACACCGAGTGAGAGACAATCACTGAGCACCGAGTGAGAGACAATCACTGAGCACCGAGTGAAGGACAATCACTGAGCACCGAGTGTGGGAAAATCACTGAGCACCGAGTGAGAGACAAACACTGAGCAATGAGTGAGAGACAATCACTGAGCACCGATTGAGGGAAAATCACTGAGCACCGAGTGAGGGAAAATCACTGAGCACTGACTGAGAGAAAATCACTGAGCATCGAGTGAGAGACAATCACTGAGCACCGAGTGAGGGAAAATCACTGAGCACCGAGTGAGGGAAAATCACTGAGCACTGAGCGAGGGAAAATCACTGAGCACCGAGTGAGAGAAAATGACTGAGCACCGAGTGAGAGAAAATCACTGAGCACCGAGTGAGAGACATCACTGAGCACCGAGTGAGGGAAAGCACTGAGCACCGAGCGAGAGAAAATCACTGAGCATATAGTGAGAGACAATCACTGAGCACCGAGTGAGGGAAAATCACTGAGCACCGTATGAGAGACAATCACTAAGCATTGAGTGAGAGACAATCACTGAGCACCAAGTGAGGGAAAATCACTGAGCACCGAGTGAGGGAAAATCACTGAGCACCGAGTGAGAGAAAAACACTGAGCACCGAGTGAGAGACAATCACTGAGCACCGAGTGATAGACAATCATTAAGCACCGAGTGAGGGAAAATCACTGAGCTCCGTGTGAGGGAAAATCACTGAGCACCGAGTGAGAGAAAAACACTGAGCACTGAGTGAGGAAATATTACTGAGCACCGTGCGAGAGAAAATCACTGAGCACCGAGTGAGAGAAGATCACTGAGCACCAAGTGAGAGACAATCACTGGGCAGCGAGTGAGAGACAATCACTGAGCACCGAGTGAGGGAAAATCACTGAGCACCGAGTGAGAGAAAATCACTGAGCACCGAGTGAGAGAAAACCACTGAGAACCGAGTGACGAAATAACACTGAGCACCAAGTGAGAGAAAATGACTGAGCACCGAGTGAGAGACATTCACTGAGCATCCAGTGAGGAAATATCACTGAGCACCGAGTGAGAGAAAAATCACTGAGCACCGAGTGAGAGACAATCACTGAGCATCGAGTGAGGAAATATCACTGAGAACCGAGTGAGAGAAAATCACTGACCACAGAGTGAGGGAAAATCACTGAGCACCGAGTGAGAGAAAATCACTGAGCACCGAGTAAGGGAAAATCACTGAGCACCGAGTGAGGGAAAATCAGTGAGCACCGAGTGAGGGTAAATCACTGAGCACCGAGTGAGAGACAATCACTGAGCACCGTGTGATAGACAATCACTGAGCACCGAGTGAGAGACAATCACTGAGCACCGAGTGAGAGACAATCACTGAGCACCGAGTGAGGGACAATCACTGAGCACCGAGTGTGGGAAAATCACTGAGCACCGAGTGAGAGACAATCACTGAGTACCGGAGGAAATATCACTGAGCACCGAGTGAGAGACAATCACTGAGCAATGAGTGAGAGACAATCACTGAGCACCGAGTGAGGGAAAACCACTGAGCACCGAGTGAGAGAAAATCACTGAGCACCGAGTGAGAGACAATCACTGAGCACCGAGTGAGAGAAAATCACTGAGCACCGAGTGAGAGACAATCACTGAGCACCATGTGAGAGACAATCACTGAACACCGTCTGAGAGAAAATCACTGAGCACCGAGTGAGGGAAAATCACTAAGCATCGAGTGAGAGACAATCACTGAGCACCGAGTGAGGGAAAATCACTGAGCACCGAGTGAGAGACAATCACTGAGCACCGAGTGAGAGACAATCACTGAGCACCGTGTGAGAGAAAATCACTGAGCACTGAGTGAGGGAAAATCACTGAGCACCGTAGGGAAAATCACTGAGCACCGAGTGAGAGACAATCACTGAGCACCGAGTGAGAGACAATCACTGAGCATCGAGTGAGGAAATATCACTGAGCACCGAGTGAGAGAAAAATCACTGAGCACCGAGTGAGAGACAATCACTGAGCATCGAGTGAGGAAATATCACTGAGCACCGAGTGAGGGAAAATCGCTGAGCATTGAGTGAGGGAAAATCACTGAGCATCGAGTGAGGGAAAATCACTGAGCACCGAGTGAGAGAAAATCACTGAGCACCGAGTGAGGAAATATCAGTGAGTACCGAGTGAGGGTAAATCACTGAGCATCGAGTGAGAGACAATCACTGAGCATCGAGTGAGAGACAATCACTGAGCACCGAGTGAGAGACAATCACTGAGCACCAAGTGAGGGACAATCACTGAGCACCGAGTGTGGGAAAATCACTGAGCACCGATTGAGAGACAATCACTGAGCAATGAGTGAGAGACAATCACTGAGCACCGATTGAGGGAAAATCACTGAGCACCGAGTGAGAGACAATCACTGAGCACCGAGTGAGAGACAATCACTGAGCACCGAGTGAGAGACAATCACTGAGCACCGAGTGAGGGACAATCACTGAGCACCGAGTGTGGGAAAATCACTGAGCACCGAGTGAGAGACAAACACTGAGCAATGAGTGAGAGACAATCACTGAGCACCGATTGAGGGAAAATCACTGAGCCGTAGTGAGGGAAAATCACTGAGCACTGACTGAGAGAAAATCACTGAGCATCGAGTGAGAGACAATCACTGAGCACCGAGTGAGGGAAAATCACTGAGCACCGAGTGAGGGAAAATCACTGAGCACTGAGCGAGGGAAAATCACTGAGCACCGAGTGAGAGAAAATGACTGAGCACCGAGTGAGAGAAAATCACTGAGCACCGAGTGAGAGACATCACTGAGCACCGAGTGAGGGAAAGCACTGAGCACCGAGCGAGAGAAAATCACTGAGCATATAGTGAGAGACAATCACTGAGCACCGAGTGAGGGAAAATCACTGAGCACCGTATGAGAGACAATCACTAAGCATTGAGTGAGAGACAATCACTGAGCACCAAGTGAGGGAAAATCACTGAGCACCGAGTGAGGGAAAATCACTGAGCACCGAGTGAGAGAAAAACACTGAGCACCGAGTGAGAGACAATCACTGAGCACCGAGTGATAGACAATCATTAAGCACCGAGTGAGGGAAAATCACTGAGCTCCGTGTGAGGGAAAATCACTGAGCACCGAGTGAGAGAAAAACACTGAGCACTGAGTGAGGAAATATTACTGAGCACCGTGCGAGAGAAAATCACTGAGCACCGAGTGAGAGAAGATCACTGAGCACCGAGTGAGAGACAATCACTGAGCACCGAGTGAGAGACAATCACGGAGCACCGAGTGAGGGAAAATCACTGAGCACCGAGTGAGAGAAAATCACTGAGCACCGAGTGAGAGAAAACCACTGAGAACCGAGTGACGAAATAACACTGAGCACCAAGTGAGATAAAATGACTGAGCACCGAGTGAGAGACAATCACTGAGCACCGAGTGATAGACAATCATTAAGCACCGAGTGAGGGAAAATCACTGAGCTCCGTGTGAGGGAAAATCACTGAGCACCGAGTGAGAGAAAAACACTGAGCACTGAGTGAGGAAATATTACTGAGCACCGTGCGAGAGAAAATCACTGAGCACCGAGTGAGAGAAGATCACTGAGCACCGAGTGAGAGACAATCACTGAGCACCGAGTGAGAGACAATCACGGAGCACCGAGTGAGGGAAAATCACTGAGCACCGAGTGAGAGAAAATCACTGAGCACCGAGTGAGAGAAAACCACTGAGAACCGAGTGACGAAATAACACTGAGCACCAAGTGAGATAAAATGACTGAGCACCGAGTGAGAGACATTCACTGAGCATCGAGTGAGGAAATATCACTGAGCACCGAGTGAGAGAAAAATCACTGAGCACCGAGTGAGAGACAATCACTGAGCATCGAGTGAGGAAATATCACTGAGCACCGAGTGAGAGAAAATCACTGACCACAGAGTGAGGGAAAATCACTGAGCACCGAGTGAGAGAAAATCACTGAGCACCGAGTGAGGGAAAATCAGTGAGCACCGAGTGAGGGTAAATCACTGAGCACCCGAGTGAGAGACAATCACTGAGCACCGAGTGATAGACAATCACTGAGCACCGAGTGAGAGACAATCACTGAGCACCGAGTGAGAGACAATCCCTGAGCACCGAGAGAGGGACAATCACTGAGCACCGAGTGTGGGAAAATCACTGAGCACCGAGTGAGAGACAATCACTGAGTACCGGAGGAAATATCACTGAGCACCGAGTGAGAGACAATCACTGAGCAATGAGTGAGAGACAATCACTGAGCACCGAGTGAGGGAAAACCACTGAGCACCGAGTGAGAGAAAATCACTGAGCACCGAGTGAGAGACAATCACTGAGCACCGAGTGAGAGAAAATCACTGAGCACTGAGTGAGAGACAATCACTGAGCATTGAGTGAGAGACAATCACTGAGCAACGAGTGAGGGAAAAGCACTGAGCACTGAGTGAGAGAAAATCACTGAGCACCGAGTGAGAGAAAATCACTGAGCACCAAGTGAGAGACAATCACTGAGCACCGAGTGAGAGACAATCACTAAGCACCGAGTGAGGGAAAATCATTGAGCTCCGAGTGAGAGAAAATCACTGAGTACCGACTGAGAGAAAAACACTGAGCACCGAGTGAGAGGAAATCACTGAGCACCGAGTGAGAGAAAATGACTGAGCACCGAGTGAGAGATAATCACTGAGCACCGAGTGAGAGACAATCACTGAGCACCGAGTGATAGACAATCATTAAGCACCGAGTGAGGGAAAATCACTGAGCTCCGTGTGAGAGAAAAACACTGAGCACTGAGTGAGGAAATATTACTGAGCACCGTGCGAGAGAAAATCACTGAGCACCGAGTGAGAGAAGATCACTGAGCACCGAGTGAGAGACAATCACTGAGCACCGAGTGAGAGACAATCACTGAGCACCGAGTGAGGGAAAATCACTGAGCACCGAGTGAGAGAAAATCACTGAGCACCGAGTGAGAGAAAACCACTGAGAACCGAGTGACGAAATAACACTGAGCACCAAGTGAGAGAAAATGACTGACCACAGAGTGAGGGAAAATCACTGAGCACCGAGTGAGAGAAAATCACTGAGCACCGAGTAAGGGAAAATCACTGAGCACCGAGTGAGGGAAAATCAGTGAGCACCGAGTGAGGGTAAATCACTGAGCACCGAGTGATAAACAATTACTGAGCACCGAGTGAGAGACAATCACTGAGCACCGAGTGAGAGACAATCACTGAGCACCGAGTGAGAGACAATCACTGAGCACCGAGTGAGGGACAATCACTGAGCACCGAGTGTGGGAAAATCACTGAGCACCGAGTGAGAGACAATCACTGAGTACCGGAGGAAATATCACTGAGCACCGAGTGAGAGACAATCACTGAGCAATGAGTGAGAGACAATCACTGAGCACCGAGTGAGGGAAAACCACTGAGCACCGAGTGAGAGAAAATCACTGAGCACCGAGTGAGAGACAATCACTGAGCACCGAGTGAGAGAAAATCACTGAGCACCGAGTGAGAGACAATCACTGAGCATTGAGTGAGAGACAATCACTGAGCACCGAGTGAGGGAAAAGCACTGAGCACTGAGTGAGAGAAAATCACTGAGCACCGAGTGAGAGAAAATCACTGAGCACCAAGTGAGAGACAATCACTGAGCACCGAGTGAGAGACAATCACTAAGCACCGAGTGAGGGAAAATCATTGAGCTCCGAGTGAGAGAAAATCACTGAGTACCGAGTGAGAGAAAAACACTGAGCACCGAGTGAGAGGAAATCACTGAGCACCGAGTGAGAGAAAATGACTGAGCACCGAGTGAGAGATAATCACTGAGCACCGAGTGAGAGACATCACTGAGCACCGAGTGAGGGAAAATCACTGAGCACCGAATGAGAGACAATTACTGAGCACCGAGTGAGAGAAAATCACTGAGCACCGAGTCAGGGAAAATCACTGATTATCGAGTGAGAGAAAATCACTGAGCATCGAGTGAGAGACAATCACTGAGCACCGAGTGAGAGACAATCACTGAGCACCGAGTGAGGGAAAATCACTGAGCACCGAGTGAGAGACAATCACTGAGCACCGAGTGAGAGATAATCACTGAGCACCGTGTGAGAGAAAATCACTGAGCACTGAGTGAGGGAAAATCACTGAGCACCGTAGGGAAAATCACTGAGCACCGAGTGAGAGACAATCACTGAGCACCGAGTGAGAGACAATCACTGAGCATCGAGTGAGGAAATATCACTGAGCACCGAGTGAGAGAAAAATCACTGAGCACCGAGTGAGAGACAATCACTGAGCATCGAGTGAGGAAATATCACTGAGCACCGAGTGAGAGAAAATCGCTGAGCATTGAGTGAGGGAAAATCACTGAGCATCGAGTGAGGGAAAATCACTGAGCACCGAGTGAGAGAAAATCACTGAGCACCGAGTGAGGAAATATCAGTGAGCACCGAGTGAGGGTAAATCACTGAGCATCGAGTGAGAGACAATCACTGAGCATCGAGTGAGAGACAATCACTGAGCACCGAGTGAGAGACAATCACTGAGCACCGAGTGAGGGTAAATCACTGAGCACCGAGTGAGAGACAATCACTGAGCACCGAGTGAGAGACAATCACTGAGCACCAAGTGAGGGACAATCACTGAGCACCGAGTGTGGGAAAATCACTGAGCACCGATTGAGAGACAATCACTGAGCAATGAGTGAGAGACAATCACTGAGCACCGATTGAGGGAAAATCACTGAGCACCGAGTGAGAGACAATCACTGAGCACCGAGTGAGAGACAATCACTGAGCACCGAGTGAGAGACAATCACTGAGCACCGAGTGAGGGACAATCACTGAGCACCGAGTGTGGGAAAATCACTGAGCACCGAGTGAGAGACAAACACTGAGCAATGAGTGAGAGACAATCACTGAGCACCGATTGAGGGAAAATCACTGAGCACCGAGTGAGGGAAAATCACTGAGCACTGACTGAGAGAAAATCACTGAGCATCGAGTGAGAGACAATCACTGAGCACCGAGTGAGGGAAAATCACTGAGCACCGAGTGAGGGAAAATCACTGAGCACTGAGCGAGGGAAAATCACAGAGCACCGAGTGAGAGAAAATGACTGAGCACCGAGTGAGAGAAAATCACTGAGCACCGAGTGAGAGACATCACTGAGCACCGAGTGAGGGAAAGCACTGAGCACCGAGCGAGAGAAAATCACTGAGCATATAGTTAGAGACAATCACTGAGCACCGAGTGAGGGAAAATCACTGAGCACCGTATGAGAGACAATCACTAAGCATTGAGTGAGAGACAATCACTGAGCACCAAGTGAGGGAAAATCACTGAGCACCGAGTGAGGGAAAATCACTGAGCACTGAGTGAGAGAAAAACACTGAGCACCGAGTGAGAGACAATCACTGAGCACCGAGTGATAGACAATCATTAAGCACCGAGTAAGGGAAAATCACTGAGCTCCGTGTGAGGGAAAATCACTGAGCACCGAGTGAGAGAAAAACACTGAGCACTGAGTGAGGAAATATTACTGAGCACCGTGCGAGAGAAAATCACTGAGCACCGAGTGAGAGAAGATCACTGAGCACCGAGTGAGAGACAATCACTGAGCACCGAGTGAGAGACAATCACTGAGCACCGAGTGAGGGAAAATCACTGAGCACCGAGTGAGAGAAAATCACTGAGCACCGAGTGAGAGAAAACCACTGAGAACCGAGTGACGAAATAACACTGAGCACCAAGTGAGAGAAAATGACTGAGCACCGAGTGAGAGACATTCACTGAGCATCGAGTGAGGAAATATCACTGAGCACCGAGTGAGAGAAAAATCACTGAGCACCGAGTGAGAGACAATCACTGAGCATCGAGTGAGGAAATATCACTGAGCACCGAGTGAGAGAAAATCACTGACCACAGAGTGAGGGAAAATCACTGAGCACCGAGTGAGAGAAAATCACTGAGCACCGAGTAAGGGAAAATCACTGAGCACCGAGTGAGGGAAAATCAGTGAGCACCGAGTGAGGGTAAATCACTGAGCACCGAGTGAGAGACAATCACTGAGCACCGAGTGATAGACAATCACTGAGCACCGAGTGAGAGACAATCACTGAGCACCGAGTGAGAGACAATCACTGAGCACCGAGTGAGGGACAATCACTGAACACCGAGCGTGGGAAAATCACTGAGCACCGAGTGAGAGACAATCACTGAGTACCGGAGGAAATATCACTGAGCACCGAGTGAGAGACAATCACTGAGCAATGAGTGAGAGACAATCACTGAGCACCGAGTGAGGGAAAACCACTGAGCACCGAGTGAGAGAAAATCACTGAGCACCGAGTGAGAGACAATCACTGAGTACCGAGTGAGAGAAAATCACTGAGCACCAAGTGAGAGACAATCACTGAGCACCGAGTGAGAGACAATCACTAAGCACCGAGTGAGGGAAAATCATTGAGCTCCGAGTGAGAGAAAATCACTGAGTACCGAGTGAGAGAAAAACACTGAGCACCGAGTGAGAGGAAATCACTGAGCACCGAGTGAGAGAAAATGACTGAGCACCGAGTGAGAGATAATAACTGAGCACCGAGTGAGAGACATCACTGAGCACCGAGTGAGGGAAAGCACTGAGCACCGAGCGAGAGAAAATCACTGAGCATATAGTGAGAGACAATCACTGAGCACCGAGTGAGGGAAAATCACTGAGCACCGAATGAGAGACAATCACTGAGCACCGAGTGAGAGAAAATCACTGAGCACCGAGTCAGGGAAAATCACTGATTATCGAGTGAGAGAAAATCACTGAGCATCGAGTGAGAGACAATCACTGAGCACCGAGTGAGAGACAATCACTGAGCACCGTGTGAGAGACAATCACTGAACACCGTCTGAGAGAAAATCACTGAGCACCGAGTGAGGGAAAATCACTGAGCATCGAGTGAGAGACAATCACTGAGCACCGAGTGAGGGAAAATCACTGAGCACCGAGTGAGAGACAATCACTGAGCACCGAGTGAGAGACAATCACTGAGCACCGTGTGAGAGAAAATCACTGAGCACTGAGAGAGGGAAAATCACTGAGCACCGTAGGGAAAATCACTGAGCACCGAGTGAGAGACAATCACTGAGCACAGAGTGAGAGACAATCACTGAGCACCGAGTGAGGGACAATCACTGAGCACCGAGTGTGGGAAAATCACTGAGCACCGAGTGAGAGACAATCACTAAGCACCGAGTGAGGGAAAATCACCGAGCTCCGTGTGAGGGAAAATCACTGAGCACCGAGTGAGAGAAAAACATTGAGTACTGAGTGAGGAAATATTACTGAGCACCGTGCGAGGGAAAATCACTGAGCACCGAGTGAGAGAAGATCACTGAGCACCGAGTGAGAGACAATCACTGAGCACCGAGTGAGAGACAATCACTGAGCACCGAGTGAGGGAAAATCACTGAGCACTGAGTGAGAGAAAATCACTGAGCACCGAGTGAAAGAAAACCACTGAGAACCGAGTGACGAAATAACACTGAGCACCAAGTTAGAGAAAATGACTGAGCACCGAGTGAGAGACATTCACTGAGCATCGAGTGAGGAAATATCACTGAGCACCGAATGAGAGAAAATCACTGAGCACTGAGTGAGAGACAATCACTGAGCACCGAGTGAGGGAAAATCACTGAGCACTGAGTGAGAGAAAATCACTGAGCACCGGTCGAAAGAAAACCACTGAGAATCGAGTGACGAAATAACACTGAGCACCAAGTTAGAGAAAATGACTGAGCACCGAGTGAGAGACATTCACTGAGCATCGAGTGAGGAAATATCACTGAGCACCGAGTGAGGGAAAAATCACTGAGCACCGAGTGAGAGACAATCACTGAGCATCGAGTGAGGAAATATCACTGAGCACCGAGTGAGGTAAAATCGCTGAGCATTGAGTGAGGGAAAATCACTGAGCATCGAGTGAGGGAAAATCACTGAGCACCGAGTGAGGGAAAATCACTGAGCACCGAGTGAGAGACAATCACTGAGCACCGAGTGAGAGACAATCACTGAGCACCGAGTGGGAGACAATCACTGAGCACCGAGTGAGGGACAATCACTGAGCGCCGAGTGTGGGAAAATCACTGAGCACCGAGTGAGAGACAATCACTGAGCAATGAGTGAGAGACAATCACTGAGCACCGATTGAGGGAAAATCACTGAGCACCGAGTGAGGGAAAATCACTGAGCACTGAGTGAGAGAAAATCACTGAGCATCGAGTGAGAGACAATCACTGAGCACCGAGTGAGGGAAAATCACTGAGCACCGAGTGAGGGAAAATCACTGAGCACTGAGCGAGGGAAAATCACTGAGCACCGAGTGAGAGAAAATGACTGAGCACCGAGTGAGAGAAAATCACTGAGCACCGAGTGAGAGACATCACTGAGCACCGAGTGAGGGAAAGCACTGAGCACCGAGCGAGAGAAAATCACTGAGCATATAGTGAGAGACAATCACTGAGCACCGAGTGAGGGAAAATCACTGAGCACCGAATGAGAGACAATCACTGAGCATTGAGTGAGAGACAATCACTGAGCACCAAGTGAGGGAAAATCACTGAGCACCGAGTGAGGGAAAATCACTGAGCACCGAGTGAGAGAAAATCACTGAGCACCGAGTGAGAGAAAACCACTGAGAACCGAGTGACGAAATAACACTGAGCACTGAGTGAGGAAATATTACTGAGCACCGTGCGAGAGAAAATCACTGAGCACCGAGTGAGAGAAGATCACTGAGCACCGAGTGAGAGACAATCACTGAGCAGCGAGTGAGAGACAATCACTGAGCACCGAGTGAGGGAAAATCACTGAGCACCGAGTGAGAGAAAATCACTGAGCACAAAGTGAGAGAAAATGACTGAGCACCGAGTGAGAGACATTCACTGAGCATCGAGTGAGGAAATATCACTGAGCACCGAGTGAGAGAAAAATCACTGAGCACCGAGTGAGAGACAATCACTGAGCATCGAGTGAGGAAATATCACTGAGCACCGAGTGAGTGAAAATCACTGACCACAGAGTGAGGGAAAATCACTGAGCACCGAGTGAGAGAAAATCACTGAGCACCGGGTAAGGGAAAATCACTGAGCACCGAGTGAGGGAAAATCAGTGAGCACCGAGTGAGGGTAAATCACTGAGCACCGAGTGAGAGACAATCACTGAGCACCGAGTGAGAGACAATCACTGAGCACCGAGTGAGAGACAATCACTGAGCACCGAGTGAGAGACAATCACTGAGCACCGAGTGAGGGACAATCACTGAGCACCGAGTGTGGGAATATCACTGAGCACCGAGTGAGAGACAATCACTGAGTACCGGAGGAAATATCACTGAGCACCGAGTGAGAGACAATCACTGAGCATTGAGTGAGAGACAATCACTGAGCACCGAGTGAGGGAAAAGCACTGAGCACTGAGTGAGAGAAAATCACTGAGCACCGAGTGAGAGAAAATCACTGAGCACCAAGTGAGAGACAATCACTGAGCACCGAGTGAGAGACAATCACTAAGCACCGAGTGAGGGAAAATCATTGAGCTCCGAGTGAGAGAAAATCACTGAGTACCGAGTGAGAGAAAAACACTGAGCACCGAGTGAGAGGAAATCACTGAGCACCGAGTGAGAGACATCACTGAGCACCGAGTGAGAGAAAATCACTGAGCACCGAGTCAGGGAAAATCACTGATTATCGAGTGAGAGAAAATCACTGAGCATCGAGTGAGAGACAATCACTGAGCACCGAGTGAGAGACAATCACTGAGCACCGTGTGAGAGACAATCACTGAGCACCGAGTCAGGGAAAATCACTGATTATCGAGTGAGAGAAAATCACTGAGCATCGAGTGACAGACAATCACTGAGCACCGTGTGAGAGACAATCACTGAACACCGTCTGAGAGAAAATCACTGAGCACCGAGTGAGGGAAAATCACTGACCATCGAGTGAGAGACAATCACTGAGCACCGAGTGAGGGAAAATCACTGAGCACCGAGTGAGAGACAATCACTGAGACCGAGTGAGAGACAATCACTGAGCACCGTGTGAGAGAAAATCACTGAGCACTGAGTGAGGGAAAATCACTGAGCACCGCAGGGAAAATCACTGAGCACCGAGTGAGAGACAATCACTGAGCACCGAGTGAGGGACAATCACTGAGCACCGAGTGTGGGAAAATCACTGAGCACCGAGTGAGAGACAATCACTGAGCACCGGAGGAAATATCACTGAGCACCGAGTGAGAGACAATCACTGAGCAATGAGTGAGAGACAATCACTGTGCACCGAGTGAGGGAAAACCACTGAGCACCGAGTGAGAGAAAATCACTGAGCACCGATTGAGAGACAATCACTGAGCACCGAGTGAGAGAAAATCACTGAGCACCGAGTGAGAGACAATCACTGAGCATTGAGTGAGAGACAATCACTGAGCACCGAGTGAGGGAAAAGCACTGAGCACCAAGTGAGAGACAATCACTGAGCACCGAGTGAGAGACAATCACTAAGCACCGAGTGAGGGAAAATCATTGAGCTCCGAGTGAGAGAAAATCACTGAGCACCGAGTGAGAGAAAAACACTGAGCACCGAGTGAGAGGAAATCACTGAGCACCGAGTGAGAGAAAATGACTGAGCACCGAGTGAGAGAAAATCACTGAGCACCGAGTGAGAGACATCACTGAGCACCGAGTGAGGGAAAGCACTGAGCACCGAGCGAGAGAAAATCACTGAGCATATAGTGAGAGACAATCACTGAGCACCGAGTGAGGGAAAATCACTGAGCACCGAATGAGAGACAATCACTGAGCACCGAGTGAGAGAAAATCACTGAGCACCGAGTCAGGGAAAATCACTGATTATCGAGTGAGAGAAAATCACTGAGCATCGAGTGAGAGACAATCACTGAGCACCGAGTGAGAGACAATCACTGAGCACCGTGTGAGAGACAATCACTGAACACCGTCTGAGAGAAAATCACTGAGCACCGAGTGAGGGAAAATCACTGAGCATCGAGTGAGAGACAATCACTGAGCACCGAGTGAGGGAAAATCACTGAGCACCGAGTGAGAGAAAATCACTGAGCACCGAGTGAGGGAAAATGACTGAGCATCGAGTGAGAGACAATCACTGAGCACCGAGTGAGAGACAATCACTGAGCACCGTGTGAGAGAAAATCACTGAGCACCGTAGGGAAAATCACTGAGCACCGAGTGAGAGACAATCACTGAGCACTGAGTGAGAGACAATTACTGAGCACCGTGTGAGAGAAAATCACTGAGCACCGAGTGAGGGAAAATGACTGAGCATCGAGTGAGAGACAATCACTGAGCACCGAGTGAGAGACAATCACTGAGCACCGTGTGAGAGAAAATCACTGAGCACCGAGTGAGGGAAAAGCACTGAGCACGAGCGAGAGAAAATCACTGAGCATCGAGTGAGAGACAATCACTGAGCACCGAGTGAGGGAAAATCACTGAGCATCGAGTGAGAGACAATCACTGAGCACCGAGTGAGGGAAAATCACTGAGCACCGAGCGAGGGAAAATCACTGAGCACCGAGTGAGAGACAATCACTGAGCACTGGAGGAAATATCACTGAGCACCGAGTGAGAGACAATCACTGAGCAATGAGTGAGAGACAATCACTGAGCACCGAGTGAGAGAAAATCACTGAGCACCGAGTGAGAGACAATCACTGAGCACCGAGTGAGAGAAAATCACTGAGCACCGAGTGAGAGACAATCACTGAGCATTGAGTGAGAGACAATCACTGAGCACCGAGTGAGGGAAAATCACTGAGCACTGAGTGAGAGAAAATCACAGCGCACCGAGTGAGAGAAAATCACTGAGTACCAAGTGAGAGACAATCACTGAGCAACGAGTGAGAGACAATCACTAAGCACCGAGTGAGGGAAAATCATTGAGCTCCGAGTGAGAGAAAATCACTGATCACCGAGTGAGAGAAAAACACTGAGCACCGAGTGAGAGGAAATCACTGAGCACCGTGCGAGGGAAAATCACTGAGCACCGAGTGAGAGAAAAATCACTGAGCACAGAGTGAGAGACAATCACTGAGCACCGAGTGAAGGAAAATCACTGAGCACCGAGTGAGAGAAAATCACTGAGCACTGAGTGAGAGACAATCACTGAGCACCGAGTGAGGGAAAATCACTGAGCACCGCGTGAGAGACAATCACTGAGCACCGTGTGAGGGAAAATCACTGAGCACCGAGTGAGAGAAAATCACTGAGCACCGAGTCAGGGAAAATCACTGAGCACTGAGTGAGAGACAATCACTGAGCACCGAGTGAGGGAAAATCACTGAGCACCGAGTGAGAGACAATCACTGAGCAACGTGTGAGGGAAAATCACTGAGCACTGAGTGAGAGACAATCACTGAGCACCGAGTGAGGGAAAATCACTGCGCACCGAGTGAGAGACAATCACTGCGCACCGAGAGAGAGACAATCACTGAGCACCGTGTGAGGGAAAATCACTGAGCACCGAGTGAGAGAAAATCACTGAGCACCGAGTCAGGGAAAATCACTGATTATCGAGTGAGAGAAAATCACTGAGCATCGAGTGAGAGACAATCACTGAGTACCGAGTGAGAGACAATCACTGAGCACCGAGTGAGAGACAATCACTGAGCACCGTCTGAGAGAAAATCACTGAACACCGAGTGAGAGAAAATCACTGAGCATCGAGTGAGAGACAATCACTGAGCACCGAGTGAGGGAAAATCACTGAGCACCGAGTGAGAGACAATCACTGAGCACCGTGTGAGAGAAAATCACTGAGCACTGAGTGAGGGAAAATCACTGAGCACCGAGTGAGGGAAAATCACTGAGCACCGAGTGAGAGACAATCACTGAGCACCGAGTGAGGGAAAATCACTGAGCACCGAGTGAGAGACAATCACTGAGCACCGTGTGAGGGAAAATCACTGAGCACTGAGTGAGAGACATTCACTGAGCACCAAGTGAGGGAAAATCACTGCGCACCGAGTGAGAGACAATTACTGCGCACCGAGTGAGAGACAATCACTGAGCACCGTGT
This sequence comes from Scyliorhinus torazame, assembly GCF_047496885.1. Classification (NCBI taxonomy): domain Eukaryota; kingdom Metazoa; phylum Chordata; class Chondrichthyes; order Carcharhiniformes; family Scyliorhinidae; genus Scyliorhinus; species Scyliorhinus torazame. The sequence goes on from NC_092707.1 coordinate 296,021,894, forward strand.
CAGGGAAAATCACTGAGCTCCGTGTGAGGGAAAATCACTGAGCACCGAGTGAGAGAAAAACACTGAGCACTGAGTGAGGAAATATTACTGAGCACCGTGCGAGAGAAAATCACTGAGCACCGAGTGAGAGAAGATCACTGAGCACCGAGTGAGAGACAATCACTGAGCACCGAGTGAGAGACAATCACTGAGCACCGAGTGAGGGAAAATCACTGAGCACCGAGTGAGAGAAAATCACTGAGCACCGAGTGAGAGAAAACCACTGAGAACCGAGTGACGAAATAACACTGAGCACCAAGTGAGAGAAAATGACTGAGCACCGAGTGAGAGACATTCACTGAGCATCGAGTGAGGAAATATCACTGAGCACCGAGTGAGAGAAAAATCACTGAGCACCGAGTGAGAGACAATCACTGAGCATCGAGTGAGGAAATATCACTGAGCACCGAGTGAGAGAAAATCACTGACCACAGAGTGAGGGAAAATCACTGAGCACCGAGTGAGAGAAAATCACTGAGCACCGAGTAAGGGAAAATCACTGAGCACCGAGTGAGGGAAAATCAGTGAGCACCGAGTGAGGGTAAATCACTGAGCACCGAGTGAGAGACAATCACTGAGCACCGAGTGACAGACAATCACTGACCACCGAGTGAGAGACAATCACTGAGCACCGAGTGATAGACAATCACTGAGCACCGAGTGAGGGACAATCACTGAGCACCGAGTGTGGGAAAATCACTGAGCACCGAGTGAGAGACAATCACTGAGTACCGGAGGAAATATCACTGAGCACCGAGTGAGAGACAATCACTGAGCAATGAGTGAGAGACAATCACTGAGCACCGAGTGAGGGAAAACCACTGAGCACCGAGTGAGAGAAAATCACTGAGCACCGAGTGAGAGACAATCACTGAGCACCGAGTGAGAGAAAATCACTGAGCACCGAGTGAGAGACAATCACTGAGCATTGAGTGAGAGACAATCACTGAGCACCGAGTGAGGGAAAAGCACTGAGCACTGAGTGAGAGAAAATCACTGAGCACCGAGTGAGAGAAAATCACTGAGCACCGAGTGAGAGACAATCACTGAGCACCGAGTGAGAGACAATCACTAAGCACCGAGTGAGGGAAAATCATTGAGCTCCGAGTGAGAGAAAATCACTGAGTACCGAGTGAGAGAAAAACACTGAGCACCGAGTGAGAGGAAATCACTGAGCACCGAGTGAGAGAAAATGACTGAGCACCGAGTGAGAGATAATCACTGAGCACCGAGTGAGAGACATCACTGAGCACCGAGTGAGGGAAAGCACTGAGCACCGAGCGAGAGAAAATCACTGAGCATATAGTGAGAGACAATCACTGAGCACCGAGTGAGGGAAAATCACTGAGCACCGAATGAGTGACAATCACTGAGCACCGAGTGAGAGAAAATCACTGAGCACCGAGTCAGGGAAAATCACTGATTATCGAGTGAGAGATAATCACTGAGCATCGAGTGAGAGCCAATCACTGAGCACCGAGTGAGAGACAATCACTGAGCACCGTGTGAGAGACAATCACTGAACACCGTCTGAGAGAAAATCACTGAGCACCGAGTGAGGGAAAATCACTGAGCATCGAGTGAGAGACAATCACTGAGCACCGAGTGAGGGAAAATCACTGGGCACCGAGTGAGAGACAATCACTGAGCACCGAGTGAGAGACAATCACTGAGCACCGTGTGAGAGAAAATCACTGAGCACTGAGAGAGGGAAAATCACTGAGCACCGTAGGGAAAATCACTGAGCACCGAGTGAGAGACAATCACTGAGCACAGAGTGAGAGACAATCACTGAGCACCGAGTGAGGGACAATCACTGAGCACCGAGTGTGGGAAAATCACTGAGCACCGAGTGAGAGACAATCACTAAGCACCGAGTGAGGGAAAATCACCGAGCTCCGTGTGAGGGAAAATCACTGAGCACCGAGTGAGAGAAAAACATTGAGCACTGAGTGAGGAAATATTACTGAGCACCGTGCGAGGGAAAATCACTGAGCACCGAGTGAGAGAAGATCACTGAGCACCGAGTGAGAGACAATCACTGAGCACCGAGTGAGAGACAATCACTGAGCACCGAGTGAGGGAAAATCACTGAGCACTGAGTGAGAGAAAATCACTGTGCACCGAGTGAAAGAAAACCACTGAGAACCGAGTGACGAAATAACACTGAGCACCAAGTTAGAGAAAATGACTGAGCACCAAGTGAGAGACATTCACTGAGCATCGAGTGAGGAAATATCACTGAGCACCGAGTGAGAGAAAATCACTGAGCACCGAGTGAGAGACAATCACTGAGCACCGAGTGAGGGAAAATCACTGAGCACTGAGTGAGAGAAAATCACTGAGCACCGAGTGAAAGAAAACCACTGAGAATCGAGTGACGAAATAACACTGAGCACCAAGTTAGAGAAAATGACTGAGCACCGAGTGAGAGACATTCACTGAGAATCGAGTGAGGAAATATCACTGAGCACCGAGTGAGAGAAAAATCACTGAGCACCGAGTGAGAGACAATCACTGAGCATCGAGTGAGGAAATATCACTGAGCACCGAGTGAGGGAAAATCGCTGAGCATTGAGTGAGGGAAAATCACTGAGCATCGAGTGAGGGAAACTCACTGAGCACCGAGTGAGAGAAAATCACTGAGCACCGAGTGAGGAAATATCAGTGAGCACCGAGTGAGGGTAAATCACTGAGCATCGAGTGAGAGACAATCACTGAGCATCGAGTGAGAGACAATCACTGAGCACCGAGTGAGAGACAATCACTGAGCACCGAGTGAGGGTAAATCACTGAGCACCGAGTGAGAGACAATCACTGAGCACCGAGTGAGAGACAATCACTGAGCACCGAGTGAGGGACAATCACTGAGCACCGAGTGTGGGAAAATCACTGAGCACCGATTGAGAGACAATCACTGAGCAATGAGTGAGAGACAATCACTGAGCACTGATTGAGGGAAAATCACTGAGCACCGAGTGAGAGACAATCACTTAGCACCGAGTGAGAGACAATCACTGAGCACCGAGTGAGAGACAATCACTGAGCACCGAGTGAGGGACAATCACTGAGCACCGAGTGTGGGAAAATCACTGAGCACCGAGTGAGAGACAATCACTGAGCAATGAGTGAGAGACAATCACTGAGCACCGATTGAGGGAAAATCACTGAGCACCGAGTGAGGGAAAATCACTGAGCATCGAGTGAGAGACAATCACTGAGCACCGAGTGAGGGAAAATCACTGAGCACCGAGTGAGAGACAATCACTGAGCACCGAGTGAGAGACAATCACTGAGCACCGTGTGAGAGAAAATCACTGAGCACTGAGTGAGGGAAAATCACTGAGCACCGTAGGGAAAATCACTGAGCACCGAGTGAGAGACAATCACTGAGCACTGAGTGAGAGACAATTACTGAGCACCGTGTGAGAGAAAATCACTGAGCACCGAGTGAGGGAAAATGACTGAGCATCGAGTGAGAGACAATCACTGAGCACCGAGTGAGAGACAATCACTGAGCACCGTGTGAGAGAAAATCACTGAGCACCGAGTGAGGGAAAAGCACTGAGCACGAGCGAGAGAAAATCACTGAGCATCGAGTGAGAGACAATCACTGAGCACCGAGTGAGGGAAAATCACTGAGCATCGAGTGAGAGACAATCACTGAGCACCGAGTGAGGGAAAATCACTGAGCACCGAGCGAGGGAAAATCACTGAGCACCGAGTGAGAGACAATCACTGAGCACTGGAGGAAATATCACTGAGCACCGAGTGAGAGACAATCACTGAGCAATGAGTGAGAGACAATCACTGAGCACCGAGTGAGAGAAAATCACTGAGCACCGAGTGAGAGACAATCACTGAGCACCGAGTGAGAGAAAATCACTGAGCACCGAGTGAGAGACAATCACTGAGCATTGAGTGAGAGACAATCACTGAACACCGAGTGAGGGAAAATCACTGAGCACTGAGTGAGAGAAACTCACAGAGCACCGAGTGAGAGAAAATCACTGAGTACCAAGTGAGAGACAATCACTGAGCAACGAGTGAGAGACAATCACTAAGCACCGAGTGAGGGAAAATCATTGAGCTCCGAGTGAGAGAAAATCACTGATCACCGAGTGAGAGAAAAACACTGAGCACCGAGTGAGAGGAAATCACTGAGCACCGTGCGAGGGAAAATCACTGAGCACCGAGTGAGAGAAAAATCACTGAGCACCGAGTGAGAGACAATCACTGAGCACAGAGTGAGAGACAATCACTGAGCACCGAGTGAAGGAAAATCACTGAGCACCGAGTGAGAGAAAATCACTGAGCACTGAGTGAGAGACAATCACTGAGCACCGAGTGAGGGAAAATCACTGAGCACCGCGTGAGAGACAATCACTGAGCACCGTGTGAGGGAAAATCACTGAGCACCGAGTGAGAGAAAATCACTGAGCACCGAGTCAGGGAAAATCACTGAGCACTGAGTGAGAGACAATCACTGAGCACCGAGTGAGGGAAAATCACTGAGCACCGAGTGAGAGACAATCACTGAGCAACGTGTGAGGGAAAATCACTGAGCACTGAGTGAGAGACAATCACTGAGCACCGAGTGAGGGAAAATCACTGCGCACCGAGTGAGAGACAATCACTGCGCACCGAGAGAGAGACAATCACTGAGCACCGTGTGAGGGAAAATCACTGAGCACCGAGTGTGAGAAAATCACTGAGCACCGAGTCAGGGAAAATCACTGATTATCGAGTGAGAGAAAATCACTGAGCATCGAGTGAGAGACAATCACTGAGTACCGAGTGAGAGACAATCACTGAGCACCGAGTGAGAGACAATCACTGAGCACTGAGTGAGAGACATTCACTGAGCACCAAGTGAGGGAAAATCACTGCGCACCGAGTGAGAGACAATTACTGCGCACCGAGTGAGAGACAATCACTGAGCACCGTGTCAGGGAAAATCACTGAGCTCCGTGTGAGGGAAAATCACTGAGCACCGAGTGAGAGAAAAACACTGAGCACTGAGTGAGGAAATATTACTGAGCACCGTGCGAGAGAAAATCACTGAGCACCGAGTGAGAGAAGATCACTGAGCACCGAGTGAGAGACAATCACTGAGCACCGAGTGAGAGACAATCACTGAGCACCGAGTGAGGGAAAATCACTGAGCACCGAGTGAGAGAAAATCACTGAGCACCGAGTGAGAGAAAACCACTGAGAACCGAGTGACGAAATAACACTGAGCACCAAGTGAGAGAAAATGACTGAGCACCGAGTGAGAGACATTCACTGAGCATCGAGTGAGGAAATATCACTGAGCACCGAGTGAGAGAAAAATCACTGAGCACCGAGTGAGAGACAATCACTGAGCATCGAGTGAGGAAATATCACTGAGCACCGAGTGAGAGAAAATCACTGACCACAGAGTGAGGGAAAATCACTGAGCACCGAGTGAGAGAAAATCACTGAGCACCGAGTAAGGGAAAATCACTGAGCACCGAGTGAGGGAAAATCAGTGAGCACCGAGTGAGGGTAAATCACTGAGCACCGAGTGAGAGACAATCACTGAGCACCGAGTGACAGACAATCACTGACCACCGAGTGAGAGACAATCACTGAGCACCGAGTGATAGACAATCACTGAGCACCGAGTGAGGGACAATCACTGAGCACCGAGTGTGGGAAAATCACTGAGCACCGAGTGAGAGACAATCACTGAGTACCGGAGGAAATATCACTGAGCACCGAGTGAGAGACAATCACTGAGCAATGAGTGAGAGAAAATCACTGAGCACCGAGTGAGTGAAAACCACTGAGCACCGAGTGAGAGAAAATCACTGAGCACCGAGTGAGAGACAATCACTGAGCACCGAGTGAGAGAAAATCACTGAGCACCGAGTGAGAGACAATCACTGAGCATTGAGTGAGAGACAATCACTGAGCACCGAGTGAGGGAAAAGCACTGAGCACTGAGTGAGAGAAAATCACTGAGCACCGAGTGAGAGAAATTCACTGAGCACCGAGTGAGAGACAATCACTGAGCACCGAGTGAGAGACAATCACTAAGCACCGAGTGAGGGAAAATCATTGAGCTCCGAGTGAGAGAAAATCACTGAGTACCGAGTGAGAGAAAAACACTGAGCACCGAGTGAGAGGAACTCACTGAGCACCGAGTGAGAGAAAATGACTGAGCACCGAGTGAGAGATAATCACTGAGCACCGAGTGAGAGACATCACTGAGCACCGAGTGAGGGAAAGCACTGAGCACCGAGCGAGAGAAAATCACTGAGCATATAGTGAGAGACAATCACTGAGCACCGAGTGAGGGAAAATCACTGAGCACCGAATGAGTGACAATCACTGAGCACCGAGTGAGAGAAAATCACTGAGCACCGAGTCAGGGAAAATCACTGATTATCGAGTGAGAGAAAATCACTGAGCATCGAGTGAGAGCCAATCACTGAGCACCGAGTGAGAGACAATCACTGAGCACCGTGTGAGAGACAATCACTGAACACCGTCTGAGAGAAAATCACTGAGCACCGAGTGAGGGAAAATCACTGAGCATCGAGTGAGAGACAATCACTGAGCACCGAGTGAGGGAAAATCACTGGGCACCGAGTGAGAGACAATCACTGAGCACCGAGTGAGAGACAATCACTGAGCACCGTGTGAGAGAAAATCACTGAGCACTGAGAGAGGGAAAATCACTGAGCACCGTAGGGAAAATCACTGAGCACCGAGTGAGAGACAATCACTGAGCACAGAGTGAGAGACAATCACTGAGCACCGAGTGAGGGACAATCACTGAGCACCGAGTGTGGGAAAATCACTGAGCACCGAGTGAGAGACAATCACTAAGCACCGAGTGAGGGAAAATCACCGAGCTCCGTGTGAGGGAAAATCACTGAGCACCGAGTGAGAGAAAAACACTGAGCACTGAGTGAGGAAATATTACTGAGCACCGTGCGAGGGAAAATCACTGAGCACCGAGTGAGAGAAGATCACTGAGCACCGAGTGAGAGACAATCACTGAGCACCGAGTGAGAGACAATCACTGAGCACCGAGTGAGGGAAAATCACTGAGCACTGAGTGAGAGAAAATCACTGTGCACCGAGTGAAAGAAAACCACTGAGAACCGAGTGACGAAATAACACTGAGCACCAAGTTAGAGAAAATGACTGAGCACCAAGTGAGAGACATTCACTGAGCATCGAGTGAGGAAATATCACTGAGCACCGAGTGAGAGAAAATCACTGAGCACCGAGTGAGAGACAATCACTGAGCACCGAGTGAGGGAAAATCACTGAGCACTGAGTGAGAGAAAATCACTGAGCACCGAGTGAAAGAAAACCACTGAGAATCGAGTGACGAAATAACACTGAGCACCAAGTTAGAGAAAATGACTGAGCACCGAGTGAGAGACATTCACTGAGAATCGAGTGAGGAAATATCACTGAGCACCGAGTGAGAGAAAAATCACTGAGCACCGAGTGAGAGACAATCACTGAGCATCGAGTGAGGAAATATCACTGAGCACCGAGTGAGGGAAAATCGCTGAGCATTGAGTGAGGGAAAATCACTGAGCATCGAGTGAGGGAAACTCACTGAGCACCGAGTGAGAGAAAATCACTGAGCACCGAGTGAGGAAATATCAGTGAGCACCGAGTGAGGGTAAATCACTGAGCATCGAGTGAGAGACAATCACTGAGCATCGAGTGAGAGACAATCACTGAGCACCGAGTGAGAGACAATCCCTGAGCACCGAGTGAGGGTAAATCACTGAGCACCGAGTGAGAGACAATCACTGAGCACCGAGTGAGAGACAATCACTGAGCACCGAGTGAGGGACAATCACTGAGCACCGAGTGAGAGACAATCACTGAGCACCGAGTGAGAGACAATCACTGAGCACCGAGTGAGGGACAATCACTGAGCACCGAGTGTGGGAAAATCACTGAGCACCGAGTGAGAGACAATCACTGAGCAATGAGTGAGAGACAATCACTGAGCACCGATTGAGGGAAAATCACTGAGCACCGAGTGAGGGAAAATCACTGAGCACTGAGTGAGAGAAAATCACTGAGCATCGAGTGAGAGACAATCACTGAGCACCGAGTGAGGGAAAATCACTGAGCACCGAGTGAGAGACAATCACTGAGCACCGAGTGAGAGACAATCACTGAGCATCGAGTGAGAGACAATCACTGAGCACCGAGTGAGAGACAATCACTGAGCACCGTGTGAGAGACAATCACTGAACACCGTCTGAGAGAAAATCACTGAGCACCGAGTGAGGGAAAATCACTGAGCATCGAGTGAGAGACAATCACTGAGCACCGAGTGAGGGAAAATCACTGAGCACCGAGTGAGAGACAATCACTGAGCACCGAGTGAGAGACAATCACTGAGCACCGTGTGAGAGAAAATCACTGAGCACTGAGTGAGGGAAAATCACTGAGCACCGTAGGGAAAATCACTGAGCACCGAGTGAGAGACAATCACTGAGCACTGAGTGAGAGACAATTACTGAGCACCGTGTGAGAGAAAATCACTGAGCACCGAGTGAGGAAAATGACTGAGCATCGAGTGAGAGACCATCACTGAGCACCGAGTGAGAGACAATCACTGAGCACCGTGTGAGAGAAAATCACTGAGCACCGAGTGAGGGAAAAGCACTGAGCACGAGCGAGAGAAAATCACTGAGCATCGAGTGAGAGACAATCACTGAGCACCGAGTGAGGGAAAATCACTGAGCATCGAGTGAGAGACAATCACTGAGCACCGAGTGAGGGAAAATCACTGAGCACCGAGTGAGAGACAATCACTGAGCACTGGAGGAAATATCACTGAGCACCGAGTGAGAGACAATCACTGAGCAATGAGTGAGAGACAATCACTGAGCACCGAGTGAGAGAAAATCACTGAGCACCGAGTGAGAGACAATCACTGAGCACCGAGTGAGAGACAATCACTGAGCATTGAGTGAGAGACAATCACTGAGCACCGAGTGAGGGAAAATCACTGAGCACTGAGTGAGAGAAAATCACTGAGCACCGAGTGAGAGAAAATCACTGAGTACCAAGTGAGAGACAATCACTGAGCACCGAGTGAGAGACAATCACTAAGCACCGAGTGAGGGAAAATCATTGAGCTCCGAGTGAGAGAAAATCACTGAGCACCGAGTGAGAGAAAAACACTGAGCACCGAGTGAGAGGAAATCACTGAGCACCGTGCGAGGGAAAATCACTGAGCACCGAGTGAGAGAAAAATCACTGAGCACCGAGTGAGAGACAATCACTGAGCACAGAGTGAGAGACAATCACTGAGCACCGAGTGAGGGAAAATCCCTGAGCACCGAGTGAGAGAAAATCACTGAGCACTGAGTGAGAGACAATCACTGAGCACCGAGTGAGGGAAAATCACTGAGCACCGAGTGAGAGACAATCACTGAGCACCGTGTGAGGGAAAATCACTGAGCACCGAGTGAGAGAAAATCACTGAGCACCGAGTGAGGGAAAATCACTGAGCACCGAGTGAGAGACAATCACTGAGCACCGTGTGAGGGAAAATCACTGAGCACTGAGTGAGAGACAATCACTGAGCACCAAGTGAGGGAAAATCACTGCGCACCGAGTGAGAGACAATTACTGCGCACCGAGTGAGAGACAATCACTGAGCACCGTGTGAGGGAAAATCACTGAGCACCGAGTGAGAGAAAATCACTGAGCACCGAGTCAGGGAAAATCACTGATAATCGAGTGAGAGAAAATCACTGAGCATCGAGTGAGAGACAATCACTGAGCACCGAGTGAGAGACAATCACTGAGCACCGTGTGAGAGACAATCACTGAACACCGCCTGAGAGAAAATCACTGAACACCGAGTGAGGGAAAATCACTGAGCATCGAGTGAGAGACAATCACTGAGCACCGAGTGAGGGAAAATCACTGAGCACCGAGTGAGAGACAATCACTGAGCACCGTGTGAGAGAAAATCACTGAGCACTGAGTGAGGGAAAATCACTGAGCACCGAGTGAGGGAAAGTCACTGAGCATCGAGTGAGAGACAATCACTGAGCACCGAGTGAGGGAAAATCACTGAGCACTGAGTGAGAGACAATCACTGAGCACCGAGTGAGGGAAAATGACTGAGCATCGAGTGAGAGACAATCACTGAGCACCGAGTGAGAGACAATCACTGAGCACCGTGTGAGAGAAAATCACTGAGCACCGAGTGAGAGAAAAACACTGAGCACCGAGTGAGAGGAAATCACTGAGCACCGTGCGAGGGAAAATCACTGAGCACCGAGTGAGAGAAAAATCACTGAGCACCGAGTGAGAGACAATCACTGAGCACAGAGTGAGAGACAATCACTGAGCACCGAGTGAGGGAAAATCCCTGAGCACCGAGTGAGAGAAAATGACTGAGCACTGAGTGAGAGACAATCACTGAGCACCGAGTGAGGGAAAATCACTGAGCACCGAGTGAGAGACAATCACTGAGCACCGTGTGAGGGAAAATCACTGAGCACCGAGTGAGAGAAAATCACTGAGCACGAGTGAGGGAAAATCACTGAGCACCGAGTGAGAGACAATCACTGAGCACCGTGTGAGGGAAAATCACTGAGCACTGAGTGAGAGACAATTACTGCGCACCGAGTGAGAGACAATCACTGAGCACCGTGTGAGGGAAAATCACTGAGCACCGAGTGAGAGAAAATCACTGAGCACCGAGTCAGGGAAAATCACTGATTATCGAGTGAGAGAAAATCACTGAGCATCGAGTGAGAGACAATCACTGAGCACCGAGTGAGAGACAATCACTGAGCACCGTGTGAGAGACAATCACTGAACACCGCCTGAGAGAAAATCACTGAACACCGAGTGAGGGAAAATCACTGAGCATCGAGTGAGAGACAATCACTGAGCACCGAGTGAGGGAAAATCACTGAGCACCGAGTGAGAGACAATCACTGAGCACCGTGTGAGAGAAAATCACTGAGCACTGAGTGAGGGAAAATCACTGAGCACCGAGTGAGGGAAAGTCACTGAGCATCGAGTGAGAGACAATCACTGAGCACCGAGTGAGGGAAAATCACTGAGCACTGAGTGAGAGACAATCACTGAGCACCGAGTGAGGGAAAATGACTGAGCATCGAGTGAGGGAAAAGCACTGAGCACCGAGCGAGAGAAAATCACTGAGCATCGAGTGAGAGACAATCACTGAGCACCGAGTGAGGGAAAATCACTGAGCACCGAGTGAGGGAAAATCACTGAGCACCGAGCGAGAGAAAATCACTGAGCACCGAGTGAGAGAAAATCACTGAGCACCGAGTGAGAGACAATCACTGAGCACCGAGTGAGGGAAAAGCACTGAGCACCGAGCGAGAGAAAATCACTGAGCATATGGTGAGAGACAATCACTGAGCACCGAGTGAGGGAAAATCACTGACCACCGAGTGAGGGAAAATCACTGAGCACCGAGTGAGGGAAAATCACTGAGCACCGAATGAGAGAAAATCACTGAGTACCGAGAGAGAGTAAATCACTGAGCTCCGAGTGAGGGAAAATCACTGAGCACCGAGTGAGGGAATATCACTGACCACCGAGTGAGGGAAAATCACTCAGCACTGAATGAGAGAAAATCACTGAGTACCGAGAGAGAGTAAATCACTGAGCACTGAGTGAGGGAAAATCACTGAGCACCGAGCAAGAGAAAATCACTGAGCACCGAGTGAGGGAAAATCAGTGAGCACCGAGTGAGAGAAAATCACTGAGTACCGAGAGAGAGTAAATCACTGAGCACCGAGTGAGAGAAAATCACTGAGCACCGAGCGAGGGAAAATCAGTGAGCACCCAATGAGAGAAAATCACTGAGCACCGAGTGAGGCAAAATCACTGAGCACCTAGTTGTCATGATATTCAAACACACATCATAACACATACATAATGATAGACAGGCCAACGGACCAATTAGCACACATATGACGACAGCCAATCACACAACAGCAGACACAGTATAAAACAAGAAACACGACACTTCCTGGGCAGTCCATCTGGAGACGGCACCGGGCCAGGACCTAATAGCAAGACATTCACACAGTCACAACGTGCTGAGTACCAAGTCTGATGTATAAATAGTTTAATGGAATAAAACTGCGTTGTACCAATCGCAACCGTGTTGGTTCGTCTGTACCTCAGAGCACCCAACACTTCATGATACCAGGAGTGAATCGATACCTACCGGCAAATCTGCCATCCTGAGCCATGGACACCCGCAACAAATCGCAGCCGTTGCAAGTCGCTGGGAACCTGGGCACAAATTGGAAGCTCTTCAAGCAGCGCTTCGAACTCTTCATGCAAGCCAATGAAAAACAGGGCGCCTCGGACGAAACAAAGATTGCCATGCTCCTCACTACCGCAGGTCAGCACGCCATCGATGTATACAACTCCTTGGTGTTCGCGGAAGGCGAGAACAAAGCAAAGTATGACACGGTCCTCCTCAAGCTCGACAAGCACTTCAACGTTGAGGTCAACGAAAGCTTTGAGAGGTATGTCTTTCAGCAGCGCCTGCAAGGTAAGGATGAGCTCTTTCAGTCCTTCCTGACGCATCTCCGCATACTCGCGCAGTCCTACGGTTACGACACCACCTCAGAGTCCATGATCCGGGACCAGATCGTTTTTGGCATTGCCTCCAGTGGCCTATGCCAGCAGCTTCTTAAAATTAAAGGCCTGACCTTAGCATCTGCAGTTGAAGCCTGTGTCCTGCATGAGAATGCGACTAACCGCTATGCCCAATTTCAGGCGACCGAATCGGCACGGAGGGGGTCCCGCGCGATCGAATCGGCAAGCCAGACCGCCCACGAGGCCGAACGCGTCCAGGCAATCGAGTTTCTCCCGGCCCGCGGCCCGGACGAGGGCAACCATTTCGCGCGCTTTTTAAGGCCTCCCGCGTTTGTGCGCGCCAAAACCTACGACAACACTGAGGGACGTGCTGCGCAGGTGCGCCCGACGCAAGACCGAACTGCGCATGCGCAGTGGCGTAACGAACGCCATGACGTCATGACGTGCAGCAACTGTGGAGCTGCACATTTAAAAGGGCAATGCCCTGCAAAAACCCGACAATGCCTACGCGGTGGCAAGATGGGCCACTACGCTGCCTACTGTCGAGTGGCTCAACCTGTTGATCTTCCACATCTCCGACAACCTCGCAGACACGTGCGGACCATTCAGCCTCCACATCACGACATCCAAACCGACGACACAGATGACCAAGACGCCTTCCGGGTTGCGGTCATTGATGCGAACCGGGTCAACACCATCAATCCGGGCGATGAATGGAGTGCCACCCTAACGGTCAACCGATCGCCGATCACTTTCCGCCTGGACACTGGCGCCTCCACCAACCTCATAGCATGGTCAGCCTTCGACGCCATGAAGGTCAGACCACCAATCCGCCCATCCCGGTGCAAGATGGTCGACGACAACGGGAACGTTATTCCGGCCATGGGATCCTGCCAGCTCCAGGTGACACGCAACACACACACGGCCACACTCTCGTTCGAGATAGTCGGCTCATCGAAGGACTCCCTGCTGGGCGCACAGGCATGCAAGGCTCTCCACCTTGTGCAACGAATCCTCTCTCTCTCTCCAGACGGCACGTCTGACTTCCCGGATGCAGAGTTCAACGCACAGCTCCAATCGCTCTTCGCCCACAACCAGGAGGCATTCGAAGGCATGGGAACACTGCCATACACCTACCGAATTTGCCTCAAACCGGACGCCATTCGGGTCGTTCACGCACCTCGCAGGGTTCCTGCGCCACTTAAAGACCGCCTCAAGCAGCAGCTGCAGGATCTCCAGGACCAAGGGGTCCTATCCAGGGTCACGGAGCCCACGCCGTGGGTCAGCTCCATGGTGTGTGTCAAGAAGCCCTCTGGCGAGCTCCGCATCTGTATTGACCCCAAAGACCTCAATAATAATATTATGAGGGAACATTATCCCATACCCAAACGGGAGGAGATCACCAGTGAAATGGCCCAGGCGAAGATATTCACGAAACTGGATGCTTCTAAAGGATTTTGGCAGATCCAACTGGACCCATCCAGCCGAAAGCTATGTACCTTCAACACTCCTTTCGGCAGGTTCTGCTACAACCGGATGCCATTTGGCATCATCTCGGCATCCGAGGTCTTCCACAGAATCATGGAGCAGATGATGGAAGGCATCGAAGGGGTGCGCGTGTATATGTGGACGATGTCATCATCTGGTCCACCACACCGCAGGAGCACATATATCGTCTCCAACGTGTTTTTGCCCGCATACGGGAAAACGGCCTGCCCCTCAACCGAGACAAGTGCTCCTTTGGCCAGACCGAGTTGAAGTTCCTGGGGGACCATATCTCCCGGTCAGGGGTCCGTCAGGATGCAGACAAGGTGAGCGCCATCACAGCCATGCTGCAGCCGGCCGACAAGAAAGCTGTCCTACGCTTCCTTGGCATGGTCAACTTCCTGGGGAAGTTCATTCCCAACCTTGCCTCCCACACGACGACTCTGCGCCACCTCGTCAAAAAGTCCACAGTGTTCCAGTGGCAACACATACACCAGCTGGAATGGGAGGAGCTCAAACGCAAACTCACTACGGCACCAGTGTTGGCGTTTTTTTGACACGTCTCGTGCCACCAAAATCTCAACTGATGCCGGCCAACCCGGCATTGGAGCAGTGCTCCTGCAGAGGGATGACACGGCATCATGGGCCCCAGTGGCCTATGCATCGCGGGCCATGACCCCCACAGAGCAGCGCTACTCGCAAATCGAAAAAGAATGCCTGGGCTTGCTAACCGGTTTAGACAAGTTCCACGATTACGTCTATGGTCTTCCAGGGTTCACGGTTGAAACTGACCACCGCCCCCTGGTCAGCATAATAAACAAGGACCTGAACGAGATGACCCCTCGCCTCCAGCGCATCCTACTTAAACTCAGGAGGTACGACTTCCAACTGGTCTACACTCCAGGGAAGGACATCATCTTGGCGGATGCCCTATCCAGAGCAGTGAGCACGCCGCCAGATGCGGAGGGGTTCGTATGTCAGGTCGAGGCACAGGTGGCTTTCACAGCGGCAAATCTGCCAGCTGACGACTCCAGTCTGGCCCGTATCCGCCGAGAGACTGCGGCCGACCCCCTTCTGCAGCGAGTGATGCGCCACATGATGGGAGGATGGCTCAAAGGGCAGTGCCCGCAGTTCTACAATGTACGAGACGACCTAGCCATCATCGATGGTGTCCTTCTGAAGCTGGACCGGATTGTGATTCCGCACAGCATGCGCCAGCTGGTTCTCGACCAACTACACAAAGGCCACTTGGGGGTCGAGAAGTGCAGACGGAGGGCCCGACGGGGCGGTATACTGGCCGGGCATCAGTGACGATATTGTCAACATGGTGCTCAACTGTACAACCTGCCAAAGGTTTCAGCCTCCTGAGACGCTTCTGCCCCATGAGCTGGTGACGTCCCCCTGGGCGAAGGTGGGTGTCGACCTATTTCACGCGCTCGGCATGGACTATGTCATCATAGTTGACGACTTCTCAAACTACCCTGAAGTCATACGCCTGTACGATTTGACGTCGTCTGCTGTCATCAGGGCCTGCAAAGACACCTTTGCTCGCCACGGCATTCCGATGATTGTCATGTCGGACAATGGGCCCTGTTTTGCCAGCCAGGAATGGTCGTCCTTTGCTGCTTCGTATGGCTTCACACACGTGACGTCCAGCCCTCTGCATCCCCAGTCCAATGGAAAGGCGGAGAAGGGCGTTCACATTGCCAAGCGACTCCTCTGCAAGGCTGCTTCTGCCGGCTTGGACTTCTGCCTCGCCCTGCTGGCCTATCGCTCGGCCCCACTAGCCACTGGTCTGTCACCAGCACAGCTGCTGATGGGTCGCGCCCTCAGAACCACTGTGCCTTCCATCCTGGCATCAACAATAGATCATGCTCCGGTACTGCATAGGATGCAACTGCAGCGCGGTCGCCAGAAGAGATCGTACGACATACGGGCAACTGATCTTCCCTCCCTGGCCCCTGGAGACAACGTCCACATCCACCTACCAGACGGTGGCTGGTCAGCACCTGCCGAAGTTCTCCGACGCGTGGCTCCCCGCTCGTTCCTGGTACGCATGCCGGATGGATCTGTGCGTAGGCGCAATCGCCGAGCCCTTCGCTTACTTCCACGCTCGCAACGGGACCCTACATAGACGCCGTGTCCTCCACTGGTTCCTGATAGCGACTTCGTGGAGCTGCCATATACCATGCCCCTCTGTCGCCGCCCGTGGCCAAGCTCGCACCTCAGCCGGTGGTTCACGACCCACCCTTGAGGCGGTCAACCCGAATTCATCGCCCACCTACTAGACTGGACTTATGAGGCTGTTCACACGTCAAACTTTTGCAACCACTGTTTTATAACATGTCACTGTTTTATCGTTTTATCGTGGACTTATGAGACTGTTCACACGTCAAACTTTTGCAACCACTGTTTTATAATATGTCACTGTTTTATCGTTACAGTCTTCGGTTGATCGTTCCAAATTTCCACGTTGTTCTTCTTTTGTTATGGTACAACCTCGTTAGCATGTCACACCTGACATCGCCCCTTGTATATAGTTAAGCCCCATGTACATGATGTAAATATTACACACACACCTTTAGCTGCACTCAGGACACATTCATATTTATAACCACGTGGGCACATAATCTTGTACAAAAGGGGGATGTCATGATATTCAAACACACATCATAACACATACATAATGATAGACAGACCAACGGACCAATTAGCACACATAACAAGACAGCCAATCACAGGCAACAGCAGACACAGTATAAAACAAGAAACACGACACTTCCTGGGCAGTCCATCTGGAGATGGCACAGGGCCAGGTCCTAATAGCAAGACACTCACACAGTCACAAGGTGCTGAGTACCAAGTCTGATGTATAAATAGTTTAATGGAATAAAACTGCGTTGTACCAATTGCAACCGTGTTGGTTCGTCTGTACCTCAGAGCACCCAACTCTTCACTAGTGAGGGAAAATCACTGAGCACCGAGTGAGAGAAAATCACTGAGCACCGAGTGAGAGACAATCACTGAGCACCGAGTGAGAGAAAATCACTGAGCACCGAGTAAGAGACAATCACTGAGCACCGAGTGAGAGAAAATCAATGGGCACCGAGTGAGGGAAAAACACTGAGCGCCAAGAGAGAGAAAACCACTGAGCATCGAGTGAGGGAAAATCACTGAGCACCGAGTGACAGAAAATCACTGAGCGCCGAGTGAGAGAAAATCACTGAGCACCAAGTGAGGGAAAATCACCGAGTGAGAGAAAATCACTGAACACCGAGTGAGAGAAAATCACTGGGCACCGAGTGAGATAAAATAACTGAGCACCAAGTGTGGGAAAATCACTGAGCACCGAGTGAGGGAAAATCACTGAGCACCGAGTGAGGGAAAATCACTGAGCACCGAGTGAGGGAAAATCACTGAGCACCGAGTGAGGGAAAACCACTGAGCACCGAGTGAGAGAAAAATCACTGAGCACCGAGTGAGAGACAATCACTGACCATCGAGTGAGAGAAAATCACTGCGCACCGAGTGAGAGAAAATCACTGAGCACCGAGTGAGAGACAATCACTGAGCACCAAGTGAGAGAAAATCACTGAGCACCGAGTGAGAGAAAATCACTGAGCATCGAGTGAGAGAAAATCACTGAGCATCGAGCGAGAGAAAATCACTGAGCACCGAGTGAGAGAAAATCACTGAGCACCGAGTGAGAGAAAATCACTGAGCATGGAGTGAGAGAAAATCACTGAGCACCGAGTGAGGGAAAATCACTGAGCATCGAGTGAGAGAAAATCACTGAGCATCGAGTGAGAGAAAATCAATGAGCACCGAGTGAGAAAAAATCACTGAGCACCGAGTGAGAGGAAATCACTGAGCACCGAGTGAGAGACAATCACTGAGCACCGAGTGAGAGAAAATCACTGAGCACCGAGTGAGAGAAAATCACTGAGCATCGAGTGAGAGAAAATCACTGCGCACCGAGTGAGAGACAATCACTGAGCACCGAGTGAGAGACAATCACTGAGCACCGAGTGAGAGAAAATCACTGAGCACCGAGTGAGAGAAAATCACTGCGCACCGAGTGAGGGAAAATCACTGAGCACTGAGCGAGGAAACATCACTGAGACCGAGTGAGAGAAAACCACTGAGCACCGAGTGAGGGAAAATCGCTGAGCACCGAGTGAGAGAAAATCACTGAGCATCGAGTGAGAGACAATCCCTGAGCACCGAGTGAGGGAAAATCACTGAGCATCGAGTGTCGTGGGGGAAGCAAGATGGCGGCGCCCGTTAGTCCTGGGATGATCAAGATGGCGGCGCTCACGGGCCGCACGTGTTGCGAGTCAGGCAAGATGGCGGAATCCACTGGCCGCACGTGGCCCTTGGAGGGGAAGATGGCGGTGCCCACTAGCTGCACGTGGGGGGTGTCGGGACAATAGCGGCGATTGAGCGGGCCTGGCACACTGCAGCCACCCTTGCAGAGGATGCTCCGCACCAGGCAGTGCTGTCGGGGGTGTTTTGATTGCCCATAGAAGTAGCATTTGGGCCCCCTGGGGTTGGTTAGCTGCCGCGTGGCACAGGCGTGGGATTGACTGAGGGCGGTCGCTGATGGAGTCCACGATGGGGCGGCTGTCTGCGGAGTCCACGATGCACAGGGGGGGTGGGCCGCGTGGTCGGGGGCATAGGCCTGAATGTTGCGTTATGCGACCGTAAGTGAAAGCGCTAGTTTTTTGGTCGCCGCGAGGTCGAGCGTGGCCCCTTCTAAGAGGTGCTGGCGGATGTAGTCAGACCCTATGCCCGTAACAAATGCGTCTCTCATTAGCAAATTCGAGTGTTCCGTGGCCGAAAGGGCCTGACAGTCAATGTCTCTAACTAGGGGGACCAGGGTGCGCCAGAAATCTTCCACCGACTCACCGGGAACTTGACGCCGCATGGAGAGGAGGTGCCTGGCGTAGAGTGTGTTAGTCCGCTGAGCGTAGTTTTCCTTCAGTAGCGCCATGGCCTCTACGTAGGTCGGCGCATCCTGGACAAGTGGAAAGACGTTGGAGCTCGGCCGCATGTAAAGGATCTGAAGCTTGTGTGCTTCTGGGATTTCGTCTGGCGCAGACCCGATGTACGCTTCAAAACAGGCCAGCCAATGTTCAAAGTCCTTTTTGCCGTTGTCTGCTTGCCGATGCACCTGCAGGCGATCCGGTTTGATGCGGAGGTCCATCTTCTGAAAAACTCAGTGTAATAAATTGATGCACGATCAATTACACAAAGACGAGAGTAGGATGTAATCGAGGCTTTATTACACTGAGATGTGTGGCCTCCTGCAGCAGCTGACGAAATGGCTGCTGTACTGGGAGCACACATATTTATACTCCGCCTACTGGGCGGAACCAGCAGGCAGGGATCTACCCCGTACCTGTAGTACAGGGGCCTTACCATAAAGCACCAATATCAACATCCAATATATACAATATATACATCAGTGGTGACGACCACAGGGAGAAATAGCTGGCGCTTTAACAGATATCTTCACATCCTCTTTGACCACAGGCGAGGTTCCAGAGGACTGGAGAATTTCCAGCGTTATTCCCTTGTTTAAGAAAGGAATCAGGGACAATCCAGCAAATTATAGGCCGGTGAGCCTGACATCAGTGATGGGGAAGCTTTTGTAAAAAATGCTGAGGGACAGGATATATGCACATTTGGAGAAAAATGGACTAGTTAGTGACAGGCAGCATGGTTTTCTACGGGGAAGGGCATGTCTCACCAACTTGATCGAGTTTTTTGAAGAGGTGACAAAGAAAATTGATGAGGGAAGGGTTGTGGATGTAGTTTGTATGGACTTTAGTAAGGCGTTTGACAAGGCCCCACATGGCAAACTGGTACAAAAACTAAAATCACATGGGATTCGGGGTGGGCTGGCCAGATGGATACAGAAGTGGCTTGGTTATAAAAGACAGAAAGTAGCGGTGGAAGGGTGTTTTTCAGAATGGAGATCTGTAGCTAGTGGAGTTTTGCAGGGATCAGTGCTGGGACCTCTGTTGTTTGTAGTATATATAAATGACCTGGAGGAAAATGTGGGTGGTCTGACTAGTAAGTTTGTGGTTGACACGAAGATTGGCGGAGTTGCTGATTGTGCCGAGGATTGTCAGAGCTTACAACAGGATATAGATAAATTGGAGACTTGGGCACAGAAATGGCAAGTGGAGTTTAATCCAGACAAATGCAAGGTGATGCATTTTGGAAGATCAAAGCTAGGTATGAATTATACAGTAAATGGCAGAACCCTCAGGAACATTAACATACAGAAGGATCTGGGCCACAGTGCCCTAAAAGTGACAACACAGGTGGGCAAGGTGATTGAGAAGGCATATGGCATGCTTATCTTCATCAGCCGGGACATTGAGTGCAAGAGTTGGGAAATCATGGCCGAGATTCTCCGAGCCTCCGCGTCGCAATCGCGCTCGGCGCGGGGGCGGAGAATGGCCATAAGACCCGCGATCGGGTCCGACGCTGCTCCCACGATTCTCCGGGGACAGGAGAATCGCCGCCAATTGTGCGCGCAGGGTTGACGCGGCGCTAGTCGGGGCCCATTGAAAGCGGCCCCCACGGCGATTCTCCCGGACAACTGGCCGAGTTCCCGCCAGGTGGAACCATGAGTGAACCACGCCGGCGGGAACTCGGCCAGTTGTCGGCAGAGAATCGCCGCGGGGGCCGAGCTCGGAGTGGGGTGGGGTAGGGCAGGGGGTCCATCACCGGGGGGGGGATGTCTCCAGGACGACCAGGTTCGTGATCGGGGGCCACCGATCGGCGGGCGCGCGCGATCTCGGGACGGCCGCGAGCGTGGGGACATAGCCCCATTATCAGAGAATTCCGCCCCATGTTGCAGTTATATAATACCTTGGTGAGGCCACATTTGGAGTACTGCGTGCAGTTCTGGTCACCACATTACCAGAAGGACGTGGAAACTATAGAGAGAGTGCAGAGAAGGATCACCAGAACGTTGCCTGGTCTCGAGGGTGTTGGCTATGAGGAAGGGCTGAATAATCTAGGATTGTTTTCACTGGAAAGACGAAGGCTGAGGAGAGACGTGGTAAAGGTCGACAAGATTATGAGGGGCATGGACAGGGTGGTTAGTCAGAGGCTTTTTCCAAGGGTTGAAGTGTCAGTTACAAGTGGGCACGGGCTCAAGGTGAGAATGGGGGAAAGTTTAAAGGAGATGTGCAAGGTAGGTTTTTCACGCAGGGAGTGGTGGGTGCCTGGAACACGCTGCCAGAGGATGTGGTGGAAGCAGGCACATTAGCCACATTTAAGAGGCATCTAGATGGATATATGAATAGGGAGGAAATAGGGCGATACGGACCGAGTAAGGGCAGAAAGTTTTTTTTTAGTTAGGGCATCATGATCGGCACAGGCTCGGAGGGCCGAAGGACCTGTTCTTGTGCTGTACTTTTTTCTTTGTTCTGGAATCAAAAGTAAATTGGTTCTGTCTGGGAGGGGTATGATGAAGTGTGGGAGGACTACTAAGCTGGCCTCTGGGAATACTTCTTGCAACACATACTCCCTTATTGATGCCACTACGGTGGACAGGGTGCAGGTCAATTAAACAGGACAAGGGCCCTTGAAACAAGAGGAGTCAGATTTCTAATTTAGCGCTTTGAAAGAGATCGGAACAACTCAGTAGCCTCGCATCAAAGTTAAAAGGATACATTGTGGGAGACAGAAATTCAGTCATGGAGAGTGAAGGCTATAGTGAAGTTTAAAATAACTTACCTTACAGGAGCATCTCTTGGTGTTTCAGCGGGAGCGGAGTGCGGGGGCTGCTGGTGGGTGAGTATTGAAGTTTAAAATAACTTACCTTACAGGAGCATCTCTTGGAGTTTCAGCAGGAGCGGAGTGCGGGTGCTGCTGGTGGGTGAGTATTTAAGTAAACACTTACCTGGTCCCGTTTCTGTTCCTCTTTGCTGCTGTTGTATTTAAAAAAAAAATTTTTTTTTTTAAGGCGGGAACAGGAAGTTCGACCCGCGGACTTCTGGGAAGTCCCTCACCAATAAATTCTGGTGGCGAGGAAACCCGAGACACTACACTTGTAGTGTCTCCCACCCGCCCTCCTCCTCTAACCTAATAATAAAACCCATTGGTGTGAGGTAAGTACCATATTGTATTATTATTATTTTAAAAAAAAATTTTAGTTGTTAGCCAGATCTTGGTTGAAAGTTAGAGGGATGGCAGGGAAGGGAGTGCAATGTTCCTCCTGCAGGATGTTTGAGGTGAGGGATGCCGTTAGTGTCCCTGCTGATTTTACCTGCAGGAAGTGCTGCCATCTCCAGCTCCTCCAAGACCGAGTTAGGGAACTGGAGCTGGAGTTGGAAGAACTTCGGATCATTCGGGAGGCAGAGGGGGTCATAGATAGCAGCTTCAGGGAATTAGTTACACCAAAGATTGGAGATAGATGGGTAACTGTAAGAGGGACTGGGAAGAAGCAGTCAGTGCAGGGATCCCCTGCGGTCGTTCCCCTGAGAAACAAATATACCGCTTTGGATACTTGTGGGGAGGACGACTTACCATGGGTAAGCCATGGGGTATGGGCCTCTGGCACGGAATCTGTCCCTGTTGCTCAGAAGGGAAAGGGGGAGAGGAGCAGAGCATTAGTAATTGGGGACTCGATAGTCAGGGGCACAGATAGGAGATTTTGTGGGAGCGTGAGAGACTCACGTTTGGTATGTTGTCTCCCAGGTGCAAGGGTACGTGATGTTTGTCATTTTTATCAATGACCTAGAGGAAGGCGCAGAAGGGTGGGCGAGTAAATTTGCAGACGATACTAAAGTCGGTGGTGTTGTCGATAGTGTGGAAGGACGAGGCAGGTTACAGAGGGATATAGATAAGTTGCAGAGCTGGGCTGAGAGGTGGCAAATGGAGTTTAATGTAGAGAAGTGTGAGGTGATTCACTTTGGAAGGATTAACAGGAATGCGGAATATTTGGCTAATGGTAAAGTTCTTGGAAGTGTGGATGAGCAGAGGGATCTAGGTGTCCATGTACATAGATCCCTGAAAGTTGCCACCCAGGTTGATAGGGTTGTGAAGAAGGCCTATGGAGTGTTGGCCTTTATTGGTAGAGGGATTGAGTTCCGGAGTCAGGAGGTCATGTTGCAGCTGTACAGAACTCTGGTACGGCCGCATTTGGAGTATTGCGTACAGTTCTGGTCACCGCATTATAGGAAGGACGTGGAGGCTTTGGAGCGGGTGCAGAGGAGATTTACCAGGATGTTGCCTGGTATGGAGGGAAAATCTTATGAGGAAAGGCTGATGGACTTGAGGTTGTTTTCGTTGGAGAGAAGAAGGTTAAGAGGAGACTTAATAGAGGCATACAAAATGATCAGGGGGTTAGATAGGGTGGACAGTGAGAGCCTTCTCCCGTGGATGGAAATGGCTGGCACGAGGGGACATAGCTTTAAACTGAGGGGTAATAGATATAGGACCGAGGTCAGAGGTAGGTTCTTTACGCAAAGAGTAGTGAGGCTGTGGAATGCCCTACCTGCTACAGTAGTGAACTCGCCAACATTGAGGGCATTTAAAAGTTTATTGGATAAACATATGGATGATAATGGCATACTGTAGGTTAGATGGCTTTTGTTTCGGTGCAACATCGTGGGCCGAAGGGCCTGTACTGCGCTGTATCGTTCTATGTTCTATGTCTCGGATCGTGTTTTCCGGGTCCTTAAGGGGGAGGGGGAGCAGCCCCAAGTCGTGGTCCACACTGGCACTAACGACATAGGTAGGAAAGGGGACAAGGATGTCAGGCAGGCTTTCAGGGAGCTAGGATAGAAGCTCAGAACTAGAACAAACAGAGTTGTTATCTCTGGGTTGTTGCCCGTGCCACGTGATAATGAGATGAGGAATAGGGAGAGAGAGCAATTAAACACGTGGCTACAGGGATGGTGCAGGCGGGAGGGATTCAGATTTCTGGATAACTGGGGCTCTTTCTGGGGAAGGTGGGACCTCTACAGACAGGATGGTCTACATCTGAACCTGAGGGGCACAAATATCCTGGGGGGGAGATTTGTTAGTGCTCTTTGGGGGGGTTTAAACTAATGCAGCAGGGGCATGGGAACCTGGATTGGAGTTTTAGGGTACGGGAGAATGAGAGTATAGAGGTCAGGAGCACAGATTTGACGTCGCAGGAGGGGGCCAGTGTTCAGGTAGGTGGTTTGAAGTGTGTCTACTTCAATGCCAGGAGTATACAAAATAAGGTAGGGGAACTGGCAGCATGGGTTGGTACATGGGACTTCGATGTTGTGGCCATTTCGGAGACATGGATAGAGCAGGGACAGGAATGGATGTTGCAGGTTCCGGGGTTTAGGTGTTTTAGTAAGCTCAGAGAAGGAGGCAAAAGAGGGGGAGGTGTGGCGCTGCTAGTCAAGAGCAGTATTACGGTGGCGGAGAGGAGGCTAGATGGGGACTCATCTTCCGAGGTAGTATGGGCTGAGGTTAGAAACAGGAAAGGAGAGGTCACCCTGTTGGGAGTTTTCTATAGGCTTCCAAATAGTTCTAGGGATGTAGAGGAAAGGATGGCGAGGATGATGCTGGATAAGAGCGAAAGTAACAGGGTAGTTATTATGGGAGACTTTAACTTTCCAAATATTGACTGGAAAAGATATAGTTCGAGTACATTAGATGGGTCGTTTTTTGTACAGTGTGTGCAGGAGGGTTTCCTGACACAATATGTTGACAGGCCAACAAGAGGCGAGGCCACGTTGGATTTGGTTTTGGATAATGAACCTGGCCAGGTGTTGGATTTGGAGGTAGGAGAGCACTTTGGGGGCAGTGACCACAATTCGGTGACGTTTACGTCAGTGATGGAAAGGGATAAGTATACACCGCAGGGCAAGAGTTATAGCTGGGGGAAGGGCAATTATGATGCCATTAGATGTGACTTGGGGGGGATAGGTTGGAGAAGTAGGCTGCAAGTGTTGGGCACACTGGATAAGTGGAGCTTGTTCAAGGATCAGCTACTGCGTGTTCTTGATAAGTACGTACCAGTCAGGCAGGGAGGAAGGCGTAGAGCGAGGGAACCGTGGTTTACCAAAGAAGTGGAATCTCTTGTTAAGAGGAAGAAGGAGGCCTATGTGAAGATGAGGTGTGAAGTTTCAGTTGGGGCGATGGATAGTTGCAAGGTAGCGAGGAAGGATCTAAAGAGAGAGCTAAGACAAGCAAGGAGGGGACATGAGAAGTATTTGGCAGGTAGGATCAAGGAAAACCCAAAAGCTTTCTATAGGTATGTCAGGAATAAGCGAATGACTAGGGTAAGAGTAGGACCAGTCAAGGACAGGGATGGGAAGTTGTGTGTGGAGTCTGAAGAGATAGGCGAGATACTAAAGGAATATTTTTCGTCAGTATTCACTCATGAAAAAGATAATGTTGTGGAGGAGAATGCTGAGACCCAGGCTATTAGAATAGATGGCATTGAGGTACATAGGGAAGAGGTGTTGGCAATTCTGGACAGGTTGAAAATAGATAAGTCCCCGGGGCTTGATGGGATTTATCCTAGGATTCTCTGGGAGGCCAGGGAAGAGATTGCTGGACCTTTGGCTTTGATTTTTATGTCATCATTGGCTACAGGAATAGTGCCAGAGGACTGGAGGATAGCAAATGTGGTCCCTTTGTTCAAAAAGGGGAGCAGAGACAACCCCGGCAACTATAGACCGGTAAGCCTCACGTCTGTAGTGGGTAAAGTCTTGGAGGGGATTATAAGAGACAAGATTTATAATCATCTAGATAGGAATAATATGATCAGGGATAGTCAGCATGGCTTTGTAAAGGGTAGGTCATGCCTCACAAACCTGATCGAGTTCTTTGAGAAGGTGACTGAACAGGTAGACGAGGGTAGAGCAGTTGATGTGGTGTATATGGATTTCAGTAGAGCGTTTGATAAGGTTCCCCACGGTAGGCTATTGCAGAAAATATGGAGGCTGGGGATTGAGGGTGATTTAGAGATGTGGATCAGAAATTGGCTAGCTGAAAGAAGACAGAGGGTGGTGGTTGATGGGAAATGTTCAGAATGGAGTTCAGTTACAAGTGGCGTACCACAAGGATCTGTTCTGGGGCCGTTGCTGTTTGTCATTTTTATCAATGACCTAGAGGAAGGCGCAGAAGGGTGGGTGAGTAAATTTGCAGACGACACTAAAGTCGGTGGTGTTGTCGACAGTGTGGAAGGATGTAGCAGGTTACAGAGGGACATAGGTAAGCTGCAGAGCTGGGCTGAGAGGTGGCAAATGGAGTTTAATGTAGAGAAGTGTGAGGTGATTCACTTTGGAAGGAATAACAGGAATGCGGAATATTTGGCTAATGGTAAAGTTCTTGGAAGTGTGGATGAGCAGAGGGATCTAGGTATCCATGTACATAGATCCCTGAAAGTTGCCACCCAGGTTGATAGGGTTGTGAAGAAGGCCTATGGAGTGTTGGCCTTTATTGGTAGAGGGACTGAGTTCCGGAGTCAGGAGGTCATGTTGCAGCTGTACAGAACTCTGGTACGGCCGCATTTGGAGTATTGCGTACAGTTCTGGTCACCGCATTATAGGAAGGACGTGGAGGCTTTGGAGCGGGTGCAGAGGAGATTTACCAGGATGTTGCCTGGTATGGAGGGAAAATCTTATGAGGAAAGGCTAATGGACTTGAAGTTGTTTTTGTTGGAGAGAAGAAGGTTAAGAGGAGACTTAATAGAGGCATACAAAATGATCAGGGGGTTAGATAGGGTGGACAGTGAGAGCCTTCTCCCGTGGATGGAAATGGCTGGCACGAGGGGACATAGCTTTAAACTGAGGGGTAATAGATATAGGGTCTCTGATGAGGGGGTCATATGAGGAGGGGTCTGATAGGGGGTTCTGATGGGGAGGACTGATGGTGGGGTGCAGGAGCTGATGGGGTTCAGTGACGAGGGATCAGGTTACTGTCATGCTGTGGAGGGTGACCTGAAATTCCCGTGGCGGTGGAGGGGAGTATGCCCATACTTGTCAGTGCGGGGTGGAGGCAGGATTTTTGTTGTGGGGGCTGGAGGGGGGACCAGTCACCGGACCTCAATATCGGGCCACCCACCCAAAATAGCAGCACAATACCGGGATTTCCATTATGCATATATTTGCATGGAAAACGAGAGGGAATCATCCTGTAGACCACTTCTAGCGACAGCAGAAACCAAGATCGATTCTACTCTGACATTGGCACTGTGTCTCCAGAATGAGTAATCCAGCTCATGACGTTGTGGCAATAACAGAGACATGGCTCAAAGAAAGGCACATCTCGGTATTAAATACTCCAAGGTGTTCAGGAAAGATAGGAGAGGAAGAAAAAAGGGGAGGAGTAACATATTGGTTAAGGAGAGCATTGTAGTGCTGGAGAAAGAGGATGTCCCAGAGGGGTCAAGGACAGAATCTGTTTGGCTCGAGCTAAGAAACAAAAAAGATGCAACTATGTTTTTGTTGGTGCAGCGTGTAGGCCGTCAACCAGTGGGTAAGATGTAACGGCACAAATTTGCAAGGAAGTTACAGAGGGGCGCAAGTATTATTGGAACAATACAAAAGCGAAATGCTGTGGATGCTGGAAATCTGAAACAAAAACAAACATTGTTTGATGTACTCAGCAGATCAGGCAGCATCTGTGGAGAGAACCAATTAATTTTAAGCATTTCAGGTCGATGAAGTTTCATCAAAATGGAAGAAAGGTAGGAATGTAAATTTTTAAGCCAGTGCCAATGTTTTCATGTCATTCTTTCAGTTATCAGTTGGAAGTTTAAGTTTCTTTTTTAAAAAGCTATCGGTCTCCATGGGACTGTAACATTGCACATGTCTCTCCATGAGGTTGACCACTCACTCAATGGAAGATAAAATCCCTGAGCCATTGTGATACACATGAGGTGAATACGCTCCTCCAGTCTCTGTTCAATACTCTGTACTGCCTCTGGAATCTCCGACATGCAAGGATACATCTCCTTCTGCTGTCTGTGGAAGGCATAAGATGAGATGATGAGATCTCACCGAGGGGAGTGGAAACCTCTGCACTCCTGAGGTTAACTCATGCTATCAGGGGTGGCACGTGGTGCAATGTTTAGCAGTGGGACTACAGTGCTGAGGACCCGGGTTCCAATCCCGCCTCTGGGTCACTGTCCGTGTGGAGTTTCACATTCTCCCCATGTTTGCGTGGGTCTCGCCCCCACAACCCAAAGATGTGCAGGGTAGGTGGATTGGCCACGCTAAATTGCCCCTTAATTGGAAAAAATGAATTGGGTACTCTAAATTTGAAAAAAAAATACATAGCCCCAGGATCGGAGAATCCAGCCCGATACGTTTTCAAGGAGCAGTTGAATAAAGCTCTTGGGGCTAAACGTTTCAATGAATATGGGGGGGGGGAAGTGAGAATAGGTGACTGAGTTGGATGATCAGCCATGATCATAAAGAGTGGCCTATTGCTACTCCGATTTTCTATGTTTCTATATATATTGTGAATACCTAGGGCCTAAGCACTGATTCAGTAACTAGTAACAGCCTGCCCACCTGAGAATGGCCTCTTTATTCTACTCTCTGTTTTCTGTCCGTTAACCAATTCTCAATCCATACAAGTAATTTCTTTCAGTTCTTCACTCTCTTCAGTTCCTTGTTACTCCAGTATTTCTGAGAGGTTTTTTCTTTAAGCCTCTGTGGAGACAGACACAAACGTATTTGTCCAGTATCTCCACAATTTCTTTATGTCCATTATAAATACTCCCGTGTCTACCTGTACTGGGCCCACATTTGTTTTTGCTAATCTTTTCCAATTTACATATCTATAAAAGCTGTTACAGTCCGTTAGTATGTTTCTCGATAGTTTACTCTCAAATTCTATTTTCCATTTCTTTCTCAGTTTCTTGGTTTTACTTTGCTGAATCTTAAAATGCTTCCTATCCTCAGATTTACTACTTCTTTGGCAATTTTATAAGCCTCTTCCCTTGATCAAATACAATCTTTAAATGCTCTTGTTAGCCATGGTTGGATCATCTTATTCATTGTGTGTTTATGCTTCAAGGGGAAGTCTATTTCTTGTAAACCATTAATTAATTTACAATATCGATCTTGTACTCTAACATTCAAAATTAACGTGACGTAAATATGAATTAACAGGCAAACTGTGGTTGAACACACCACAATGCACATTAAATAGCAGATGCGACCAAGACAGGTCCCATGAATTTCTCAGAAACCCACTCAGATGTTAGACATCACTGTAAGTCACAATATCTCATTAAAACTCTGTCTCCCTCATGAGGGATTTAAACTCTTCACCGTCTAGCATCTGAATTCCTTCAAATGTTGCTTTGACTCAGACTGCCTCAATGACTCCTCACCTCCTGATGGTTCAATCTCTTCTCCTCAGACTGCATTTCACTGGATTCACAAGGCTGCATGCCTCAGGGCTCTCTGTGAACTGCACATGACTACAAGGTTCAAACTGGAACCAGCCACCTCTCCCAGCAAACACAGACAAATTGAAACCAGAGAACCTTCTTAAATTTCACCCATCTCCATGACGATGCGGCCTTTCATGGTTCACTGAAAGCTTTTAAACTCATTTATCTCTAACTCCAAAAACAAAACATGACTCTGGACTGCACTTCTTCGCAAGCAGACTAGACACCAATTTCTCCAGTCATGGCTAATTAAGCCCATCCGCTGTTTAATGACTCTCATCTTGCTAGTCATTAACCCCTTAAGTCAACATGGCCACAATCTTTTCCAGTAATAGACTCCAAACTGCCTCATTTGCATTTACCTTATTTTCTACATAGAATTAAAAAAATACCTCTTAGTATCAACATGAACAATATTCACTATACTTGCCCACCCAAAAAAATGCGCCATCAATGTGATGCGTTTTCCTTTACCAATCAGAATGTAACAACTTACATTAAATTACATATCTTAAAACTATCCTAAACATGCAATGTACACAGAATCCCCTCATAAAATTCACAAGTCCAACAGTTTAAGATGAAAAATTACCCTTTGCTGTGTTTCCTGAAAGTTTTCTCACAATCATTATTATCCAGAGATAAAAGAAGACTCCTCATTGTTATGTACAAGTGAATTTTCAAGCTAATTATTTTAAAACAGTCTGTGCTGATTTCAGTTTTTGAACCTCAGTGTGTTCCATGTCTGTAGCTTTCTCACCTTTAAATTCCATAAAAATGTCTCTGCCAAGTCCATAGTTAAATAGACTCCCTTTTCATTAGCTGTAGCCATATCTTCATTTTTAAGTTCATTTTCCAGACTTTAAACATTTTAAATCCTCCGTTTGAAGTACCAAGTTCAAAATGGCTTCATTTTGTGCTAATGCCTCTTTTAATTTCCAGTCAAAACCTTCCTTAGCCACTTTAAGAATATCATTTAGATGCTTTTTAAGTTTTGATATTTTGATTGGTCTGATCTTCAAACAATTTATCATCTTTCAGTTTCTCTTGATCCCATTGAGAATGAATTTTATTTATTTATTTCTGAACAATAACGACAGCATCCGCACTTTGGATCTTCAATTTTCTTTCAAAGAATTAATGGTGGAATTTCCCAAAATTGCAGAGTGCTGGATCATGCGGGAAAAGCTGTGTTAACCACACTCTGTACAATTTCAAAGTGCTAGTGAGGATAGCACAGGCGGCTGGGAGGGTGTGGTGGGGGGGGGGGGTGGTGTCCACTACTCCACCACAGAGATTGGGACCACCCACCCACAGACATTGGGATTTCCACAGCATCGGAGCACTCCCACTCCCACTCCCTGCCAAATCTGTCATCAGGACTCTCCCATCCTGCCCCACCCCCTGCGCACATAAGGGGAGCACTTCCCTCGCTCCGCGAGGGCCTCATTGGCACTGCTAGGAGCACTGCTAGGGTGCCAGGAGGCAATGTCAGCCTTGTCTCTCAACCCCCGGTGCCTCCAGGAACCTCTGTGCCCCCGGCGTGGTCATCACTGTTGAAAACCGGTGGTGATTTGTGCCAGCGTGAAGTTGTACTGGCGGGGCGGGGCGGGGTGGGGGGTGGGGGGGGGGGATACGTTGTGGGTGGATGCTGTGGCATGAAGTTGTTTAATTACATTAAAATGTACTCAAATTCATGAGAATCAGGTTTGTGCCCTCACTGAGTGTGAATCCGATCACATCACCTGCGGGGATCGGAGAAGATCTCAAACTGAGATCTCACTGGTGCAAATCCCGCTTTGGCCCTCTCGTGAAATTTGGCAGCCATAACAGGGTTTGATTCTGTGATGAACGGGGCCTCTAGCTCTCACATCTTCTATATAATTCACCAATTACTTTACTCCAATCATCTTGACATTGTAGCTGGTCTTTTGAATTCAGCCCAGTTGCCTGTATCCTGTACCTCAACACTGACAGGCACAGAGCCAGGGTCAGCTCTTGTGCTGCCTCAGCACTGACAGGGCAATATAATTTAGGGTTAACTGTCATTAATTCTTTAGTTTAACTCTTAAATCCTCTGAATTATCAGTCCTTTCTGTGACAAAGTTTATTTGAAAATACAGCTGACGCTTTTGCTTTCTCTGTACTGCCCATTAATAGAATTATTCCATCATTATCTTTCCTTGCATCCGTTTGTTTCTCAAATGGATCACAGCTAATTGAGGAGTTTTTACACACAGGAATCATTCCTAATTTGTGTCACACTGTCCCAGATTGTGAATAAACTATATTGCCTGCTTTATCATTCCCCAATATGAAATCTCAATGTATCATTGCTAATTTTGGAACAATTCCAACCACAAATGGCTCCTTCAACAGAGCACAATTTACATTCACTTTATGCAATGGGAAAGGCAAAGACACTCACCACCAATACTTTGTATTAATACATTTTGTTTTAGTGAACTCGGAAGAAAGATCTGAGTCCTTTGCTGATAATAGGATCTAGACCAAACCAGTATCTCTCAAGATAACAATCATTCTAGGCTGTTTTTTGGACAAAAATGGAGTGATAACCCCTTCAAGTATAATCCCCTTATAATCCTTTCTATCCCTGAGCGGGATTCTCTGTCCGTTCACGGAAGTGGGATTCTCCAGTCCTGCTGCACTGAATGGGAGATTTGGCTGAGTGCCAAATTCTCTGTCCGCACCAGCATGGTAGCGGGGCAGACTCGCAACAGAGAATCCCCGCCCCTATCAAGGTCGCAGGAGTGTACCGGCAGACAGAGAGGTGGGTTGAAGTGTGTCTACTTCAATGCAAGGAGCATCCGGAATAAGGTAGATGAACTTGGAGCGTGGATTGGTACTTGGGACAACGATGTTGTGGCCATTACGGAGACATGGTTAGAATAGGGACAAGAATGGTTGTTGGAAGTTCCGGGGTATAGATGTTTCAGTAAGAGTAGGGAAGTTGGTAAAAGAGGTGGAGGAGTAGCATTCTTAATCAGTGATAGTTTCACGGCTGCAGAAAGGCAGTTCGAAGGGGATCTGCCTACTGAGGTAATATGGGTCGAAGTTAGTAATAGGAAAGGCGCGGTCACATTGTTAGGAGTTTTCTATAGGCCCCCAAATAGTAATAGAGATGTGGAGGAAGAAATTGCAAAACAGGTTATGGATAGGTGTGGAGGTCTCAGGGTAATTGTCATGGGTGACTTTAACTTTCCAAATATTGATTGGAACCTCTATAGGTCGAACAGTTTGCTGGGGCAGTTTTTGTACAGTGTGTGCAAGAGAGTTTCGTGACACAATATGTAGATAGGCCGACAAGACGGGGGGCTACATTGGATTTGGTACTGGGTAATGAACCGGGCCAAGTGTTAGATTTGTTTGTGGGAGAGCACTTTGGAGATAGTGACCACAATTCGGTGTCTTTCACGATTGCAATGGAGAGGGATAGGGCCATACGGCAGGGCAAGGTTTATAATTGGGGGAGGGGTAATTATGATGCGATTAGGCAAGAATTAGGGAGCATAAGATGGGAACAGAAACTGTCAGGGAAAGGCACAAATGAAAAGTGGAGCTTGTTCAAGGAACAAATACTGCGTGTCCTTGATAGGTATGTCCCTGTCAGGCAGGAAGGAAATGGCCGTGTGAGAGAACCATGGTTCACAAAAGAGGTTGAATGTCTTGTCAAGAGGAAAAAGGAAGAGTGTGTAAGGATGAGAAAATAAGGTTCAGGTGGGTCGCTTGAGGGTTACAAAGTAGCAAAGAATGAGCTAAAAAAAGGGCTTAGGAGAACTAGGAGGGGGCATGAGAAGTCCTTGGCGGGTCGGATCAAGGAAAACCCCAAGGCTTTTTACTCTTATGTGAGAAATAAAAGAATGACCAGTGTGAGGGTAGGGCCGGTCAAGGACAGTAGTGGGAACTTGTGCATGGAGTCAGAATAAATAGGAGAGGCGTTGAATGAATATTTTTCTTCAGTGTTCACCAAGGAGAGGGGCCATGTTTCTGAGGATGAGAGTGTGATACAGGTGGGTAGGCTGGAGGAGGTTGATGTTCTGAGGGAAGATGTATTAGCAATTTTGAAAAACCTGAGGGTCGACATGTCCCCTGGGCAAGATGGGATGTATCCAAGGATTATTTGGGAGGCAAGGGATGAGATTTCAGAGCCTTTGGCTTTGATCTTTGTGTCCTCACTGTCCATGGGGATAGTGCCAGAGGACTGGAGAGTGGCGAATGTTGTTCCTCTGTTCAAGAAAGGGAATAGGAATGACCCTGGTAATTATAGGCCAGTCTTACTTCGGTGGTCGGTAAGTCAATGGAAAAGGTCCTGAAGGGTAGGATTTATGAACATTTGGAAAGATGCAGCTTAATCTGGGATAGTCAACACGGATTCGTGAAGGGTAAGTCTTGCCTCACAAATTTGATTGAATTCTTTGAGGAGGTAACTAAGTGTGTAGCTGAAGGTAGAGCAGTTGATGTCGTATACATGGATTTTAGTAAGGCGTTTGATAAGGTTTCTCATGGTCAGCTCATGAAGAAAGTAAGGAGGTGTGGGATAGAGGGAAATTTGGCCAATTGGATAAGTAACTGGCTATCACATAGAAGATAGAGGGTGGTGATGGATGGAAAATTTTCAGACTGGAGACCATTTACCAGCAGTGCACCACAGGGATCAGTGCTGGGTCCTCTGCTATTTGTGATTTTTATCAATGACTTGGAGGAAGGGGCTGAAGGGTGGGTCACTAAATTTGCTGATGGCACCAAG
Source organism: Scyliorhinus torazame (assembly GCF_047496885.1). Classification (NCBI taxonomy): domain Eukaryota; kingdom Metazoa; phylum Chordata; class Chondrichthyes; order Carcharhiniformes; family Scyliorhinidae; genus Scyliorhinus; species Scyliorhinus torazame. The sequence continues at coordinate 296,056,231 of NC_092707.1, forward strand.
GTTGGTGGAGTAGTGGATGAGGTGGAGGGCTGCTGTAGGCTGCAGAGACATTGATAGGATGCAGAGCTGGGCCAAAAAATGGCAGATGGAGTTTAACCCTGATAAGTGCGAGGTGATTCATTTGGGTAGGACAAATTTGAATGTGGATTACAGGGTCAACGGCAGGGTTCTGAGGAATGTGGAGAACAGAGAGATCTTGGGGTTCATGTCCACAGATCTCTGAAGGTTGCCACTCAAGTGGATAGAGCCGTGAAGAAGGCTTATAGTGTGTTTGCGTTTATTAACAGGGGGCTTGAGTTTAAGAGCCGCGGGGTTATGCTGCAACTATACATGACCCTGGTGAGACCACATTTGGAGTATTGTGTGCAGTTCTGGTCACCTCATTATAGGAAGCATGTGGAAGCATTGGAAAGGGTGCAAAGGAGATTTACCAGGATGCTGCTTGGTTTGCAGGATAGGTCTTATGAGGAAAGATTGAGGGAGCTAGGGCTTTTCTCTTTGGAGCGGAGGAGGATGAGAGGCGACTTAATAGAGGTTTATAAGATAACGAGGGGGATAGATAGAGTGGACGTTCAGAGACTATTTCCTTGGGTGGATGTAGCTGTTACAAGGGGGCATAACTATAAGATTCAGGGTGGGAGATATAGGAGGAATGTCCGAGGTAGGTTCTTTACTCAGAGAGTGGTTAGGGTGTGGAATGGACTGCTTGCTGTGATAGTGGAGTCGGACACTTCAGGAACTTTCAAGCGGTTATTGGATAGGCACATGGAACACACCAGAATGACAGGGAGTGGGATAGCTTGATCTTGGTTTCGGACAATGCTCGGCACAACATCGAGGGCCGAAGGGCCTGTTCTGTGCTGTACTGTTCTATGTTCTATGTTTATCTATTCACAAGCTAAAAACATTAGCAGCAATGGGTTTCTCACAATCTCCAGGAACCTCTGTGCCCCCGGCATGGTCATCACTTTTGAAAACCAGTAGTGATTTGTGCCAGCGTGAAGTTATACCGGTGGGGTGTGCGGGGGTGGTGGGGTGCCACTGCATGAAAACCTATTCCTTTTTCTGGTACAACCTTTCCTGAATATTCCTTAACTGTCCCTATTACTGCCACCGGTTTACCAACAATTTATTTTAGATGCCCTGCCTTCTGGCAAGAGAGCACACCGGCTTCTTCACATCACTTTTATCCTCTATACTATCATTTTTATTGACTGGAACAACTTCTGCCTTCTCCACTAAACTTTTCTATTCCTCCAGCTTCTCTGTGGGTTTACAAATGGAGATTGACTGCGCCCTAAATGCCAGTGTGATATATCATACCCACTTGCCAGAACTGCTACCTCCCTTACATTAGAAACATTGTTGTCTTCCAGGTGTGACCTGACAGCGATTGCTGCTTCAAAGATCTTCCATTATCATTAGCTATCTCACATTCTCAAGGCTCAGTACCCCAAATCACTGGTGTCACAACATTTCTTTCTCCCTACCAAATTCCATGAACCTTTCATTCGATATTATCTTTAAAGTCTGAAATTTGCACTGACGTGCTTCAGAGACAAACTCGTAAGCATTAAGTACAACAGTTTTAACTGTCTCATGATGTGAGGATAGTTCTGCCGAAAGGCTAGAATATACATCCATAGCCTCCCCAACCAAAACTCTGCAAAATGAGAGTTCACGTGGCTATGGCTACTTTAGTTTTGTGTAGCCACCTGTTCACGAGATGAAACATTTCTCGGCTCCATTCTCAGTGAATGCAGGCACTCAGGCACTAGGTAAAGATTTTTCATTATGTCAAAGCGCTGGTTAGACTCGACGCATCATCCAAATTACTAGATTCCCTTTCACTGGGACATGCAGTTGAGGCCCCCAGCTATGGCGGGCACATGCCGCGCCATGCCTTCGACACCTCCAGTCATGCTGCCGACATCAGGCACCAGGCTCTCCACTGTGGTCGCCAACGTAGCTGTGCTGGCCTTGGTGCCATGCATTGACAGCGCTATCTCCTGCGCCCGTAACCTCTGGACTCCTCCAATAGACTATGGACCTGGTGGAGGGTCGCTGACATCATGGCCACACCCTAGCGTCTGCATCAGCTCCGGGTAAACCCGGTCCAGAGGCTCAGCATCTGACTGGGACCCGCCTGGGTCTTGGGATCGAGCAGATCTCCGACTGCTGTTTCGCCTGGGGGTTCCTGCCTCCACCTGATGGGCATCAGCAACTGTGTGGTGCTCACCAGATTATGCCCCAGAAACCTGACCACTACTATCGCTCACCGAGGTGAGTATCTCTGCGTTGGTGGAGGGTGGGGATGACAGCTGTTCCATGAATGCATGGTGCCCTCGGAGCTCTCCTCTGACGGGTTCTCATGGGAGGCTGGTGGGGGGGGGGGGGACCACGCCGTATGGGCTGGCACCATTGGAGGAGAATCCTGCAGGATAATGGACATGTGATCAGTGGAAAGGATGGATCATTCTGTGTGGCATTAACAACTCACATGTGGAGGTCATCTGGTTTGGGGCCGGTGGACCCTCACCTCTGCGCTGTGTACCAACCTCTACGTCGTTGACAGATCTGTCCTCAGCCACTCCCATAACCTCCAGGGTTGTTCCTCGTGGGGGCTGAGGACTCTGATGTCTGGCACCCCGCTGTCTGTCTGGCCTCTCTCCTGTCTGTTGTGGGCCAATTTCTCCTGCAAGGACACAGAGGGGGCATTGTGACCGATGTGTCTCGTTCATTGAGTGGATATGGGGGAGGGGTTGGGTGGTTGGGGGAAATGGGGTGCATGCACGAGCTGGCGGGGAGTTTGGGAGGATGGAAACGCAGAGGGCATGGGGTGGATAGATGGCACGGGAGAGATGGAGAGTGGCGTTATGGGGGTAGGGTGGGCGGCACTGCTGGACATGGGTGGCCCAAGGCACAGAATGGTGCTGGGTGGCGGCTCATTCTCAGGGCGGGGGGGGTGGTATGGGTCCAGTGCCAAACCACCCGTGTGGCCTGGTGGAAGTCGTTGATCTTCTTACGGAACTGGGTGCCAGTCCTCCTTGTGACGTTCCCCGAGCTGATGGCCCCTGCCACTTCCTCTCAGGTGGCACTGGCTGCCCTGTGGCTGACCCTCCTAGACCCTCAGGGGAACAGGGCATCCCATCTGGCCTCTACCATGTCCACCAGTTCCCAAATCATGGGTTTGGTCTCCTCAGTGGCTGTGAGCTGAGTGGCGTTGGGTGCGCCGGAACTGTTTGACTGCTGCTCTTCCTTGTTAGTAGGGGGCTGGTGAACGCAGTCCCGGAAAAACGGCCAGCGGGACCATCATTTGCGGTGCGAAGCTCGTGGGGTCTCGTTAAGTGGACCTATTAACGTTTTATAACCGTGCCGGTCTTGCCGGTCCCAGCGTCAGGAAGCTCGCAGCAATTCCCGCTCGCCACCAAATATTTTGGTTAAATCATGCCCTCAGATTTTTTTTCAGCACTGGGGAGCCGAACTCAGAGATCGGGCTGCCATTTTGAAAGGACCTGATCCCTGAGTGAGTTTATGAGTACCCCACCCACTCAACCCATGGGCAATGTCACCCCCCACTCACATGGGCATTACCACACTCCCCCAAATGAGGCCCCAGGGGCCTTTCCTCTTCAGGACCCCTACGCTCTCTTACACAGGCCCCAGCCTTCCAGGACCCCACTCATCACCCTCCGCTCAAATGGCCAGAGGCCCCTACTTACCTGCTCTGCACCCCCCAAGCACCCCCATAACCCCATCCAACGTCCTTTCATGGGCATGGTCCCCCTCGGGCCCTGACGCTTGCATTGCCACCCTGACACCCAGGCAGTGCCAGGTGGCAGTCCCGATGTGCCAGCCAGGCAGTACCAAGGTAACCACATTGCAGGGGGAGGGCCAGGGGTCACCCTGCACTGTCCTTGACCACCCGCTAGCCTCCGATGGCCTTGGAGATCCCCTGGGTGCTGTTCCGCCGCATCCATGTTTGTGTGGAGCAGTACAGATGCCTGGCTGAGGATTTCCTGGGGAGGCTGATGAGTGCCGGATGGCCGGAAGATCCCAGGTGAGAAGGGTTTGGCTGGATCCCACGAGACATAGTGGCTGCCTGGAGGCCCACGGGAGGATTTACCTGGCTCTACCTGCCATGCTACACTCCTGGTTGGGTGGAACAAGGCCGGTAGACCACACCCTTTGCCTCAAAAGCAAATCACAACATCAGATTAATTCTGATTCTCTCTCCTCAGATACATAGAATTTACAGTGCAGAAGGAGGCCATTCGGCCCATCGAGTCTGCACCGGCCCTTGGAAAGAGCACCCTACCCAAGCCCACACCCCCACCCCATCCCCATAACCCAGTAACTAGACCCAACACTAAGGGCAATTTTGGACACTAAGGGCAATTTAGCATGGCCAATCCACCTAACCTGCACATCTTTGGACTGTGGGAGGAAACCGGAGCACCCGGAGGAAGCCCACGCAGACATGGGGAGAACGTACAGACTCCGCACAGACAGTGACCCAAGCTGGGAATCGAACTTGGCACCTTGGAGCTGTGAACCAATTGTGCTAACCACTGTGCTACCGTGCTGCCCTATGTGTTGAGTTTTTTGAGCGCTTTCACTGGCCCTCACTCAACTCATTACTTTTCACTGGCCCTTCTCACTGCAATCACTGCTTTTAACTGGCCCCACTCTCATTGTACTCACTGCTTTTCACTGGCCCCATTCTCACTGAAATCACAGATTTTCACTGGCCCCACACTCACTGAAATCACTGCTTTTCACTGGCCCCATTCTCACTGAAATCACAGATTTTCACTGGCCCCACACTCACTGAAATCACTGCTTTTCTTTGGCCCCACTATCACTGTACTCACTGCTTTTCACTGGCATCACTCTCACTGAAATCACTGCTTTTCACTGGCCCCACTCTCACTGAAATCACTGCTTTTCACCGGCCCCGCTCTCACTGAACTCACTGCTTTTCACCGGCCCCACTTGCACTGAAATCACTGCTTTTCACTGGCCCTGCTCTCATTGAAATCACTGCTTTTAAGGAGCACCACTCGCACTGAAATCACTGCTTTTCTCTGGCCCTTCTTTCACTGAATCTCTTCTTTTCACTGGCCCCACTGTCAAGGACCTCACTGCTTTTTACTGGCCCCACTCTCACTGAAATCACTGCTTTTCACTGGCCCCTCTAGTACTGAAATCACTGTTTTTCACCGCCCCGCTCTCACTGACATCACAGCTTTTAATTTTCCTTGCTCTCACTGAAATCACTGCCTTTCACTGGCCCACTCACACTGAAATCACTACTTTTCACTGGCCCCACTCTCGCTGAACTCACTGTTTTTCACTGGCCCCACTCTCGCTAAAATCACTACTTTTCACCGGCCCCGCTCTCACTGAACTCACTGCTTTTCACCGGCCCCACTCTCACTGAAATCACTGCTTTTCACTGTCCCCACGCTCACTGAAATCACTGCCTTTCACAGGCCACCTCTCAGTGAAATCACTGCTTTTCATTTGCCCTGCTCTCACTGAAATCACTGCTTTTCACTGCCCCGCTCTCACTGAATTCACTGCTTTTCACTTGCACCATTCTCACTGAAATCACGGCTTTACACTGGCCCCACTTGCACTGAAATCACTGCATTTTATTGGCCCTGCTCTCACTGAAATTACTGCTTTTCACTGGCCCCGCTCTCACTGAAATCAATGCTTTTTACTGGCACCGCTCTGACTGAAATCACTGCTTTTCACTGGCCCTGCTCTCCCTCAAATCAGTGCTTTTCACTACCACTGCTCTCACTGAACTCACTGCTTTTCACTGGCCCCGCTCTCACTGAAATCACTGCTTTTAATTGGCCCCGCTCTCACTGAAATCATTGCTTTTCACAGGCACTGATCTCACTGAAACCACTGCTTTTCACCGGCACCACGCTTACTGAACTCACTGCTTTTCACTGGCCCCACTCTCACTGAAATCACTGCTTTTCACTGGCACTACGCTGACTGAAATCACAGCATTACACTAGCCCTGTTCTCACTGAACTCACTGCTTTTCACTGGCCCCTTTCTCACTGAATTCACTGCTTTTGATTTGACCTGTTCTCACTGAACTCACTGCTTTTCACTGGCCCCACTCTGACTGAAATCATGGCTTTTCACTGCCCCGCTCGCACTGAAATCAGTGCTTTTAATTGGCCCTGCTCTCACTGAAATTTCTGCTTTTCACTCGCCCTGCTCTCACTGATATCACTGCTTTTCACTGGCCCTGTTCTCACTGAAATCATTGCTTTTCACTGGCCCCGCTCTCACTGATATCACTGCTTTTCACTGGCCGTGCTCTCACTGAACTCACTGCTTTTCATTGGCCTCACGCTCACTGAACTTACTGCTTTTCACTGGCCCCGCCCTCACTGATATCACTGCTTTTCACTGGCCCTGTTCTCACTGAAATCACTGTTTTTCACTGGCCCCGCTCTCACTGATATCACTGCTTTTCACTGGCCGTGCTCTCACTGAACTCACTGCTTTTCATTGGCCTCACGCTCACTGAACTCACTGCTTTTCACTGGCCCCGCCCTCACTGAAATCACTGCTTTTCACTGGCCCCACTCTGACTGAAATCACCGCTTTTCACTGGGTCCGCTCGCACTGAAATCACTGCTTTTAATTGGCCCCGCTCTCACTGAAATTACTACTTTTCACTGGCTCCGCCCTCACTGAAATCACTGCTTTTCACTGGCCCCACTCTGACTGAAATCACCGCTTTTCACTGGGTCCGCTCGCACTGAAATCACTGCTTTTAATTGGCCCCGCTCTCACTGAAATTACTACTTTTCACTGGCCCCGCTCTCACTGAAATCACTGCTTTTCACTGGCCCCGCTCTCACTGGTATCACTGCTTTTCACTGGCCCTGCTCTCCCTCAAATCAGTGATTTTCACTACCCCTGGTCCCACATGAAATGATTGCTTTTCACTGGCCCCGCTCTCACTGAATTCACTGCTTTTCACTGGCACCACTCTCACTGAAATCACGGCTTTACACTGGTCGCACTGAAATCACTGCTCGCACTGAAATCACTGCTTTTAATTGGCCCTGCTCTCACTGAAATTACTGCTTTTCACTGTCCCCACTCTCACTGAAATCACTGCCTTTCACAGGCCACCTGTCAGTGAAATCACTGCTTTTCACTGCCCCACTCTCACTGAAATCACTGCATTTGATTGACCTGCTCCCACATGAAATGATTGTTTTTCACTGGCCCCGCTCTCACTGAATTCACTGCTTTTCACTGGCACCACTCTCACTGAAATCACCGCTTTTCACTGGGTCCGCTCACACTGAAATCACTGCTTTTAATTGGCACCGCTCGCACTGAAATTACTGCTTTTCACTGGCACCGCTCTGACTGAAATCACTGCTTTTCACTGGCCCTGCTCTCCCTCAAATCAGTGCTTTTCACTACCCCTGCTCTCACTGAACTCACTGCTTTTCACTGGCCCCACTCTCACTGAAATCACTGCTTTTAATTGGCCCCGATCTCACTGAAATCATTGCTTTTCACAGGCACTGATCTCACTCAAACCACTGCTTTTCACTGGCACCACGCTTACAGAACTCACTGCTTTTCACTGGCCCCTCTTTCCTGAAATCGCTGCATCTCACTGGCCCCGCTCTCACTGAAATCACTGCTTTTAACTGGCCCTGCTCTCCCTCAAATCAGTGCTTTTTACTACCACTGCTCTCACTGAACTCACTGCTTTTCACTGGCCCCCCTCTCACTGAAATTACTGCCTTTCACAGGCCATCTGTCAGTGAAATCACTGCTTTTAATTTGCCCTGCTCTCACTTAAATCACTGCTTTTCACTGCCCCACTCTCACTGAATTCACTGCATTTAATTGACCCTGCTCCCACATGAAATGATTGCTTTTCACTGGCCCCGCTCTCACTGAATTAACTGCTTTTCACTGGCACCACTCTCACTGAAATCACGGCTTTACACTGGCCCCACTCGCACTGAAATCACTGCTTTTAATTGGCCCTGCTCTCACTGAAATTACTGCTTTTCACTGGCCCCGCTCTCACTGAAATCACTGCTTTTCACTGGCACCACTCTGACTAAAATCACTGCTTTTCACAGGCCCTGCTCTCCCTCTAATCAGTGCTTTTCACTACCACTGCTCTCACTGAACTCACTGCTTTTCACTGGCCGCGCTCTCACTGAAATCACTGCTTTTAATTGGCCCCGATCTCACTGAAATCATTGCTTTTCACTGGCCCTGATCTCACTGAAACCACTGCTTTTCACTGCACACTCGCACTGAAATCACTGCATTTAATTGACCCTGCTCCCACATGAAATGATTGCTTTTCACTGGCCTCCCTCTCACTGAAATCACTGCTTTTCACTGGCACCACTCTCACTGAAATCATGGCTTTACACTGGCCCCGCTCACACTGAAATCACTGCTTTTAATTGGCGCTGCTCTCACTGAAATTACTGCTTTTCACTGGCCCCGCTCTCACTGAAATCACTGCTTTACACTGGCACCGCTCTGACTGAAATCACTGCTTTTCACTGGCCCTGCTCTCCCACAAATCAGTGCTTTTCACTACCACTGCTCTCACTGAACTCACTGCTTTTCACTGACCCCACTCTCCTGAAATCACTGCTTTTCACTGGCACCATGCTGACTTGAAATCACTGCATTACACTAGCCCTGCTCTCACTGAACTCACTGCTTTTCACTGCCCCGTTCTCACTGAAATCACTGCTTTTAATTGGCGCTGCTCTCACTGAAATTACTGCTTTTCACTGGCCCCGCTCTCACTGAAATCACTGCTTTACACTGGCACCGCTCTGACTGAAATCACTGCTTTTCACTGGCCCTGCTCTCCCACAAATCAGTGCTTTTCACTACCACTGCTCTCACTGAACTCACTGCTTTTCACTGACCCCACTCTCCTGAAATCACTGCTTTTCACTGGCACCATGCTGACTTGAAATCACTGCATTACACTAGCCCTGCTCTCACTGAACTCACTGCTTTTCACTGCCCCGTTCTCACTGAAATCACTGCTTTTAATTTGACCTGTTCTCACTGAAATCACTGCTTTTCACTGGCCCCACTCTCACTGAAATCACTGCTTTTCACCGGCCCTGCTCTCACATGAAATGATTGCTTTTCACTGGTCCCGCTCTCACTGAAATCACTGCTTTTCACTGGCACCACGCTCACTGAAATCACTGCTTTTCACTGGCCCTGCTCTCACTAAATTCACTACTTTTCACTGGCACCACATTCACTGAAATCACTGCTTTTCACTGGCCCCACTCTCATTAAAATCCCTGCTTTTCACTGACCCTGCTCTCACAGAAATCACTGCTTTACATTGGCCTCACTCTCACTGAACTCACTGCTTTTCACTGGCCCCACTCTGACTGAAATCACGGTTTTTCACTGCCCCGCTTGCACTGAAATCACTGCTTTTAATTGGCCCTGCTCTCACTGAAATTTCTGCCTTTCACTCGCCCTGCTCTCACTGGAATCACTGCTTTTCACTGGCCCCGCTCTCACTGGTATCACTGCTTTTCACTGGCCCCGCTCTCACTGATATCACTGCTTTTCACTGGCACTGCTCTCACTGAACTCACTGCTTTTCATTGGCCTCACTCTCACTGAGCTCACTGCTTTTCACTGGCCCCGCCCTCACTGAAATCACTGCTTTTCACTGGCCCCACTCTGACTGAAATCACCGCTTTTCACTGGGTCCGCTCGCACTGAAATCACTGCTTTTAATTGGCCCCGCTCTCACTGAAATTACTGCTTTTCACTGGCCCCGCTCTCACTGAAATCACTGCTTTTCACTGGCACCGCTCTGACTGAAATCACTGCTTTTCACTGGCCGTGCTCTCCCTCAAATCAGTGCTTTTCACTACCCCTGGTCCCACATGAAATGATTGCTTTTCACTGGCCCTGCTCTCACTGAATTCACTGCTTTTCACTGGCACCACTCTCACTGAAATCACAGCTTTACACTGGTCCCGCTCGCACTGAAATCACTGCATTTAATTGGCCCAGCTCTCACTGAAATTACTGCTTTTCCCTGGCCTTGATCTCACTGAAATCACTGCTTTTCACCAGCACCACGCTGACTGAACTCACTGCTTTTCACTGGCCCCACTTTCACTGAAATCACTGCTTCTCACTGGTCTCACTCGCACTCCAATCACTGCTTTTCATTGGCCCCGCTCTCACTGAACTCATTGCCTTTCACTGGGCCCTCTCACTGAAATCACTGCTTTACAGGGGCCCCGCTCTCATAGAAATCACTGATTTTCACCGGCCCCACTCTCACTGAAATCACTGTTTTGCACCTGCCCCGCTCTCACTGAAATTACTGCTTTTAATTTGCCCTGCTTTCACTAAAATCACTGCTTTTCACTGGCCCATTCTCACTGAAACCACTGATTTTCACTGGTCCCACTCGCACTGAAGTCACTGCTTTTCACTGGCTCCGCTCTCACTGAATTCACTGCTTTTCACTGGCACCACTCTCACTGAAATCACGGCTTTACACTGGCCCCACTCGCACTGAAATCACTGCTGTTAATTGGCCCTGCTCTCACTGAAATTACTGCTTTTCACTGGCCCCGCTCTCACTGAAATCACTGCTTTTCACTGGCCCCACTCGCACTGAAATCACTGTGTTTCACTGGCCTCGCTTTCACTGAAATTACTGCTTTCAATTGGCCCTGCTCTCACTGACATCACTGCTTTTCACTGTCCCCCCTCTCACTGAAAACACTGCATTTCACAGGCCACATCTCAGTGAAATCACTGCTTTTAATTTGCCCTGCTCTCACTTAAATCACTGCTTTTCACTGCCCCACTCTCACTGAAATCACTGCATTTAATTGACCCTGCTCCCACATGAAATGATTGCTTTTCACTGGCCCCGCTCTCACTGAATTCACTGCTTTTCACTGGCACCACTCTCACTGAAATCACGGCTTTACACTGGCCCCGCTCGCACTGAAATCACTGCTTTTAATTGGCCCTGCTCTCACTGAAATTACTGCTTTTCACTGGCCCCGCTCTCACTGAAATCACTGCTTTTCACTGGCCCCGCTCTGACTGAAATCACTGCTTTGCACTGGCCCTGCTCTCCCTCAAATCACTGCTTTTCACTACCCCTGCTCTCACTGAACTCACTGCTTTTCACTGGCCCCACTCTCACTGAAATCACTGTTTTTCCCGGCACCGCTTTGACTGAAATCACAGCTTTAAATTTGCCCTGCTCTCACTGAAATCACTGCTTTTCACTGGCCCACTCTCGCTGAAATCACTACTTTTCACCGTACCCGCTCTCACTGAACTCACTGCTTTTCACCGGCCCCACTTGCACTGAAATCACTGCTTTTCACTGGCCCTGCTCTCATTGAAATCACTGCTTTTCTGGGGCACCACTCGCACTGAAATCACTGCTTTTCTCTGGCCCTGCTTTCACTGAATCTCTTCTTTTCACTGGCCCCACTGTCAAGGACCTCACTGCTTTTTACTGGCCCCTCTAGTACTGAAATCACTGTTTTTCACCGCCCCGCTCTCACTGACATCACAGCTTTTAATTTTCCTTGCTCTCACTGAAACCACTGCTTTTCACCGGCACCACGCTTACTGAACTCACTGCTTTTCACTGGCCCAACTCTCCTGAAATCACTGCTTTTCACTGGCACCACGCTGACTTGAAATCACTGCATTACACTAGCCCTGCTCTCACTGAACTCACTGCTTTTCACTGCCCCGTTCTCACTGAAATCACTGCTTTTAATTTGACCTGTTCTCACTGAAATCACTGCTTTTCACTGGCCCCACTCTCACTGAAATCACTGCTTTTCACCGGCCCTGCTCTCACATGAAATGATTGCTTTTCACTGGCCCCGCTTTCACTGAAATCACTGCTTTTCACTGGCACCACGCTCACTGAAATCACTGATTTTCACTGGCCCTGCTCTCACTAAATTCACTACTTTTCACTGACCCTGCTCTCACAGAAATCACTGCTTTACATTGGCCTCACTCTCACTGAACTCACTGCTTTTCACTGGCCCCACTCTGACTGCAATCACGGCTTTTCACTGCCCCGCTTGCACTGAAATCACTGCTTTTAATTGGCCCTGCTCTCACTGAAATTTCTGCCTTTCACTCGCCCTGCTCTCATTGGAATCACTGCTTTTCACTGGCCCCGCTCTCACTGGTATCACTGCTTTTCACTGGCCCCGCTCTCACTGATATCACTGCTTTTCACTGGCACTGCTCTCACTGAACTCACTGCTTTTCATTGGCCTCACTCTCACTGAGCTCACTGCTTTTCACTGGCCCCGCCCTCACTGAAATCACTGCTTTTCACTGGCCCCACTCTGACTGAAATCACTGCTTTTCACTGGCACCACGCTCACTGAAATCACTGCTTTTCACTGGCCCTGCTCTCACTAAATTCACTACTTTTCACTGGCACCACATTCACTGAAATCACTGCTTTTCACTGGCCCCACTCTCATTAAAATCCCTGCTTTTCACTGACCCTGCTCTCACAGAAATCACTGCTTTTCACTGGCCCCACTCTCCTGAAATCACTGCTTTTCACTGGCACCACGCTGACTTGAAATCACTGCATTACACTAGCCCTGCTCTCACTGAACTCACTGCTTTTCACTGCCCCGTTCTCACTGAAATCACTGCTTTTAATTTGACCTGTTCTCACTGAAATCACTGCTTTTCACTGGCCCCACTCTCACTGAAATCACTGCTTTTCACCGGCCCTGCTCTCACATGAAATGATTGCTTTTCACTGGCCCCGCTTTCACTGAAATCACTGCTTTTCACTGGCACCACGCTCACTGAAATCACTGCTTTTCACTGGCCCTGCTCTCACTAAATTCACTACTTTTCACTGGCACCACATTCACTGAAATCACTGATTTTCACTGGCCCCACTCTCATTAAAATCCCTGCTTTTCACTGACCCTGCTCTCACAGAAATCACTGCTTTACATTGGCCTCACTCTCACTGAACTCACTGCTTTTCACTGGCCCCACTCTGACTGAAATCACGGCTTTTCACTGCCCCGCTTGCACTGAAATCACTGCTTTTAATTGGCCCTGCTCTCACTGAAATTTCTGCCTTTCACTCGCCCTGCTCTCACTGGAATCACTGCTTTTCACTGGCCCCGCTCTCACTGGTATCACTGCTTTTCACTGGCCCCGCTCTCACTGATATCACTGCTTTTCACTGGCACTGCTCTCACTGAACTCACTGCTTTTCATTGGCCTCACTCTCACTGAGCTCACTGCTTTTCACTGGCCCCGCCCTCACTGAAATCACTGCTTTTCACTGGCCCCACTCTGACTGAAATCACCGCTTTTCACTGGGTCCGCTCGCACTGAAATCACTGCTTTTAATTGGCCCCGCTCTCACTGAAATTACTGCTTTTCACTGGCCCCGCTCTCACTGAAATCACTGCTTTTCACTGGCACCGCTCTGACTGAAATCACTGCTTTTCACTGGCCGTGCTCTCCCTCAAATCAGTGCTTTTCACTACCCCTGGTCCCACATGAAATGATTGCTTTTCACTGGCCCTGCTCTCACTGAATTCACTGCTTTTCACTGGCACCACTCTCACTGAAATCACAGCTTTACACTGGTCCCGCTCGCACTGAAATCACTGCATTTAATTGGCCCAGCTCTCACTGAAATTACTGCTTTTCCCTGGCCTTGATCTCACTGAAATCACTGCTTTTCACCAGCACCACGCTGACTGAACTCACTGCTTTTCACTGGCCCCACTTTCACTGAAATCACTGCTTCTCACTGGTCTCACTCGCACTCCAATCACTGCTTTTCATTGGCCCCGCTCTCACTGAACTCATTGCCTTTCACTGGGCCCTCTCACTGAAATCACTGCTTTACAGGGGCCCCGCTCTCATTGAAATCACTGATTTTCACCGGCCCCACTCTCACTGAAATCACTGTTTTTCACCTGCCCCGCTCTCACTGAAATCACTGCTTTTAATTTGCCCTGCTTTCACTAAAATCACTGCTTTTCACTGGCCCATTCTCACTGAAACCACTGATTTTCACTGGTCCCACTCGCACTGAAGTCACTGCTTTTCACTGGCTCCGCTCTCACTGAATTCACTGCTTTTCACTGGCACCACTCTCACTGAAATCACGGCTTTACACTGGCCCCACTCGCACTGAAATCACTGCTGTTAATTGGCCCTGCTCTCACTGAAATTACTGCTTTTCACTGGCCCCGCTCTCACTGAAATCACTGCTTTTCACTGGCCCCACTCGCACTGAAATCACTGTGTTTCACTGGCCTCGCTTTCACTGAAATTACTGCTTTCAATTGGCCCTGCTCTCACTGACATCACTGCTTTTCACTGTCCCCACTCTCACTGAAAACACTGCATTTCACAGGCCACATCTCAGTGAAATCACTGCTTTTAATTTGCCCTGCTCTCACTTAAATCACTGCTTTTCACTGCCCCACTCTCACTGAAATAACTGCATTTAATTGACCCTGCTCCCACATGAAATGATTGCTTTTCACTGGCCCCGCTCTCACTGAATTCACTGCTTTTCACTGGCACCACTCTCACTGAAATCACGGCTTTACACTGGCCCCGCTCGCACTGAAATCACTGCTTTTAATTGGCCCTGCTCTCACTGAAATTACTGCTTTTCACTGGCCCCGCTCTCACTGAAATCACTGCTTTTCGCTGGCCCCGCTCTGACTGAAATCACTGCTTTGCACTGGCCCTGCTCTCCCTCAAATCACTGCTTTTCACTACCCCTGCTCTCACTGAACTCACTGCTTTTCACTGGCCCCACTCTCACTGAAATCACTGTTTTTCCCGGCACCGCTTTGACTGAAATCACAGCTTTTAATTTGCCCTGCTCTCACTGAAATCACTGCTTTTCACTGGCCCACTCTCGCTGAAATCACTACTTTTCACCGTACCCGCTCTCACTGAACTCACTGCTTTTCACCGGCCCCACTTGCACTGAAATCACTGCTTTTCACTGGCCCTGCTCTCATTGAAATCACTGCTTTTCTGGGGCACCACTCGCACTGAAATCACTGCTTTTCTCTGGCCCTGCTTTCACTGAATCTCTTCTTTTCACTGGCCCCACTGTCAAGGACCTCACTGCTTTTTACTGGCCCCTCTAGTACTGAAATCACTGTTTTTCACCGCCCCGCTCTCACTGACATCACAGCTTTTAATTTTCCTTGCTCTCACTGAAACCACTGCTTTTCACCGGCACCACGCTTACTGAACTCACTGCTTTTCACTGGCCCCACTCTCCTGAAATCACTGCTTTTCACTGGCACCACGCTGACTTGAAATCACTGCATTACACTAGCCCTGCTCTCACTGAACTCACTGCTTTTCACTGCCCCGTTCTCACTGAAATCACTGCTTTTAATTTGACCTGTTCTCACTGAAATCACTGCTTTTCACTGGCCCCACTCTCACTGAAATCACTGCTTTTCACCGGCCCTGCTCTCACATGAAATGATTGCTTTTCACTGGTCCCGCTCTCACTGAAATCACTGCTTTTCACTGGCACCACGCTCACTGAAATCACTGCTTTTCACTGGCCCTGCTCTCACTAAATTCACTACTTTTCACTGGCACCACATTCACTGAAATCACTGCTTTTCACTGGCCCCACTCTCATTAAAATCCCTGCTTTTCACTGACCCTGCTCTCACAGAAATCACTGCTTTACATTGGCCTCACTCTCACTGAACTCACTGCTTTTCACTGGCCCCACTCTGACTGAAATCACGGTTTTTCACTGCCCCGCTTGCACTGAAATCACTGCTTTTAATTGGCCCTGCTCTCACTGAAATTTCTGCCTTTCACTCGCCCTGCTCTCACTGGAATCACTGCTTTTCACTGGCCCCGCTCTCACTGGTATCACTGCTTTTCACTGGCCCCGCTCTCACTGATATCACTGCTTTTCACTGGCACTGCTCTCACTGAACTCACTGCTTTTCATTGGCCTCACTCTCACTGAGCTCACTGCTTTTCACTGGCCCCGCCCTCACTGAAATCACTGCTTTTCACTGGCCCCACTCTGACTGAAATCACCGCTTTTCACTGGGTCCGCTCGCACTGAAATCACTGCTTTTAATTGGCCCCGCTCTCACTGAAATTACTGCTTTTCACTGGCCCCGCTCTCACTGAAATCACTGCTTTTCACTGGCACCGCTCTGACTGAAATCACTGCTTTTCACTGGCCGTGCTCTCCCTCAAATCAGTGCTTTTCACTACCCCTGGTCCCACATGAAATGATTGCTTTTCACTGGCCCTGCTCTCACTGAATTCACTGCTTTTCACTGGCACCACTCTCACTGAAATCACAGCTTTACACTGGTCCCGCTCGCACTGAAATCACTGCATTTAATTGGCCCAGCTCTCACTGAAATTACTGCTTTTCCCTGGCCTTGATCTCACTGAAATCACTGCTTTTCACCAGCACCACGCTGACTGAACTCACTGCTTTTCACTGGCCCCACTTTCACTGAAATCACTGCTTCTCACTGGTCTCACTCGCACTCCAATCACTGCTTTTCATTGGCCCCGCTCTCACTGAACTCATTGCCTTTCACTGGGCCCTCTCACTGAAATCACTGCTTTACAGGGGCCCCGCTCTCATAGAAATCACTGATTTTCACCGGCCCCACTCTCACTGAAATCACTGTTTTGCACCTGCCCCGCTCTCACTGAAATTACTGCTTTTAATTTGCCCTGCTTTCACTAAAATCACTGCTTTTCACTGGCCCATTCTCACTGAAACCACTGATTTTCACTGGTCCCACTCGCACTGAAGTCACTGCTTTTCACTGGCTCCGCTCTCACTGAATTCACTGCTTTTCACTGGCACCACTCTCACTGAAATCACGGCTTTACACTGGCCCCACTCGCACTGAAATCACTGCTGTTAATTGGCCCTGCTCTCACTGAAATTACTGCTTTTCACTGGCCCCGCTCTCACTGAAATCACTGCTTTTCACTGGCCCCACTCGCACTGAAATCACTGTGTTTCACTGGCCTCGCTTTCACTGAAATTACTGCTTTCAATTGGCCCTGCTCTCACTGACATCACTGCTTTTCACTGTCCCCCCTCTCACTGAAAACACTGCATTTCACAGGCCACATCTCAGTGAAATCACTGCTTTTAATTTGCCCTGCTCTCACTTAAATCACTGCTTTTCACTGCCCCACTCTCACTGAAATCACTGCATTTAATTGACCCTGCTCCCACATGAAATGATTGCTTTTCACTGGCCCCGCTCTCACTGAATTCACTGCTTTTCACTGGCACCACTCTCACTGAAATCACGGCTTTACACTGGCCCCGCTCGCACTGAAATCACTGCTTTTAATTGGCCCTGCTCTCACTGAAATTACTGCTTTTCACTGGCCCCGCTCTCACTGAAATCACTGCTTTTCACTGGCCCCGCTCTGACTGAAATCACTGCTTTGCACTGGCCCTGCTCTCCCTCAAATCACTGCTTTTCACTACCCCTGCTCTCACTGAACTCACTGCTTTTCACTGGCCCCACTCTCACTGAAATCACTGTTTTTCCCGGCACCGCTTTGACTGAAATCACAGCTTTAAATTTGCCCTGCTCTCACTGAAATCACTGCTTTTCACTGGCCCACTCTCGCTGAAATCACTACTTTTCACCGTACCCGCTCTCACTGAACTCACTGCTTTTCACCGGCCCCACTTGCACTGAAATCACTGCTTTTCACTGGCCCTGCTCTCATTGAAATCACTGCTTTTCTGGGGCACCACTCGCACTGAAATCACTGCTTTTCTCTGGCCCTGCTTTCACTGAATCTCTTCTTTTCACTGGCCCCACTGTCAAGGACCTCACTGCTTTTTACTGGCCCCTCTAGTACTGAAATCACTGTTTTTCACCGCCCCGCTCTCACTGACATCACAGCTTTTAATTTTCCTTGCTCTCACTGAAACCACTGCTTTTCACCGGCACCACGCTTACTGAACTCACTGCTTTTCACTGGCCCAACTCTCCTGAAATCACTGCTTTTCACTGGCACCACGCTGACTTGAAATCACTGCATTACACTAGCCCTGCTCTCACTGAACTCACTGCTTTTCACTGCCCCGTTCTCACTGAAATCACTGCTTTTAATTTGACCTGTTCTCACTGAAATCACTGCTTTTCACTGGCCCCACTCTCACTGAAATCACTGCTTTTCACCGGCCCTGCTCTCACATGAAATGATTGCTTTTCACTGGCCCCGCTTTCACTGAAATCACTGCTTTTCACTGGCACCACGCTCACTGAAATCACTGATTTTCACTGGCCCTGCTCTCACTAAATTCACTACTTTTCACTGACCCTGCTCTCACAGAAATCACTGCTTTACATTGGCCTCACTCTCACTGAACTCACTGCTTTTCACTGGCCCCACTCTGACTGCAATCACGGCTTTTCACTGCCCCGCTTGCACTGAAATCACTGCTTTTAATTGGCCCTGCTCTCACTGAAATTTCTGCCTTTCACTCGCCCTGCTCTCATTGGAATCACTGCTTTTCACTGGCCCCGCTCTCACTGGTATCACTGCTTTTCACTGGCCCCGCTCTCACTGATATCACTGCTTTTCACTGGCACTGCTCTCACTGAACTCACTGCTTTTCATTGGCCTCACTCTCACTGAGCTCACTGCTTTTCACTGGCCCCGCCCTCACTGAAATCACTGCTTTTCACTGGCCCCACTCTGACTGAAATCACTGCTTTTCACTGGCACCACGCTCACTGAAATCACTGCTTTTCACTGGCCCTGCTCTCACTAAATTCACTACTTTTCACTGGCACCACATTCACTGAAATCACTGCTTTTCACTGGCCCCACTCTCATTAAAATCCCTGCTTTTCACTGACCCTGCTCTCACAGAAATCACTGCTTTTCACTGGCCCCACTCTCCTGAAATCACTGCTTTTCACTGGCACCACGCTGACTTGAAATCACTGCATTACACTAGCCCTGCTCTCACTGAACTCACTGCTTTTCACTGCCCCGTTCTCACTGAAATCACTGCTTTTAATTTGACCTGTTCTCACTGAAATCACTGCTTTTCACTGGCCCCACTCTCACTGAAATCACTGCTTTTCACCGGCCCTGCTCTCACATGAAATGATTGCTTTTCACTGGCCCCGCTTTCACTGAAATCACTGCTTTTCACTGGCACCACGCTCACTGAAATCACTGCTTTTCACTGGCCCTGCTCTCACTAAATTCACTACTTTTCACTGGCACCACATTCACTGAAATCACTGATTTTCACTGGCCCCACTCTCATTAAAATCCCTGCTTTTCACTGACCCTGCTCTCACAGAAATCACTGCTTTACATTGGCCTCACTCTCACTGAACTCACTGCTTTTCACTGGCCCCACTCTGACTGAAATCACGGCTTTTCACTGCCCCGCTTGCACTGAAATCACTGCTTTTAATTGGCCCTGCTCTCACTGAAATTTCTGCCTTTCACTCGCCCTGCTCTCACTGGAATCACTGCTTTTCACTGGCCCCGCTCTCACTGGTATCACTGCTTTTCACTGGCCCCGCTCTCACTGATATCACTGCTTTTCACTGGCACTGCTCTCACTGAACTCACTGCTTTTCATTGGCCTCACTCTCACTGAGCTCACTGCTTTTCACTGGCCCCGCCCTCACTGAAATCACTGCTTTTCACTGGCCCCACTCTGACTGAAATCACCGCTTTTCACTGGGTCCGCTCGCACTGAAATCACTGCTTTTAATTGGCCCCGCTCTCACTGAAATTACTGCTTTTCACTGGCCCCGCTCTCACTGAAATCACTGCTTTTCACTGGCACCGCTCTGACTGAAATCACTGCTTTTCACTGGCCGTGCTCTCCCTCAAATCAGTGCTTTTCACTACCCCTGGTCCCACATGAAATGATTGCTTTTCACTGGCCCTGCTCTCACTGAATTCACTGCTTTTCACTGGCACCACTCTCACTGAAATCACAGCTTTACACTGGTCCCGCTCGCACTGAAATCACTGCATTTAATTGGCCCAGCTCTCACTGAAATTACTGCTTTTCCCTGGCCTTGATCTCACTGAAATCACTGCTTTTCACCAGCACCACGCTGACTGAACTCACTGCTTTTCACTGGCCCCACTTTCACTGAAATCACTGCTTCTCACTGGTCTCACTCGCACTCCAATCACTGCTTTTCATTGGCCCCGCTCTCACTGAACTCATTGCCTTTCACTGGGCCCTCTCACTGAAATCACTGCTTTACAGGGGCCCCGCTCTCATTGAAATCACTGATTTTCACCGGCCCCACTCTCACTGAAATCACTGTTTTTCACCTGCCCCGCTCTCACTGAAATCACTGCTTTTAATTTGCCCTGCTTTCACTAAAATCACTGCTTTTCACTGGCCCATTCTCACTGAAACCACTGATTTTCACTGGTCCCACTCGCACTGAAGTCACTGCTTTTCACTGGCTCCGCTCTCACTGAATTCACTGCTTTTCACTGGCACCACTCTCACTGAAATCACGGCTTTACACTGGCCCCACTCGCACTGAAATCACTGCTGTTAATTGGCCCTGCTCTCACTGAAATTACTGCTTTTCACTGGCCCCGCTCTCACTGAAATCACTGCTTTTCACTGGCCCCACTCGCACTGAAATCACTGTGTTTCACTGGCCTCGCTTTCACTGAAATTACTGCTTTCAATTGGCCCTGCTCTCACTGACATCACTGCTTTTCACTGTCCCCACTCTCACTGAAAACACTGCATTTCACAGGCCACATCTCAGTGAAATCACTGCTTTTAATTTGCCCTGCTCTCACTTAAATCACTGCTTTTCACTGCCCCACTCTCACTGAAATAACTGCATTTAATTGACCCTGCTCCCACATGAAATGATTGCTTTTCACTGGCCCCGCTCTCACTGAATTCACTGCTTTTCACTGGCACCACTCTCACTGAAATCACGGCTTTACACTGGCCCCGCTCGCACTGAAATCACTGCTTTTAATTGGCCCTGCTCTCACTGAAATTACTGCTTTTCACTGGCCCCGCTCTCACTGAAATCACTGCTTTTCGCTGGCCCCGCTCTGACTGAAATCACTGCTTTGCACTGGCCCTGCTCTCCCTCAAATCACTGCTTTTCACTACCCCTGCTCTCACTGAACTCACTGCTTTTCACTGGCCCCACTCTCACTGAAATCACTGTTTTTCCCGGCACCGCTTTGACTGAAATCACAGCTTTTAATTTGCCCTGCTCTCACTGAAATCACTGCTTTTCACTGGCCCACTCTCGCTGAAATCACTACTTTTCACCGTACCCGCTCTCACTGAACTCACTGCTTTTCACCGGCCCCACTTGCACTGAAATCACTGCTTTTCACTGGCCCTGCTCTCATTGAAATCACTGCTTTTCTGGGGCACCACTCGCACTGAAATCACTGCTTTTCTCTGGCCCTGCTTTCACTGAATCTCTTCTTTTCACTGGCCCCACTGTCAAGGACCTCACTGCTTTTTACTGGCCCCTCTAGTACTGAAATCACTGTTTTTCACCGCCCCGCTCTCACTGACATCACAGCTTTTAATTTTCCTTGCTCTCACTGAAACCACTGCTTTTCACCGGCACCACGCTTACTGAACTCACTGCTTTTCACTGGCCCCACTCTCCTGAAATCACTGCTTTTCACTGGCACCACGCTGACTTGAAATCACTGCATTACACTAGCCCTGCTCTCACTGAACTCACTGCTTTTCACTGCCCCGTTCTCACTGAAATCACTGCTTTTAATATTTTAATTTGACCTGTTCTCACTGAAATCACTGCTTTTCACTGGCCCCACTCTCACTGAAATCACTGCTTTTCACCGGCCCTGCTCTCACATGAAATGATTGCTTTTCACTGGCCCCGCTTTCACTGAAATCACTGCTTTTCACTGGCACCACGCTCACTGAAATCACTGCTTTTCACTGGCCCTGCTCTCACTAAATTCACTACTTTTCACTGGCACCACATTCACTGAAATCACTGATTTTCACTGGCCCCACTCTCATTAAAATCCCTGCTTTTCACTGACCCTGCTCTCACAGAAATCACTGCTTTACATTGGCCTCACTCTCACTGAACTCACTGCTTTTCACTGGCCCCACTCTGACTGCAATCACGGCTTTTCACTGCCCCGCTTGCACTGAAATCACTGCTTTTAATTGGCCCTGCTCTCACTGAAATTTCTGCCTTTCACTCGCCCTGCTCTCATTGGAATCACTGCTTTTCACTGGCCCCGCTCTCACTGGTATCACTGCTTTTCACTGGCCCCGCTCTCACTGATATCACTGCTTTTCACTGGCACTGCTCTCACTGAACTCACTGCTTTTCATTGGCCTCACTCTCACTGAGCTCACTGCTTTTCACTGGCCCCGCCCTCACTGAAATCACTGCTTTTCACTGGCCCCACTCTGACTGAAATCACTGCTTTTCACTGGCACCACGCTCACTGAAATCACTGCTTTTCACTGGCCCTGCTCTCACTAAATTCACTACTTTTCACTGGCACCACATTCACTGAAATCACTGCTTTTCACTGGCCCCACTCTCATTAAAATCCCTGCTTTTCTCTGACCCTGCTCTCACAGAAATCACTGCTTTTCACTGGCCCCACTCTCCTGAAATCACTGCTTTTCACTGGCACCACGCTGACTTGAAATCACTGCATTACACTAGCCCTGCTCTCACTGAACTCACTGCTTTTCACTGCCCCGTTCTCACTGAAATCACTGCTTTTAATTTGACCTGTTCTCACTGAAATCACTGCTTTTCACTGGCCCCACTCTCACTGAAATCACTGCTTTTCACCGGCCCTGCTCTCACATGAAATGATTGCTTTTCACTGGCCCCGCTTTCACTGAAATCACTGCTTTTCACTGGCACCACGCTCACTGAAATCACTGCTTTTCACTGGCCCTGCTCTCACTAAATTCACTACTTTTCACTGGCACCACATTCACTGAAATCACTGATTTTCACTGGCCCCACTCTCATTAAAATCCCTGCTTTTCACTGACCCTGCTCTCACAGAAATCACTGCTTTACATTGGCCTCACTCTCACTGAACTCACTGCTTTTCACTGGCCCCACTCTGACTGAAATCACGGCTTTTCACTGCCCCGCTTGCACTGAAATCACTGCTTTTAATTGGCCCTGCTCTCACTGAAATTTCTGCCTTTCACTCGCCCTGCTCTCACTGGAATCACTGCTTTTCACTGGCCCCGCTCTCACTGGTATCACTGCTTTTCACTGGCCCCGCTCTCACTGATATCACTGCTTTTCACTGGCACTGCTCTCACTGAACTCACTGCTTTTCATTGGCCTCACTCTCACTGAGCTCACTGCTTTTCACTGGCCCCGCCCTCACTGAAATCACTGCTTTTCACTGGCCCCACTCTGACTGAAATCACCGCTTTTCACTGGGTCCGCTCGCACTGAAATCACTGCTTTTAATTGGCCCCGCTCTCACTGAAATTACTGCTTTTCACTGGCCCCGCTCTCACTGAAATCACTGCTTTTCACTGGCACCGCTCTGACTGAAATCACTGCTTTTCACTGGCCGTGCTCTCCCTCAAATCAGTGCTTTTCACTACCCCTGGTCCCACATGAAATGATTGCTTTTCACTGGCCCTGCTCTCACTGAATTCACTGCTTTTCACTGGCACCACTCTCACTGAAATCACAGCTTTACACTGGTCCCGCTCGCACTGAAATCACTGCATTTAATTGGCCCAGCTCTCACTGAAATTACTGCTTTTCCCTGGCCTTGATCTCACTGAAATCACTGCTTTTCACCAGCACCACGCTGACTGAACTCACTGCTTTTCACTGGCCCCACTTTCACTGAAATCACTGCTTCTCACTGGTCTCACTCGCACTCCAATCACTGCTTTTCATTGGCCCCGCTCTCACTGAACTCATTGCCTTTCACTGGGCCCTCTCACTGAAATCACTGCTTTACAGGGGCCCCGCTCTCATTGAAATCACTGATTTTCACCGGCCCCACTCTCACTGAAATCACTGTTTTTCACCTGCCCCGCTCTCACTGAAATCACTGCTTTTAATTTGCCCTGCTTTCACTAAAATCACTGCTTTTCACTGGCCCATTCTCACTGAAACCACTGATTTTCACTGGTCCCACTCGCACTGAAGTCACTGCTTTTCACTGGCCCCGCTCTCACTGAATTCACTGCTTTTCACTGGCACCACTCTCACTGAAATCACGGCTTTACACTGGCCCCACTCGCACTGAAATCACTGCTGTTAATTGGCCCTGCTCTCACTGAAATTACTGCTTTTCACTGGCCCCACTCTCACTGAAATCACTGCTTTTCACTGGCCGCACTCGCACTGAAATCACTGTGTTTCACTGGCCTCGCTTTCACTGAAATTACTGCTTTCAATTGGCCCTGCTCTCACTGACATCACTGCTTTTCACTGTCCCCACTCTCACTGAAAACACTGCATTTCACAGGCCACATCTCAGTGAAATCACTGCTTTTAATTTGCCCTGCTCTCACTTAAATCACTGCTTTTCACTGCCCCACTCTCACTGAAATCACTGCATTTAATTGACCCTGCTCCCACATGAAATGATTGCTTTTCACTGGCCCCGCTCTCACTGAATTCACTGCTTTTCACTGGCACCACTCTCACTGAAATCACGGCTTTACACTGGCCCCGCTCGCACTGAAATCACTGCTTTTAATTGGCCCTGCTCTCACTGAAATTACTGCTTTTCACTGGCCCCGCTCTCACTGAAATCACTGCTTTTCGCTGGCCCCGCTCTGACTGAAATCACTGCTTTGCACTGGCCCTGCTCTCCCTCAAATCACTGCTTTTCACTACCCCTGCTCTCACTGAACTCACTGCTTTTCACTGGCCCCACTCTCACTGAAATCACTGTTTTTCCCGGCACCGCTTTGACTGAAATCACAGCTTTTAATTTGCCCTGCTCTCACTGAAATCACTGCTTTTCACTGGCCCACTCTCGCTGAAATCACTACTTTTCACCGTACCCGCTCTCACTGAACTCACTGCTTTTCACCGGCCCCACTTGCACTGAAATCACTGCTTTTCACTGGCCCTGCTCTCATTGAAATCACTGCTTTTCTGGGGCACCACTCGCACTGAAATCACTGCTTTTCTCTGGCCCTGCTTTCACTGAATCTCTTCTTTTCACTGGCCCCACTGTCAAGGACCTCACTGCTTTTTACTGGCCCCTCTAGTACTGAAATCACTGTTTTTCACCGCCCCGCTCTCACTGACATCACAGCTTTTAATTTTCCTTGCTCTCACTGAAACCACTGCTTTTCACCGGCACCACGCTTACTGAACTCACTGCTTTTCACTGGCCCCACTCTCCTGAAATCACTGCTTTTCACTGGCACCACGCTGACTTGAAATCACTGCATTACACTAGCCCTGCTCTCACTGAACTCACTGCTTTTCACTGCCCCGTTCTCACTGAAATCACTGCTTTTAATATTTTAATTTGACCTGTTCTCACTGAAATCACTGCTTTTCACTGGCCCCACTCTCACTGAAATCACTGCTTTTCACCGGCCCTGCTCTCACATGAAATGATTGCTTTTCACTGGCCCCGCTTTCACTGAAATCACTGCTTTTCACTGGCACCACGCTCACTGAAATCACTGCTTTTCACTGGCCCTGCTCTCACTAAATTCACTACTTTTCACTGGCACCACATTCACTGAAATCACTGATTTTCACTGGCCCCACTCTCATTAAAATCCCTGCTTTTCACTGACCCTGCTCTCACAGAAATCACTGCTTTACATTGGCCTCACTCTCACTGAACTCACTGCTTTTCACTGGCCCCACTCTGACTGCAATCACGGCTTTTCACTGCCCCGCTTGCACTGAAATCACTGCTTTTAATTGGCCCTGCTCTCACTGAAATTTCTGCCTTTCACTCGCCCTGCTCTCATTGGAATCACTGCTTTTCACTGGCCCCGCTCTCACTGGTATCACTGCTTTTCACTGGCCCCGCTCTCACTGATATCACTGCTTTTCACTGGCACTGCTCTCACTGAACTCACTGCTTTTCATTGGCCTCACTCTCACTGAGCTCACTGCTTTTCACTGGCCCCGCCCTCACTGAAATCACTGCTTTTCACTGGCACCACGCTCACTGAAATCACTGCTTTTCACTGGCCCTGCTCTCACTAAATTCACTACTTTTCACTGGCACCACATTCACTGAAATCACTGCTTTTCACTGGCCCCACTCTCGTTAAAATCCCTGCTTTTCACTGACCCTGCTCTCACAGAAATCACTGCTTTTCACTGGCCCCACTCTCCTGAAATCACTGCTTTTCACTGGCACCACGCTGACTTGAAATCACTGCATTACACTAGCCCTGCTCTCACTGAACTCACTGCTTTTCACTGCCCCGTTCTCACTGAAATCACTGCTTTTAATTTGACCTGTTCTCACTGAAATCACTGCTTTTCACTGGCCCCACTCTCACTGAAATCACTGCTTTTCACCGGCCCTGCTCTCACATGAAATGATTGCTTTTCACTGGCCCCGCTTTCACTGAAATCACTGCTTTTCACTGGCACCACGCTCACTGAAATCACTGCTTTTCACTGGCCCTGCTCTCACTAAATTCACTACTTTTCACTGGCACCACATTCACTGAAATCACTGATTTTCACTGGCCCCACTCTCATTAAAATCCCTGCTTTTCACTGACCCTGCTCTCACAGAAATCACTGCTTTACATTGGCCTCACTCTCACTGAACTCACTGCTTTTCACTGGCCCCACTCTGACTGAAATCACGGCTTTTCACTGCCCCGCTTGCACTGAAATCACTGCTTTTAATTGGCCCTGCTCTCACTGAAATTTCTGCCTTTCACTCGCCCTGCTCTCACTGGAATCACTGCTTTTCACTGGCCCCGCTCTCACTGGTATCACTGCTTTTCACTGGCCCCGCTCTCACTGATATCACTGCTTTTCACTGGCACTGCTCTCACTGAACTCACTGCTTTTCATTGGCCTCACTCTCACTGAGCTCACTGCTTTTCACTGGCCCCGCCCTCACTGAAATCACTGCTTTTCACTGGCCCCACTCTCACTGAAATCACTGCTTTTCACTGGCACCACGCTCACTGAAATCACTGCTTTTCACTGGCCCTGCTCTCACTAAATTCACTACTTTTCACTGGCACCACATTCACTGAAATCACTGATTTTCACTGGCCCCACTCTCATTAAAATCCCTGCTTTTCACTGACCCTGCTCTCACAGAAATCACTGCTTTACATTGGCCTCACTCTCACTGAACTCACTGCTTTTCACTGGCCCCACTCTGACTGAAATCACGGTTTTTCACTGCCCCGCTTGCACTGAAATCACTGCTTTTAATTGGCCCTGCTCTCACTGAAATTTCTGCCTTTCACTCGCCCTGCTCTCACTGGAATCACTGCTTTTCACTGGCCCCGCTCTCACTGGTATCACTGCTTTTCACTGGCCCAGCTCTCACTGATATCACTGCTTTTCACTGGCACTGCTCTCACTGAACTCACTGCTTTTCATTGGCCTCACTCTCACTGAGCTCACTGCTTTTCACTGGCCCCGCCCTCACTGAAATCACTGCTTTTCACTGGCCCCACTCTGACTGAAATCACCGCTTTTCACTGGGTCCGCTCGCACTGAAATCACTGCTTTTAATTGGCCCCGCTCTCACTGAAATTACTGCTTTTCACTGGCCCCGCTCTCACTGAAATCACTGCTTTTCACTGGCACCGCTCTGACTGAAATCACTGCTTTTCACTGGCCGTGCTCTCCCTCAAATCAGTGCTTTTCACTACCCCTGGTCCCACATGAAATGATTGCTTTTCACTGGCCCTGCTCTCACTGAATTCACTGCTTTTCACTGGCACCACTCTCACTGAAATCACGGCTTTACACTGGTCCCGCTCGCACTGAAATCACTGCATTTAATTGGCCCAGCTCTCACTGAAATTACTGCTTTTCCCTGGCCTTGATCTCACTGAAATCACTGCTTTTCACCAGCACCACGCTGACTGAACTCACTGCTTTTCACTGGCCCCACTCTCACTGAACTCACTGCTTTTCACGAGCCCCACTTTCACTGAAATCACTGCTTCTCACTGGTCCCACTCGCAATCCAATCACTGCTTTTCATTGGCCCCGCTCTCACTGAACTCATTGCCTTTCACTGGGCCCTCTCACTGAAATCACTGCTTTACAGGGGCCCCGCTCTCATTGAAATCACTGATTTTCACCGGCCCCACTCTCACTGAAATCACTGTTTTTCACCTGCCCCGCTCTCACTGAAATCACTGCTTTTAATTTGCCCTGCTTTCACTAAAATCACTGCTTTTCACTGGCCCATTCTCACTGAAACCACTGATTTTCACTGGTCCCACTCGCACTGAAGTCACTGCTTTTCACTGGCCCCGCTCTCACTGAATTCACTGCTTTTCACTGGCACCACTCTCACTGAAATCACGGCTTTACACTGGCCTCACTCGCACTGAAATCACTGCTGTTAATTGGCCCTGCTCTCACTGAAATTACTGCTTTTCACTGGCTCCGCTCTCACTGAAATCACTGCTTTTCACTGGCCCCACTCGCACTGAAATCACTGTGTTTCACTGGCCTCGCTTTCACTGAAATTACTGCTTTCAATTGGCCCTGCTCTCACTGACATCACTGCTTTTCACTGGCCCCACTCTCACTGACATCACTGCTTTTCACTGCCCCCACTCTCACTGAAAACACTGCATTTCACAGGCCACATCTCAGTGAAATCACTGCTTTTAATTTGCCCTGCTCTCACTTAAATCACTGCTTTTCACTGCCCCACTCTCACTGAAATCACTGCATTTAATTGACCCTGCTCCCACATGAAATGATTGCTTTTCACTGGCCCCGCTCTCACTGAATTCACTGCTTTTCACTGGCACCACTCTCACTGAAATCACGGCTTTACACTGGCCCCGCTCGCACTGAAATCACTGCTTTTAATTGGCCCTGCTCTCACTGAAATTACTGCTTTTCACTGGCCCCGCTCTCACTGAAATCACTGCTTTTCACTGGCCCCGCTCTGACTGAAATCACTGCTTTTCACTGGCCCTGCTCTCCCTCAAATCACTGCTTTTCACTACCCCTGCTCTCACTGAACTCACTGCTTTTCACTGGCCCCACTCTCACTGAAATCACTGTTTTTCCCGGGACCGCTTTGACTGAAATCACAGCTTTTAATTTGCCCTGCTCTCACTGAAATCACTGCTTTTCACTGGCCCACTCTCGCTGAAATCACTACTTTTCACCGTACCCGCTCTCACTGAACTCACTGCTTTTCACCGGCCCCACTTGCACTGAAATCACTGCTTTTAATTGGCCCTGCTCTCACTGAAATTACTGCTTTTCACTGGCCCCGCTCTCACTGAAATCACTGCTTTTCACTGGCCCCGCTCTGACTGAAATCACTGCTTTTCACTGGCCCTGCTCTCCCTCAAATCACTGCTTTTCACTACCCCTGCTCTCACTGAACTCACTGCTTTTCACTGGCCCCACTCTCACTGAAATCACTGTTTTTCCCGGCACCGCTTTGACTGAAATCTCAGCTTTTAATTTGCCCTGCTCTCACTGAAATCACTGCTTTTCACTGGCCCACTCTCGCTGAAATCACTACTTTTCACCGTACCCGCTCTCACTGAACTCACTGCTTTTCACCGGCCCCACTTGCACTGAAATCACTGCTTTTCACTGGCCCTGCTCTCATTGAAATCACTGCTTTTCTGGGGCACCACTCGCACTGAAATCACTGCTTTTCTCTGGCCCTGCTTTCACTGAATCTCTTCTTTTCACTGGCCCCACTGTCAAGGACCTCACTGCTTTTTACTGGCCCCTCTAGTACTGAAATCACTGTTTTTCACCGCCCCGCTCTCACTGACATCACAGCTTTTAATTTTCCTTGCTCTCACTGAAATCACTGCCTTTCACTGGCCCACTCACACTGAAATCACTACTTTTCACTGGCCCCACTCTCGCTGAACTCACTGCTTTTCACCGGCCCCACTCTCACTGAAGTCACTGCTTTTCACTGTCCCCACGCTCACTGAAATCACTGCCTTTCACAGGCCACCTCTCACTGAAATCACTGCTTTTCACTGGCCCCACTCTGACTGAAATCACGGCTTTTCACTGCCCCGCTCGCACTGAAATCACTGCTTTTAATTGGCCCTGCTCTCAATGAAATTTCTGCTTTTCACTCGCCCTGCTCTCACTGGAATCACTGCTTTTAACTGGCCCCGCTCTCACTGATATCACTGCTTTTCACTGGCCCCGTTCTCACTGAAATCACGGCTTTTCACTGGCCCCGCTCTCACTGATATCACTGCTTTTCACTGGCCCTGCTCTCACTGAACTCACTGCTTTTCATTGGCCTCACTCTCACTGAACTCACTGCTTTTCACTGGCCCCGCCCTCACTGAAATCACTGATTTTCACTGGCCCCACTCTGACTGAAATCACCGCTTTTCACTGGGTCCGCTCGCACTGAAATCACTGCTTTTAATTGGCCCCGCTCTCACTGAAATTACTACTTTTCACTGGCCCCGCTATCACTGAAATCACTGCTTTTCACTGGCACCGCTCTGACTGAAATCACTGCTTTTCACTGGCCCTGCTCTCCCTCAAATCAGTGATTTTCACTACCCCTGATCCCACATGAAATGATTGCTTTTCACTGGCCCCGCTCTCACTGAGTTCACTGCTTTTCACTGGCAACACTCTCACTGAAATCACGGCTTTACACTGGTCGCACTGAAATCACTGCTCGCACTGAAATCACTTATTTTAATTGGCCCTGCTCTCACTGAAATTACTGCTTTTCACTGTCCCCCCTCTCACTGAAATCACTGCCTTTCACAGGTCACCTGTCAGTGAAATCACTGCTTTTAATTTGCCCTGCTCTCACTTAAATCACTGCTTTTCAATGCCCCACTCTCACTGAAATCACTGCATTTGATTGACCCTGCTCCCACATGAAACGATTGTTTTTCACTGGCCGCGCTCTCACTCAATTCACTGCTTTTCACTGGCACCACTCTCACTGAAATCACCGCTTTTCACTGGGTCCGCTCGCACTGAAATCACTGCTTTTAATTGGCCCTGCTCTCACTGAAATTACTGCTTTTCACTGGCCCTGCTCTCACTGAAATCACTGCTTTTTACTGGCCCCGCTCTCACTGAAATCACCACTTTTCACTGGCCCCGCTCTCACTGAAATCACTGCTTTTCACTGGCACCGCTCTGACAGAAATCACTGTTTTTCACTGTCCCCACGCTCACTGAAATCACTGCCTTTCACAGGCCACCTCTCACTGAAATCACTGCTTTTCACTGGCCCCACTCTGACTGAAATCACGGCTTTTCACTGCCCCGCTCGCACTGAAATCACTGCTTTTAATTGGCCCTGCTCTCACTGAAATTTCTGCTTTTCACTCGCCCTGCTCTCACTGGAATCACTGCTTTTAACTGGCCCCGCTCTCACTGATAGCACTGCTTTTCACTGGCCCCGTTCTCACTGAAATCACTGCTTTTCACTGGCCCCGCTCTCACTGATATCACTGCTTTTCACTGGCCCTGCTCTCACTGAACTCACTGCTTTTCATTGGCCTCACTCTCACTGAACTCACTGCTTTTCACTGGCCCCGCCCTCACTGAAATCACTGATTTTCACTGGCCCCACTCTGACTGAAATCACCGCTTTTCACTGGGTCCGCTCGCACTGAAATCACTGCTTTTAATTGGCCCCGCTCTCACTGAAATTACTACTTTTCACTGGCCCCGCTCTCACTGAAATCACTGCTTTTCACTGGCACCGCTCTGACTGAAATCACTGCTTTTCACTGGCCCTGCTCTCCCTCAAATCAGTGATTTTCACTACCCCTGATCCCACATGAAATGATTGCTTTTCACTGGCCCCGCTCTCACTGAATTCGCTGCTTTTCACTGGCACCACTCTCACTGAAATCACGGCTTTACACTGGTCGCACTGAAATCACTGCTTGCACTGAAATCACTGCTTTTAATTGGCCCTGCTCTCACTGAAATTACTGCTTTTCACTGTCCCCCCTCTCACTGAAATCACTGCCTTTCACAGGTCACCTGTCAGTTAATTTGCCCTGCTCTCACTTAAATCACTGCTTTTCAATGCCCCACTCTCACTGAAATCACTGCATTTGATTGACCCTGCTCCCACATGAAACGATTGTTTTTCACTGGCCCCGCTCTCACTCAATTCACTGCTTTTCACTGGCACCACTCTCACTGAAATCACCGCTTTTCACTGGGTCCGCTCGCACTGAAATCACTGCTTTTAATTGGCCCTGCTCTCACTGAAATTACTGCTTTTCACTGGCCCTGCTCTGACTGAAATCACTGCTTTTCACTGGCCCTGCTCTCACTGAAATCACCACTTTTCACTGGCCCCGCTCGCACTGAAATCACTGCTTCTAATTGGCCCTGCACTCACTGAAATCTCTGCTTTTCACTGGCCCCGCTCTCACTGAAATCACTGCTTTTCACTGGCACCGCTCTGACTGAAATCACTGCTTTTCACTGGCCCTGCTCTCCGTCAAATCAGTGCTTTTCACTACCACTGCTCTCACTGAACTCACTGCTTTTCACTGGCCCCGCTCTCACTGAAATCACTGCTTTTAATTGGACCCGCTCTCACTGAAATCATTGCTTTTCACTGTCCCTGATCTCACTGAAACCACTGCTTTTCACCGGCACCACGCTTACTGAACTCACTGCTTTTCACTGGCCCCACTCTCACTGAAATCACTGCTTTTCACTGGCACCACACTGACTGAAATCACTGCATTACACTAGCCCTGTTCACATTGAACTCACTGCTTTTCACTGGCCCCTTTCTCACTGAATTCACTGCTTTTGATTTGACCTGTTCTCACTGAAATCACTGCTCTTCACTGGCCCCACTCTGACTGAAATCACGGCTTTTCACTGCCCCGCTCGTACTGAAATCACTGCTTTTAATTGGCCCTGCTCTCACTGAAATTTCTGCTTTTCACTCGCCCTGCTCTCACTGGAATCACTGCTTTTCACTGGCCCCGCTCTCACTGATATCACTGCTTTTCACTGGCCCCGCTCTCACTGAAATCACTGCTTTTCACTGGCCCCGCTCTAACTGATATCACTGCTTTTTACTGGCCCTGTTCTCACTGAACTCACTGCTTTTAATTGGCCCTGCTCTCACTGAAATTACTGCTTTTCACTGGCCCTGCTCTCACTGAAATCACTGCTATTCACTGGCCCCGCTCTCACTGAAATCACCGCTTTTCACTGGGTCCGCTCTGACTGAAATCCCTGCTTTCCCTGGCCTTGATCTCACTGAAATCACTGCTTTTCACCAGCACCACGCTCACTGAACTCACTGCTTTTCACTGGCCCCGCTCTCACTGAACTCACTGCTTTTCACTCGCCCCACTTTCACTGAAATCACTGCTTTTCACTGGTCCCTCTCGCACTCCAATCACTGCTTTTCATTGGCCCCGCTCTCACTGAACTCATTGCCTTTCACTGGGCCCTCTCACTGAAATCACAGATTTTCATTGGCGCGACTCTCACTGAAATCACTGCTTTTCACTGGCCCCACTCTCACTGAAATCACTGATTTTCACTGGCCCCACTCTCACTGAAATCACTGCTTTTCTTTGGCCCCACTATCACTGTACTCACTGATTTTCACTGGCCCCATTCTCACTGAAATCACTGCTTTTCACTGGCCCAACTCGTACTGAAATCACTGTTTTTCACGGTCCCGCCCTCACTAAAATCACAGCTTTAAATGTTCCCTGCTCTCAATGAAATCACTGCTTTTCACTGGCCAACTCTCACTGAAATCACTGCTTTTCACTGGCCCCACTCTCACTGAAATCAATGCTTTTAATTGGCCCCGATCTCACTGAAATCATTGCTTTTCACTGGCACTGATCTCACTCAAACCACTGCTTTTCACCGGCACCATGCTTACTGAACTCACTGCTTTTCACTGGCACCACTCTCCTGAAATCACTGCACCTCACTGGCCCGCTCTCACTGAAATCACTGCTTTTCACTGGCCCCACTCTCACTGAAATCACTGTTTTTCCCAGCCCCGCTCTCACTGAAATCACAGCTTTTAATTTGCCCTGCTCTCACTGAAATCACTGCTTTTCACTGGCCCACTCTCGCTGAAATCACTACTTTTCACCGGCCACGCTCTCACTGAACTCACTGCTTTCCACCGGCCCCACTTGCACTGAAATCACTGCTTTTCACTGGCCCTGCTCTCACTGAAACACTGCTTTTCACTGGCCCCAATGTCAAGGACCTCACTGCTTTTTACTGGCCCCACTCTCACTGAAATCACTGCTTTTCACTGGCCCCACTCCTACTGAAATCACTGTTTTTCACCGGCCCGCTCTCAGTGAAATCATAGCTTTTAATTTTCCCTGCTCTCACTGAAATCACTGCTTTTCACTGACCAACTCTCACTGAAATCACTACTTTTCACTGGCCCCACTCTCGCTTAAATCACTACTTTTCACCGGCCCCGATCTCACTGAACTCACTGCTTTTCACCGGCCCCACTCGCACTGAAATCACTGCGTTTCACTGGCCTCGCTTTCACTGAAATTACTGCTTTTAATTGGCCCTGCTCTCACTTATATCACTGCTTTTCACTGTCCCATTCTCACTGAAATCACTGCATTAAATTGACCCTGCTCCCACATGAAATGATTGCTTTTCACTGGCCCCGCTGTCACTGAATTCACTGCTTTTCACTGGCACAACTCTCACTGAAATCACGGCTTTAGACTGGCCCCGCTCGCACTGAAATCACTGCTTTTAATTGGCACTGCTCTCACTGAAATCACTGATTTTCACTGGCCCTGCTCTCCCTCAAATCAGTGCTTTTCACTACCCCTGCTCTCACTGAACTCACTGCTTTTCACTGGCCCCACTCTCACTGAAATCAATGCTTTTAATTGGCCCCGATCTCACTGAAATCATTGCTTTTCACTGACACTGATCTCACTCAAACCACTGCTTTTCACCGGCACCACGCTTACTGAACTCACTGCTTTTCACTGGCCCCACTCTCCTGAAATCACTGCATCTCACTGGCCCCGCTCTCACTGAAATCACTGCTTTTCACTGGCCCCACTCTCACTGAAATCACTGTTTTTCCCAGCCCCGCTCTCACTGAAATCACAGCTTTTTATTTGCCCTGCTCTCACTGAAATCACTGCTTTTCACTGGCCCACTCTCGCTGAAATCACTACTTTTCACCGGCCACGCTGTCACTGAACTCACTGCTTTCCACCGGCCCCACTTGCACTGAAATCACTGCTTTTCACTGGCCCTGCTCTCACTGAAATCACTGCTTTTCAGGGGCACCACTCTCACTGAAATCACTGCTTTTCTCTGGCCCTGCTCTCACTGAAACACTGCTTTTCACTGGCCCCACTGTCAAGGACCTCACTGCTTTTTACTGGCCCCACTCTCACTGAAATCACTGCTTTTCACTGGCCCCACTCATACTGAAAACACTGTTTTTCACCGGCCCCGCTCTCAGTGAAATCACTGCTTTTAATTTGCCCTGCTCTCACTTAAATCACTGCTTTTCACTGCCCCACTTTCACTGAAATCACTGCATTTAATTGACCCTGCTCCCACATGAAATGATTGCTTTTCACTGGCCCCGCTCTCACTGCTTTTCACTGGCACCACTCTCACTGAAATCACGGCTTTACACTGGCCCCGCTCGCACTGAAATAACTGCTTTTAATTGGCCCTGTTCTCACTGAAATTACTGCTTTTCACTGGCACCGCTTATACAGAAATCACTGCTTTTCACTGGCCCTGCTCTCCCTCAAATCAGTGCTTTTCACTACCCCTGCTCTCACTGAACTCACTGCTTTAAACTGGCCCCACTCTCACTGAAATCACTGCTTTTAATTGGCCCCGATCTCACGGAAATCATTGCTTTTCACTGGCACTGATCTCACTCAAACCACTGCTTTTCACCGGCACCACGCTTAGAGAACTCACTGCGTTTCACTGGCCCCACTCTCCTGAAATCACTGCATCTCACTGGCCCCGCTCTCACTGAAATCACTGTTTTTCCCAGCCCCGCTCTCACTGAAATCACTTATTTTAATTGGCCCTGCTCTCACTGAAATTACTGCTTTTCACTGTCCCCCCTCTCACTGAAATCACTGCCTTTCACAGGTCACCTGTCAGTGAAATCACTGCTTTTAATTTGCCCTGCTCTCACTTAAATCACTGCTTTTCAATGCCCCACTCTCACTGAAATCACTGCATTTGATTGACCCTGCTCCCACATGAAACGATTGTTTTTCACTGGCCGCGCTCTCACTCAATTCACTGCTTTTCACTGGCACCACTCTCACTGAAATCACCGCTTTTCACTGGGTCCGCTCGCACTGAAATCACTGCTTTTAATTGGCCCTGCTCTCACTGAAATTACTGCTTTTCACTGGCCCTGCTCTCACTGAAATCACTGCTTTTTACTGGCCCCGCTCTCACTGAAATCACCACTTTTCACTGGCCCCGCTCTCACTGAAATCACTGCTTTTCACTGGCACCGCTCTGACAGAAATCACTGTTTTTCACTGTCCCCACGCTCACTGAAATCACTGCCTTTCACAGGCCACCTCTCACTGAAATCACTGCTTTTCACTGGCCCCACTCTGACTGAAATCACGGCTTTTCACTGCCCCGCTCGCACTGAAATCACTGCTTTTAATTGGCCCTGCTCTCACTGAAATTTCTGCTTTTCACTCGCCCTGCTCTCACTGGAATCACTGCTTTTAACTGGCCCCGCTCTCACTGATAGCACTGCTTTTCACTGGCCCCGTTCTCACTGAAATCACTGCTTTTCACTGGCCCCGCTCTCACTGATATCACTGCTTTTCACTGGCCCTGCTCTCACTGAACTCACTGCTTTTCATTGGCCTCACTCTCACTGAACTCACTGCTTTTCACTGGCCCCGCCCTCACTGAAATCACTGATTTTCACTGGCCCCACTCTGACTGAAATCACCGCTTTTCACTGGGTCCGCTCGCACTGAAATCACTGCTTTTAATTGGCCCCGCTCTCACTGAAATTACTACTTTTCACTGGCCCCGCTCTCACTGAAATCACTGCTTTTCACTGGCACCGCTCTGACTGAAATCACTGCTTTTCACTGGCCCTGCTCTCCCTCAAATCAGTGATTTTCACTACCCCTGATCCCACATGAAATGATTGCTTTTCACTGGCCCCGCTCTCACTGAATTCGCTGCTTTTCACTGGCACCACTCTCACTGAAATCACGGCTTTACACTGGTCGCACTGAAATCACTGCTTGCACTGAAATCACTGCTTTTAATTGGCCCTGCTCTCACTGAAATTACTGCTTTTCACTGTCCCCCCTCTCACTGAA
Organism: Scyliorhinus torazame; assembly: GCF_047496885.1. Lineage (NCBI taxonomy): Eukaryota > Metazoa > Chordata > Chondrichthyes > Carcharhiniformes > Scyliorhinidae > Scyliorhinus > Scyliorhinus torazame. The sequence goes on from NC_092707.1 coordinate 296,093,927, forward strand.
ATCACTGCCTTTCACAGGTCACCTGTCAGTTAATTTGCCCTGCTCTCACTTAAATCACTGCTTTTCAATGCCCCACTCTCACTGAAATCACTGCATTTGATTGACCCTGCTCCCACATGAAACGATTGTTTTTCACTGGCCCCGCTCTCACTCAATTCACTGCTTTTCACTGGCACCACTCTCACTGAAATCACCGCTTTTCACTGGGTCCGCTCGCACTGAAATCACTGCTTTTAATTGGCCCTGCTCTCACTGAAATTACTGCTTTTCACTGGCCCTGCTCTGACTGAAATCACTGCTTTTCACTGGCCCTGCTCTCACTGAAATCACCACTTTTCACTGGCCCCGCTCGCACTGAAATCACTGCTTCTAATTGGCCCTGCACTCACTGAAATCTCTGCTTTTCACTGGCCCCGCTCTCACTGAAATCACTGCTTTTCACTGGCACCGCTCTGACTGAAATCACTGCTTTTCACTGGCCCTGCTCTCCGTCAAATCAGTGCTTTTCACTACCACTGCTCTCACTGAACTCACTGCTTTTCACTGGCCCCGCTCTCACTGAAATCACTGCTTTTAATTGGACCCGCTCTCACTGAAATCATTGCTTTTCACTGTCCCTGATCTCACTGAAACCACTGCTTTTCACCGGCACCACGCTTACTGAACTCACTGCTTTTCACTGGCCCCACTCTCACTGAAATCACTGCTTTTCACTGGCACCACACTGACTGAAATCACTGCATTACACTAGCCCTGTTCACATTGAACTCACTGCTTTTCACTGGCCCCTTTCTCACTGAATTCACTGCTTTTGATTTGACCTGTTCTCACTGAAATCACTGCTCTTCACTGGCCCCACTCTGACTGAAATCACGGCTTTTCACTGCCCCGCTCGTACTGAAATCACTGCTTTTAATTGGCCCTGCTCTCACTGAAATTTCTGCTTTTCACTCGCCCTGCTCTCACTGGAATCACTGCTTTTCACTGGCCCCGCTCTCACTGATATCACTGCTTTTCACTGGCCCCGCTCTCACTGAAATCACTGCTTTTCACTGGCCCCGCTCTAACTGATATCACTGCTTTTTACTGGCCCTGTTCTCACTGAACTCACTGCTTTTAATTGGCCCTGCTCTCACTGAAATTACTGCTTTTCACTGGCCCTGCTCTCACTGAAATCACTGCTATTCACTGGCCCCGCTCTCACTGAAATCACCGCTTTTCACTGGGTCCGCTCTGACTGAAATCCCTGCTTTCCCTGGCCTTGATCTCACTGAAATCACTGCTTTTCACCAGCACCACGCTCACTGAACTCACTGCTTTTCACTGGCCCCGCTCTCACTGAACTCACTGCTTTTCACTCGCCCCACTTTCACTGAAATCACTGCTTTTCACTGGTCCCTCTCGCACTCCAATCACTGCTTTTCATTGGCCCCGCTCTCACTGAACTCATTGCCTTTCACTGGGCCCTCTCACTGAAATCACAGATTTTCATTGGCGCGACTCTCACTGAAATCACTGCTTTTCACTGGCCCCACTCTCACTGAAATCACTGATTTTCACTGGCCCCACTCTCACTGAAATCACTGCTTTTCTTTGGCCCCACTATCACTGTACTCACTGATTTTCACTGGCCCCATTCTCACTGAAATCACTGCTTTTCACTGGCCCAACTCGTACTGAAATCACTGTTTTTCACGGTCCCGCCCTCACTAAAATCACAGCTTTAAATGTTCCCTGCTCTCAATGAAATCACTGCTTTTCACTGGCCAACTCTCACTGAAATCACTGCTTTTCACTGGCCCCACTCTCACTGAAATCAATGCTTTTAATTGGCCCCGATCTCACTGAAATCATTGCTTTTCACTGGCACTGATCTCACTCAAACCACTGCTTTTCACCGGCACCATGCTTACTGAACTCACTGCTTTTCACTGGCACCACTCTCCTGAAATCACTGCACCTCACTGGCCCGCTCTCACTGAAATCACTGCTTTTCACTGGCCCCACTCTCACTGAAATCACTGTTTTTCCCAGCCCCGCTCTCACTGAAATCACAGCTTTTAATTTGCCCTGCTCTCACTGAAATCACTGCTTTTCACTGGCCCACTCTCGCTGAAATCACTACTTTTCACCGGCCACGCTCTCACTGAACTCACTGCTTTCCACCGGCCCCACTTGCACTGAAATCACTGCTTTTCACTGGCCCTGCTCTCACTGAAACACTGCTTTTCACTGGCCCCAATGTCAAGGACCTCACTGCTTTTTACTGGCCCCACTCTCACTGAAATCACTGCTTTTCACTGGCCCCACTCCTACTGAAATCACTGTTTTTCACCGGCCCGCTCTCAGTGAAATCATAGCTTTTAATTTTCCCTGCTCTCACTGAAATCACTGCTTTTCACTGACCAACTCTCACTGAAATCACTACTTTTCACTGGCCCCACTCTCGCTTAAATCACTACTTTTCACCGGCCCCGATCTCACTGAACTCACTGCTTTTCACCGGCCCCACTCGCACTGAAATCACTGCGTTTCACTGGCCTCGCTTTCACTGAAATTACTGCTTTTAATTGGCCCTGCTCTCACTTATATCACTGCTTTTCACTGTCCCATTCTCACTGAAATCACTGCATTAAATTGACCCTGCTCCCACATGAAATGATTGCTTTTCACTGGCCCCGCTGTCACTGAATTCACTGCTTTTCACTGGCACAACTCTCACTGAAATCACGGCTTTAGACTGGCCCCGCTCGCACTGAAATCACTGCTTTTAATTGGCACTGCTCTCACTGAAATCACTGATTTTCACTGGCCCTGCTCTCCCTCAAATCAGTGCTTTTCACTACCCCTGCTCTCACTGAACTCACTGCTTTTCACTGGCCCCACTCTCACTGAAATCAATGCTTTTAATTGGCCCCGATCTCACTGAAATCATTGCTTTTCACTGACACTGATCTCACTCAAACCACTGCTTTTCACCGGCACCACGCTTACTGAACTCACTGCTTTTCACTGGCCCCACTCTCCTGAAATCACTGCATCTCACTGGCCCCGCTCTCACTGAAATCACTGCTTTTCACTGGCCCCACTCTCACTGAAATCACTGTTTTTCCCAGCCCCGCTCTCACTGAAATCACAGCTTTTTATTTGCCCTGCTCTCACTGAAATCACTGCTTTTCACTGGCCCACTCTCGCTGAAATCACTACTTTTCACCGGCCACGCTGTCACTGAACTCACTGCTTTCCACCGGCCCCACTTGCACTGAAATCACTGCTTTTCACTGGCCCTGCTCTCACTGAAATCACTGCTTTTCAGGGGCACCACTCTCACTGAAATCACTGCTTTTCTCTGGCCCTGCTCTCACTGAAACACTGCTTTTCACTGGCCCCACTGTCAAGGACCTCACTGCTTTTTACTGGCCCCACTCTCACTGAAATCACTGCTTTTCACTGGCCCCACTCATACTGAAAACACTGTTTTTCACCGGCCCCGCTCTCAGTGAAATCACTGCTTTTAATTTGCCCTGCTCTCACTTAAATCACTGCTTTTCACTGCCCCACTTTCACTGAAATCACTGCATTTAATTGACCCTGCTCCCACATGAAATGATTGCTTTTCACTGGCCCCGCTCTCACTGCTTTTCACTGGCACCACTCTCACTGAAATCACGGCTTTACACTGGCCCCGCTCGCACTGAAATAACTGCTTTTAATTGGCCCTGTTCTCACTGAAATTACTGCTTTTCACTGGCACCGCTTATACAGAAATCACTGCTTTTCACTGGCCCTGCTCTCCCTCAAATCAGTGCTTTTCACTACCCCTGCTCTCACTGAACTCACTGCTTTAAACTGGCCCCACTCTCACTGAAATCACTGCTTTTAATTGGCCCCGATCTCACGGAAATCATTGCTTTTCACTGGCACTGATCTCACTCAAACCACTGCTTTTCACCGGCACCACGCTTAGAGAACTCACTGCGTTTCACTGGCCCCACTCTCCTGAAATCACTGCATCTCACTGGCCCCGCTCTCACTGAAATCACTGTTTTTCCCAGCCCCGCTCTCACTGAAATCACAGCTTTTAATATGCCCTGCTCTCACTGAAATCACTGCTTTTCACTGGCCCACTCTCGCTGAAATCACTGCTTTTCACCGGCCCCACTTGCAGTGAAATCACTGCTTTTCACTGGCCCTGCTCTCACTGAAATCACTGCTTTTCAGGGGCACCACTCTCACTGAAATCACTGCTTTTCTCTGGCCCTGCTCTCACTGAATCACTGCTTTTCACTGGCCCCACTGTCAAGGACCTCACTGCTTTTTACTGGCCCCACTCTCACTGAAATCACTGCATTTCACTGGCCCCACTCGTACTGAAATCACTGTTTTTCACCGGCCCCGCTCTCAGTGAAATCACAGCTTTTAATTTTCCCTGCTCTCACTGAAATATACTGCTTTTCACTGACCCACTCTCACTGAAATCACTACTTTTCACTGGCCCCACTCTCGCTTAAATCACTACTTTTCACCGGCCCCGCTCTCACTGAACTCACTGCTTTTCACCGGCCCCACTCGCACTGAAATCACTGCGTTTCACTGGCCTCGCTTTCACTGAAATTACTGCTTTTAATTGGCCCTGCTCTCACTGACATCACTGCTTTTCACTGTCCCCACTCTCACTGTTATCACTGCCTTTCACAGGCCACATCTCAGTGAAATCACTGCTTTTAATTTGCCCTGCTCTCACTTAAATCACTGCTTTTCACTGCCCCACTCTCACTGAAATCACTGCATTTAATTGACCCTGCTCCCACATGAAATGATTGCTTTTGACTGGCCCCGCTCTCACTGAATTCACTGCTTTTCACTGGCACCACTCTCACTGAAATCACGGCTTTACACTGGCCCCACTCACACTGAAATCACTGCTTTTAATTGGCGTGCTCTCACTGAAATTACTGCTTTTCACTGGCCCCGCTCTCACTGGAATCACTGCTTTTCACTGGCACCGCTCTGACTGAAATCACTGCTTTTCACTGGCCCTGCTCTCCCTCAAATCAGTGCTTTTCACTACCCCTGCTCTCACTGAACTCACTGTTTTTCACTGGCCCCACTCTCACTGAAATCACTGCTTTTAATTGGCCCCGATCTCACTGAAATCATTGCTTTTCACTGGCCCTGATCTCACTGAAACCACTGCTTTTCACCGGCACCACACTTACTGAACTCACTGCTTTTCACTGGCCCCACTCTCCTGAAATCACTGCATCTCACTGGCCCCGCTCTCACTGAAGTCACTGCTTTTCACTGGCCCCACTCTCACTGAAATCACTGTTTTTCCCGGCCCCGCTCTCACTGAAATCACAGCTTTCAATTTGCCCTGCTCTCACTGAAATCACTACTTTTCACTGGCTCTGCTCTCACTGAAATCACTGCTTTTCAGGGGCACCACTCTCACTGAAATCACTGCTTTTCTCCGGCCCTGCTCTCACTGAATCACTGCTTTTCACTGGCCCCACTGTCAAGGACCTCAGTGCTTTTTCCTGGCCCCACTCTCACTGAAATCACTGCTTTTCACTGGCGCCACTCGTACTGAAATCACTGTTTTTCACCAGCCCCGCTCTCACTGAAATCACAGCTTTTAATTTTCCCTGCCCTCACTGAAATCACTGCTTTTCAGGGGCACCACTCTCACTGAAATCACCGCTTTTCTCTGGCCCTGCTCTCACTGAATCACTGCTTTTCACTGGCCCCACTGTCAAGGACCTCACTGCTTTTTACTGGCCCCACTCTCACTGAAATCACTGCTTTTCACTGGCCCCATTCGTACTGAAATCACAGCTTTTAATTTTCCCTGCTCTCACTGAAATCACAGCCTTTCACTGGCCTTGATCTCACTGAAATCACTGCTTTTCACCAGCACCACGCTCACTGAACTCACTGCTTTTCACTTGCCCCGCTCTCACTGAACTCACTGTTTTTCACTAGCCCCACTTTCACTGAAATCACTGCTCTTCACTGGTCCCTCTCGCACTCCAATCACTGCTTTTCATTAGCCCCGCTCTCACTGAACTCATTGCCTTTCACTGGGCCCTCTCACTGAAATCACTGCTTTACAGGGGCCCCGCTCTCATTGAAATCACTGCTTTTCAGGGGCCCCGCTCTCACTGAAACCACTGATTTTCACTGGTCCCACTCTCACTGAAATCACTAAATTTCACCAGCCCCACTCTCACTGAACTCACTGCTTTTCACCAGCACCACTCGCACTGAAATCAGTGCTTTTCACTGGCCTCGCTTTCACTGAAATTACTGCTTTTAATTGGTCCTGCTCTTACTGATATCTTTGCTTTTCATTGGCCCCACGCTCACTGAAACCACTGATTTTCACTGGTCCCTCTCGCACTCCAATCACTGCTTTTTATTAGCCCCGCTCTCACTGAACTCATTGCCTTTCACTGGGCCCTCTCACTGAAATCACTGCTTTACAGTGGCCCCGCTCTCATTGAAATCACTGCTTTTCACCAGCACCACTCGCACTGAAATCAGTGCTTTTCACTGGCCTCGCTTTCACTGAAATTACTGCTTTTAATTGGTCCTGCTCTTACTGATATCTTTGCTTTTCATTGGCCCCACGCTCACTGAAACCACTGATTTTCACTGGCCACCTCTCAGTGAAATCACTGCTTTTCACTGGCCTCGCTCTCACTGAAATCACTGCTTTTCACTGAACCCACTCTCACTGAAATAACGGCTTTTCACTGGCCCCACTCGCACTGAAATCACTGCTTTTCACTGGCTCCTCTCACTGATATCACTGCTTTCACTGGCCCTGCTCTCACTGAAATCACTGCTTTTAATTGGCCCCGATCTCACTGAAATCATTGCTATTCACTGGCCCTGATCTCACTGAAACCACTGGTTTTCACCGGCACCACGCTTACTGAACTCACTGCTTTTCACTGGCCCCACTCTCCTGAAATCACTGCATTTCACTGGCCCCACTCTCACTGAAATCACTGTTTTTCAGGGGCACCACGCTTACTGAAATCACTGCTTTTCACTGGCCCTGCTCTCACTGAAATCACTGCTTTTCAGGGGCACCACTCTCACTGAAATCACCGCTTTTCTCTGGCCCTGCTCTCACTGAATCACTGCTTTTCACTGGCCCCACTGTCAAGGACCTCACTGCTTTTTACTGGCCCCACTCTCACTGAAATCACTTCTTTTCACTGGCCCCACTCGTACTGAAATCACAGCTTTTAATTGGTGCTGCTCTCACTGAAATTACTGCTTTTCACTGGCCCCGCTCTCATTGAAATCACTGCTTTTCACTGGCACCGCTCTGACTGAAATCACTGCTTTTCACTGGCCCTGCTCTCCCTCAAATCAGTGCTTTTCACTACCCCTACTCTCACTGAACTCACTGCTTTTCACTGGCCCCGCTCTCACTGAAATCACTGCTTTTAATTGGCCCCGATCTCACTGAAATCATTGCTTTTCACTGGCCCTGTTCTCACTGAAACCACTGGTTTTCACCGGCACCACGCTTACTGAACTCACTGCTTTTCACTGGCCCCACTCTCCTGAAATCACTGCAATTCACTGGCCCCGCTCTCACTGAAATCACTGTTTTTCACTGGCCCCACTCTCACTGAAATCACTGTTTTTCCCGGCCCCGCTCTCACTGAAATCACAGCTTTTAATTTGCCCTGCTCTCACTGAAATCACTGCTTTTCAGGGGCACCACTCTCACTGAAATCACCGCTTTTCTCTGGCCCTGCTCTCACTGAATCATTGCTTTTCACTGGCCCCACTGTCAAGGACCTCACTGCTTTTTACTGGCCCCACTCTCACTGAAATCACTGCTTTTCACTGGCCCCACTCGTACTGAAATCACAGCTTTTAATTTTCCCTGCTCTCACTGAAATCACTGCGTTTCACTGGCCTTGATCTCACTGAAATCACTGCTTTTCACCAGCACCACGCTCACTGAACTCACTGCTTTTCACTGGCCCCGCTCTCACTGAACTCACTGCTTTTCACTAGCCCCACTTTCACTGAAATCACTGCTTTTCACTGGTCCCTCTCGCACTCAAATCACTGCTTTTCATTAGCCCCGCTCTCACTGAACTCAATGCCTTTCACTGGGCTCTCTCACTGAAATCACTGCTTTACAGGGGCCCCGCTCTCATTGAAATCACTGCTTTTCAGGGGCCCCGCTCTCACTGAAACCACTGATTTTCACTGGTCCCACTCTCACTGAAATCACTACTTTTCACCAGCCCCACTCTCACTGAACTCACTGCTTTTCACCAGCACCACTCGCACTGAAATCAGTGCTTTTCACTGGCCTCGCTTTCACTGAAATTACTGCTTTTAATTGGTCCTGCTCTTACTGATATCTTTGCTTTTCATTGGCCCCACGCTCACTGAAACCACTGATTTTCACTGGCCACCTCTCAGTGAAATCACTGCTTTTCACTGGCCTCGCTCTCACTGAAATCACTGCTTTTCACTGAACCCACTCTCACTGAAATAACGGCTTTTCACTGGCCCCACTCGCACTGAAATCACTGCTTTTCACTGGCTCCTCTCACTGATATCACTGCTTTCACTGGCCCTGCTCTCACTGAAATCACTGCTTTTCACTGTCCCTGTTCTCACTCAAATCACTTCTTTTCACTGGCCCCTCTCTCACTGAAATCACTGCGTTTAATTTGCCCTGCTCTCACTGAAATCACTGCTTTTCACTGGCCCCACTCTCACTGAAATCACTGCTTTTAATTGACCCTGCTCACACTGAAATGATTGCTTTTCACTGACCCCGCTCTCCCTGAATTCAGTGCTTTTCACTGGCACCACACTCACTGAAATCACTGCTTTTCACTGGCCCATGCTCTCACTAAATTCACTGCTTTTCACTGGCACCACACTCACTGAAATCACTGCTTTTCACTGGCCCCACTCTCACTAAAATCGCTGCTTTTCACTGGCCCTGCTCGCACTGAAATCACTGCTTTTCACAGGCCCAGTTCTCACTGAACTCACTGCTTTTCATTGGCCCTGCTCTCACTGAAATCACTGCTTTTCAATGGCCCCACTCTCATTAAAATCACTGCTTTTCACTGGCCCTGCTCTCTCTGAAATCACTGCTTTTCACTGGCCCCACGCTCACTGAAACCACTGATTTTCACTGGTCCCACTCGCACTGAAGTCACTGCTTTTCACTGGCCCCACACTCACTGAAATCACTGCTTTTCACTGGCCACACTCTCACTGACCTCACTGCCTTTCACAGGCCGCCTCTCAGTGAAATCACTGCTTTTCACTGGCCTCGCTCACACTGAAATCACTGCTTTTCACTGAACCCACTCTCACTGAAATCACGGCTTTTCACTGGCCCCACTTGCACTGATATCACTGCTTTTCACTGGCTCCTCTCACTGATATCACTGCTTTCACTGGCCCTGCTCTCACTGAAATCACTGCTTTTCACTGTCCCTGTTCTCACTCAAATCACTTCTTTTCACTGGCCCCTCTCTCACTGAAATCACTGCGTTTAATTTGCCCTGCTCTCACTGAAATCACTGCTTTTCACTGGCCCCACTCTCACTGAAATCACTGCTTTTAATTGACCCTGCTCACACTGAAATGATTGCTTTTCACTGACCCCGCTCTCCCTGAATTCAGTGCTTTTCACTGGCACCACACTCACTGAAATCACTGCTTTTCACTGGCCCATGCTCTCACTAAATTCACTGCTTTTCACTGGCACCACACTCACTGAAATCACTGCTTTTCACTGGCCCCACTCTCACTAAAATCGCTGCTTTTCACTGGCCCTGCTCGCACTGAAATCACTGCTTTTCACAGGCCCAGTTCTCACTGAACTCACTGCTTTTCATTGGCCCCGCTCTCACTGAAATCACTGCTTTTCAATGGCCCCACGCTCACTGAAACCACTGATTTTCACTGGTCCCATTCGCACTGAAGTCACTGCTTTTCACTGGCCCCACACTCACTGAAATCACTGCTTTTCACTGGCCACACTCTCACTGACCTCACTGCCTTTCACAGGCCGCCTCTCAGTGAAATCACTGCTTTTCACTGGCCTCGCTCTCACTGAAATCGCTGCTTTTCACTGGCCCCACTCTCACTGAAATCACGGCTTTTCACTGGCCCCACTCGCACTGAAATCACTGCTTTTCACTGGCTCCTCTCACTGATATCACTGCTTTCCACTGGCCCTGCTCTCACTGAAATCACTGCTTTTCACTGTCCCTGCTCTCACTCAAATCACTTCTTATCACTGGCCCCACTCGCACTGAAATCACTGCTTTTCACTGGCTCCTCTCACTGATATCACTGCTTTCCACTGGCCCTGCTCTCACTGAAATCACTGCTTTTCACTGTCCCTGCTCTCACTCAAATCACTTCTTTTCACTGGCCCCTCTCTCACTGAAATCACTGTGTTTAATTTGCCCTGCTCTCACTGAAATCACTGCTTTTCACTGGCCCCACTCTCACTGAAATCACTGCTTTTCACTGGCCCTGCTCTCACAGAAATCACGGCTTTTCAGTGGCCTCACTCTCACTGAACTCACTGCTTTTCACTGGCACCACACTCACTGAAATCACTGCTTTTCACTGGCCCCACTCTCACTAAAATCACTGCTTTTCACTGGCCCTGCTCGCACTGACATCACTGCTTTTCACTGGCCGCACGCTCACTGAAACCACTGATGTTCACTGGTCCCACTCGCACTGAAGTCACTGTTTTTCACCGGCCCCACTCGCACTGAAATCACTACTTTTCACCAGCCCCACTCGCACTGAAATCACTACTTTTCACTGGCCTCGCTTTCACTGAAATTACTGCTTTTAATTGGTCCTGCTCTTACTGATATCTTTGCTTTTCACTGGCCCCACACTCACTGAAATCACTGCTTTTCACTGGCCACACTCTCACTGACCTCACCGCCTTTCACAGGCCGCCTCTCAATGAAATCACTGCTTTTCACTGGCCTCGCTCTCACTGAAATCACTGCTTTTCACTGTCCCTGCTCTCACTCAAATCACTTCTTTTCACTGGCCCCACTCGCACTGAAATCACTGCGTTTAACTTGCCCTGCTCTCACTGAAATCACTGCTTTTCACTGGCCCCACTCTGACTGAAATCACTGCTTTTAATTGACCCTGCTCTCACTGAAATGATTGCTTTTCACTGGCCCAGCTCTCCCTGAATTCAGTGCTTTTCACTGGCACCACACTCACTGAAATCACTGCTTTGCACTGGCCCCACTCTCACTAAATTCACTGCTTTTCACTGGCACCCCAGTCACTGAAATCACTGCTTTTCACTGGCCCCACTCTCACTAAAATCACTGCTTTTCACTGGGCCACGCTCACTGAAAGCACTGTTTTTCTCTGGCCCTGTTCTCACTGAAATCACTGCTTTTCATTGGCCCCGCTCTCACTGAAATCACTGCTTTTCACTGGCCCCGCTATCACTGAGTGCCCCTCCTCTCTTGACCATTTCCCAGGATGTTTCTCTTGTAGGAAATAGACAAGTGAAATAAAGCAATGTTGTCTGTCCCCTGTGCCCAATGTAATCTGCTGCTATCCATAAGAAGCTGCTTGTCTCAATGGTGGCAGGCCCTCAGCAGCATTATGGCTGTAAGCCTTTCTGAGGGGTTAGTGAGTGGCCTGGAGCCAACCCGTGCCATCTGGAGCAACATACACCCTGTGGACTCTCAGATGCTGTGCCTGGAGGAGGGTTCAATGTCTTAGCCCTGTCTATCGGTTTGGGTTGAAATTCATTTTACCAGCGCACATGAGGATGTTCAAACGTTTCAGCCCTGATCCACGATCTCTTGAGTTTCACTTCTACTGCTCATAATGGCAGTCATTACCAACCAGGCCTGCTTCGTCTTAAATAGTATTCTCTTTCAGCCTCTGGGAAAGGGAGGTCCCTCTCCCTCATGGCCTCCGGATAAATGAAGTGAGTGCAGTGTCACCGAGTGCTAGTCCTCTAGCCTTCCTGAGTCTTCTCACCTTCCCTTGGATGAGTAGAAGTCTTTAGCACAATGCACACATTTCCTCAGGGCAGCCATCAGCCTAAGTAATGTATTTTGTCAGGAGTCTAAATGAGTCCCACACATGAGCTGACCTGCTTCCACAGGCTCTAGTGTCTGTGTGTCAATCAAGGACTAACCACCATGAAAATCAGGGTCTGAATCAGACCCAAAAGCAGACCTGCTTCCCGTTTCCTGCCTTTGTTCCGCCTCTGATTTCAGATTAGTTCAGCAATGGGTTCTGTTTTGTACCTCTTGGTTTAATTATTCAGTGAGTCAATGCGTATTTCCATCATCAAGAGGTAGACAGCAAGAGGTTTAAGTTGCAAAGTAGCAATCATGATTTAAAAGGCTTGTGTTATCTCATATTAATGGCTATGATTTATTTTTGTCTTATATTAATTGGACAGTTTTCCATCAGCTTCAGAGACCTTTGTGCCTCATACCAAGGGTTAAACGTCCTTCTCCTGGAAGCATAGTGTGAACTTCACCTTGCAAATACAATTTCCAAATGCTTTCAGAAATCTGGACCTGATTAATAAATTAATTACCTTATTAATAACTCACTCGTAGTTCATCTGTTCATATCACAAAATTAGATCCAGCTCCAGCCTTAATTGCCTTCTTTCCAATGTCTATAATAATAATTATGCTAAATTAACCTTTACCTCTCTTGCTGCTGGTGTGTACAATTCACTGCCCACTGGCATCGAGCCACTTCTATCTTTAACAATGTTTCACGTTGATCATGGTTCAGGCCTGCTTGCAATGATGATTGCTTTTTTGGCACATATTCTCGTGCTGTTTACACTGCTTTTTATCTGTTTGCTCCATTTGCAGCCTCTTTGTAATGTTTTGCTCTAACTATGCTGCATTTTGTTTATACTGCTAATCATGCACATCCTAATGTTGCCAACAAGACCTCTTTTTTTTCAGCTAATGTGAGGCATCCTATAGAAAATTCTTTAAAAAATCAACAGACTATTGCTGCAAAGGAAGAACTGCTGGTGGTGGGTGGTGGGGGGGGCGGGGAATGAATGCTTGCCTTCCAGCTCTATGGTTGTCAGAACATATCCTCGTGGTAAGCTGCATTGCAGTCAGACACTTACCAGAATGTGTGATGAGTTTTGTGAGTTCCCAGCTGAGCTGCTAAGTTCCTCATTGAGAATGGTTAAAAAGCAGAAAACTGTGTCAGTGTGAATTTTAATTTCACATAACGCAGCTGGATTATCAAATGGGGAGAGGGGTGATGGGGTGGCATGGGGTGGGCAAAGCTTTGAGCACAGATTAAATACTAGTCATTGAAAAATGAAATGAAAATCGCTTATTGTCACAAGTAGGCTTCAAATGAAGTTACTGTGAAAAGCCCCTAGCCGCCACATTCCGGCGCCTGTTTGGGGAGGCTGGTACTGGAATTGAACCGTGCTGCTGGCCTGCCTTGGTCTGCTTTCAAAGCCAGTGATTTAGCCCTGAGCTAAACCAGCCCCTGTTGCTAGAATTGGTCACGATTGATTTGTATGGTGTAAATTCAGAATGGGCTAGTTATTTGCCGTTTTGTCCATTCATATTCTTTTCTATTATTTCACAGGATGAGTGTTGCTGGTGTGGTCAGCACTTATTCCCCCATCCCTAATTGCCCTTGAGAAAGTGGTGGTAAGTACTTTCTTGAGTTGCTGCAGTCTATCTGATGTAGAAGCACCCACAGTGCTGTTAGGAAGGAAGTGCCAGGGTTTTACCCCGGTGACATATTATTCCAAGTCAGGATGGTATGAGGCTTGGAGGGGAACTTGCAGGTGGTGGTGTTCCCATGCACCTGGTGGCCTTGTCCTCCGAGCTGGTAGAGGTCATGTGGGCTGCTTTGTCCTGGATTGTGTTGAGTTTGATGGGGTGTTGTTGGAGCTGCACTCCTCCAGGCAGTTGGAGAATATTCCGTCACTTTCCTCATTTGTGCCTCATGGACAGACTTTGGGACAGACGTTACTCACCACAGAATTCCCAGCCTTTGATCTGCTCTTGGAGCTGTAGTATTTCTATGGCTGGTCCACTAAAGCTTCTGGTCAATGTTAACATCCAGGCTGCTGATGGTGCCAATGTCATGGTCTTGAACTCCACATTGTGTAATGATATTTTGTTTAAGAAAATTAATTGCACTCAATTAACTGAACAGGAAGTTTCGGACAAGACAGTTTCGGCACAGTTCTTTGGCAGACATGAGCTGGAATTTGAAGTGTTGGGTACTCTGATACACAGACGAACCAACACGGTTGCGAATGGTACAACGCAGTTTTATTTGAATGAACTATTAACATATTAAACTCTGGTACTCAGCACATGGTGAACCTCTGAGTGGCTGGCAATGAGGTCTGTGCCCTGAGCCCTCTCCTGCTCGAGTGCCCAGGAAGTGTCGTGTTCCATGTTTTGTACTGTGTATGCTCTTGTCTGTGATTGGCTGTCGTGTTTTGTGTGTTGATTGGTCCGTTGATCTGTCCATCATTATGTGTGTATGTATGTGCTGTACTGTTCACCTGAATATCATGACATTCCCCCCTTTTTTACAGGATTATGTGCCTACGTGGTTATAAATAGAAATGTGTACTGAGTGCAGCTAAATGTGTGTGTGTAATATTTACAGCATGTACATGGGGCTTAACTATGTACAAAGAGCGATGTCGGGTGTGACATAACAACGAGGTTGTACCATAACAAAGAACGGGGAAATGTTGAACGATAAAATGAATTCCTGTAACGATAAGAACATAAACATATTAACAAAGTGGTTGCATGAGTTCAATGTATAAACAGTCTCATAAGTCCAGTCTAGTAGGTGGGCGATGAATTCGGGTTGACCGCCTCAAGGGTAGGTATGGAACCACCGGCTGAGGAACGGGCCTGGCCACGGGCGACGACGGAAGGGGCATGATAGCAGGCAGCTCCACGACGTCGAAATCAGGAACAACAGGAGGGCACGGTGTTGGTGTAAGGTCTCGTAGCGAGCGTGGAAGCAGGCGAAGAGCCCGGCGATTGCGCCTACGAACGGATCCAACAGGCATGCGAACCTGGAACGAGCGGGGAGCCATGCGTCGGAGAACTTCGGCAGGTGCTGACCAGCCACCTTCTGGTAGGTGGATGCGGACTTCGTCTCCAGGGGCCAGGGCGGGAAGATCAGTTGCCCGTGTGTCATATGACCTCTTCTGGCGACCGCGCTGCAGTTGCATCCTGAGCAGTACCGGAGCATGGTCGATTGTGGGCACCAGAATGGAAGGCACAGTAGTCCTGAGGGCGTGACCCATCAACAGCTGGGCTGGTGAGAGACCAGTGGCTAGTGGGGCCGAGCGATAGGCCAGCAGGGGGAGGCAGAAATCCGATCCGGCAGCAGCAGCCTTACAGAGGAGCCGCTTGACAATGTGAACGCCCCTCTCCGCCTTTCCGATGGACTGGGGGTGCAGAGGGCTAGACGCACGTGTGTGAAGCCATACGAGGCAGCAAACGATGACCATTCCTGGCTGGCGAAACAGGGCCCATTGTCCGACATGACCGTCATCGGAATGCCGTTGCGAGCGAAGGTGTCTTTGCAGGCCCTTATGACAGCAGACAACGTCAAATCGTGCAGGCGTATGACCTCTGGATAGTTGGAGAAGTAGTCAACGATAATGACATAGTACCTACCGAGCGCGTGAAAGAGGTCCACACCCACCTTCGCCCAGGGGGGCATCACCAGCTCATGGGGCAGAAGCGTTTCAGGAGGTTGCGCCGGCTGAAACCTTTGGCAGGTTGGGCAGTTGAGCACCATATTGGCAATATCATCACTGATGCCCGGCCAGTATACCGCCTCTCGGGCCCTCCTTCTGCACTTCTCGACCCCCAAGTGGCCTTCGTGTAGTTGGTCGAGAACCAGCTTGCGCATGCTGTGCGGAATCACAATCCGGTCCAGATTCAGAAGGACACCATCAATGACGGCCAAGTCGCCTCGGACATTGTAGAACTGCGGGCACTGCCCTTTGAGCCACCCTCCTGTCATGTGGCGCATCACACGTTGTAGAAGGGGGTCGGCCGCAGTCTCTCGGCGAATACGGGCCAGACTGGAGTCGTCAGCTGGCAGATTTGCCGATGTGAAGTCCACCTGCGCCTCGACCTGACATACGAACCCCTCCGAATCTGGCGGCGTGCTCACTGCTCTGGATAGGGCATCCGCCACGATGAGGTCCTTCCCTGGAGTGTAGACCAGTTGGAAGTCATACCTCCTGAGTTTAAGTAGGATGCGCTGGAGGCGAGGGGTCATCTCGTTCAGGTCCTTGTTTATGATGCTGACCAGGGGGCGGTGGTCAGTTTCAACAGTGAACCGGGGAAGACCATACACATAATCATGGAACTTGTCTAAACCGGTTAGCAAGCCCAGGCACTCCTTTTCGATCTGCGCGTACCGCTGCTCTGTGGGGGTCATGGCCTGCGAGGCATAGGTGATCGGGGCCCACGACGCAGTGTCATCCCGCTGCAGGAGCACTGCCCCAATGCCAGACTGGCTGGCATCAGTCGAGATTTTAGTGGCACGAGACGTGTCGAAAAAGGCCAGTACCGGTGCGGTGGTGAGCTTGAGTTTGAGCTCCTCCCTTCCTGCTGGTGTGTGTGTTGCCACTGGAACTCCGTGGACTTTTTGACGAGGTGGCGCAGAGCTGTCGTGTGGGAGGCAAGGTTGGGAATGAACTTCCCCAGGAAGTTGACCATGCCAAGGAAGCGTAGTACTGCTTTCTTGCACGGCATGGCTGTGATGGCGCTCACCTTGTCTGCATCCGGACGGACCCCTGACCGGGAAATGTGGTCCCCCAGGAACTTCAGCTCGGTTTGGCCGAAAGAACACTTGGCTCGGTTGAGGCGCAGGCCGTTTTCACGTGTGCGTGCAAAGACGCGTTGGAGGCGATAGATGTGCTCCTGTGGTGTGGTGGACCAGATGATGACGTCGTCCACGTAGACGCGAACCCCTTCGATGCCTTCCATCATCTGCTCCATGATCCTATGAAAGACCTCGGGCGCCGAGATGATGCCAAATGGCATCTGGTTGTAGCAGAACCTGCCGACAGGGGTGTTGAAAGTGCACAGCTTTCGGCTGGACGGATCCAGTTGGATCTGCCAAAAGCCTTTAGAGGCATCCAGTTTGGTAAATATTTTCGCCCGGGCCATTTCGCTCATGATCTCTTCCCGTTTGGGTATGGGGTAATGTTCCCTCATAATATTGTTATTGAGGTCTTTCGGATCAATACAGATCCGGAGCTCGCCGGAGGGCTTCTTGACACACACCATGGAGCTGACCCACGTCGTGGGCTCCGTGACCCTGGATAGGACCCCTTGGTCCTGGAGATCCTGTAGCTGCTGCTTGAGGCGGTCTTTGAGTGGTGTAGGGACCCTGCGAGGTGCGTGAATGACCGGGGTGGCGTCTGGTTTGAGCCAAATTCTATAGGTGTATGGCAGTGTTCCCATGCCCTCGAATGCCTCCTGGTTGTGTGCGAGGAGCGATTGGAGCTGTGCGTTAAACTCTGCATCCGGGAAGTCAGACGTTCCGTCTGGAGAGAGAGAGTGGACTCGTTGCACGAGGTGGAGAGCCTTGCATGTCTGTGCACCTAGCAGGGAGTCCTTCGATGAGCCGACTATCTCGAATAAGAGTGTGGCCGTGTGTGCGTTGTGTGTCATCTGGAGCTGGCAGGATCCCATTGCCGGGATAACGTTCCCGTTGTAGTCGACTATCCTGCACCGGGACGGACGAATTGGTGGTCTGACCTTCATGGCGTAGAAGGCGGGCCATGCTATGAGGTTGACGGAGGCGCCAGTGTCCAGGCGGAAAGTTAGCGGCGATCGGTTGACCTTCAGGGTGGCACAACATTCATAACCTGGATTGATCGTGTTAACTCGGTTCCCATCAATGACCGCAACACGGAAGGCGTCTCGGTCATCTGTGTCACCGGTCTGGATGTCGTCTGGGCAAGATTCGTAATGGGGAGACTAAATGGTCCGCACGTCACTGTGAAGTTGTCGGAGTTGTGGAAGATTGACAGGTTGAGCTGCTCGACAGTAAGCAGCGTAGTGGCCCACCTTGCCACAGCGTAGGCATTGTCGGGTTCTTGTGGGACATTGCCGCTTTAAATGTGCAACTCCACAGTTGGCGCACGTCGTGACGTCATGACATTCGTTGCGCCACTGCGCATGCGCAGTTCGGTCTTGCGTCGGGAGCGCCTGCGCATCACGTCCCTCAGTGTTGCCGTAGGTTTTGGCACGCACAAGCGCGGGAGGCCCCGAAAAGCGCGCGAAATGGCCGCCCTCGTCCGGGCCGCGGGCCGGGAGGAACTCGATCGCCTGGACCCGTTCGGCCTCGTGGGGCACCTGGCTCGCCGATCCAGCCGCGTAGGACCCCCGCCGCGCCGATTCGGTCGCCTGAAATTGTGCATAGCGGCTAGTCGCGTTTTCGTGCAGGACACAGGCTTCGATTGCGGAGGCTAAGGTGAGACCTTTTATTTTTAAAAGCTGCTGGCGTAGGGTGCCCGAGGCAACCCCAAAAACGATCTGGTCCCGAATCGTGGAGTCTGAGGTGGTGTCGTAACCGCAGGACTGCGCGAGGATGCGGAGATGCGTAAGGAATGACTGAAAGAGCTCATCCTTACCTTGCAGGCGCTGCTGGAAGACATATCTCTCAAAGCTCTCGTTGACCTCAACGTTGAAGTGTTGGTCGAGCTTGAGAAGGACCGTCTTGTATTTGGATTTGTCCTCGCCTTCCATGAATAACAGGGAGTTGTAGACATGGATGGCGTGCTGCCCTGCGGTGGTGAGGAGGATGGCGATCTTTCTGGTGTCCGAGGCGCTCCCTCTTTCGTTGGCTTCCAGAAAGAGCTGGTAGCGCTGCTTGAACAGCTTCCAATTTACGCCGAGGTTCCCAGCGACTTGCAGCGGCTGCGGTGTGTTGACGGTGTCCATGGCGCAGGATGGCAGATTTGTGGGTAGGTGTCAAATCACTCCTGGTATCATGAAGTGTTGGGTACTCTGATACACAGACGAACCAACACGGTTGCGAATGGTACAACGCAGTTTTATTTGAATGAACTATTAACATATTAAACTCTGGTGCTCAGCACATGGTGAACCTCTGAGTGGCTGGCAATGAGGTCTGTGCCCTGAGCCGTCCCCTGCTCGAGTGCCCAGGAAGTGTCGTGTTCCCTGCTTTGTACTGTGTATGCTCTTGTCCATGATTGGCTGTCGTGTTTTGTGTGTTGATTGGTCCGCTGATCTGTCCATCATTATGTGTGTATGTATGTGCTGTTGATGTTCACCTGAATATCATGAGAGAATTCTCCGGCCATTGGGATTCTTTTTTCCTGCTGGCAGCACACCCGCAGGTTTCCTGGTGGTGTGGGATGGCTTCAATGGGAAATCCCATTGACAAGCAGTGGGAAGAGAGAATCCCGCAGCCAGCGAACAGCGCACCGCCAAGAAACACACGGGAATACAAGTGAAAGGGGAAACAATATGCCTGTCATATCATCATGCATGATACTATATAGTTTTGCACTTTTGGGGGGGACATTAAACGACATCTATGGTATTGGTGTAAAACAATTGTACTGATGGATGTTTTGCTCTGTGTTCCCAAGTCCTGAGTTTGGTCCTAATTTAGTGGGATTTCATGCTCTGCTTTACTGTGTGTTCAGATTTGATCATGCTCTGCATGGTATCAATTTCAAAGGCTTGTAACAGAAATAGATTAGTAATATCAGGAGACTTTATTCATCCTAATATAGGTAGAGAAAAACATTGTGCTAAGGGTAGTGAAGAAGGAGAATTTCTGATACATGCACAAGAGAATTCCCACGATTAATTTATCTCCACACCAACAGGAAGGAAGCAATAAAATAAAAGCAAAATACTGCGGGTGCTGAGAATTTCTGAAATTAAAACAGAAAATGCTGGAAAGCCCGGTAGATCTGGCAGTGTCCGTGGACAGAGAAACAGAGTGAAGGGGCGAGATTTTCCCACCGCATTGTGCACGATGTCGATCAGGGCACCCCGTCTGAATCGCGGGAGAGGCCCAAATGGAGAGTCACGCCAGGCACCAATCATATTGCATTTCACCCGGCCCACTCCCAATGGCGAGTTCCAGGTCTCGCACAAAAATGGCGAGCAGCTGATTATATCTAATTTGCATTCATTTCAAACTCATTCGTGAGATTGCCGTCGAATGTAGCGGCCTCCCAGGAGTCACCCAATTCCCCAGCTCTGGTTTCCTCCCACAATTCCCGAAAGACGTGCTGTTAGGCAATTTGGACATCCTGAATTTCCCCTCTGTGTACCTGAGCAGGCGCCGGAGTGTGGCGACTCGGGGATTTTCACAGTTACTTCATTGCGCTGTTAATGCCTACTTGTGACACTAATAAAGATCATTATTATTATAAGAAGTCACAGAGGCGTCGTTTCGTACTCCTTTACAAAAATGCAAATCTGGTGCCATGTCTGCTGAGGGGAAGTGAGGAGATGAGTAGTCATTTTCATATTCCAGCATGCAGCTCAGGGGCACCGGAGCAGCTGTCCCAGTGCTCAGGGGTGGCAGGGGGGGGGGGGGGGGGCTGCGCTTCAGGGGGGTTGGAATTGTTCTGGGGCTGGAGGTGTCCAGGTCACATCTGGGCCGGGGGGGGGGGGGGGGGGGGAGTAGCTTTGCATCTGTGAGGCCTTCAAGCAATCTTTAAATATTGTGGAGACCAATAATGAGTAACCACAGCTGCAATCTGCCCGTCCTACCAAAGACTTCCAGGACAGAGCCCTGCTCGTGGTTACATGCGGCACGGTAGCACAGTGGTTAGCACTGTTGCTAACACAGTGCCAGAGGCCCAGGTTCAATTCCTGGCTTGGGCCACTGTCTGTGCGGAGTCTGCACGTTCTCCCTGCGCCTGAGTTTCCTCCAGGTGCTCTGGTTTCCTCCCACAAGTCCTGAAAGACGTGCGTGCTAGGTGAATTGGACATTCCGAATTCTCCCTCAGTGTACTCGAACAAGCACCTGAGTGTGGCGACTAGGGGATTTTCACAGTAACGTCATTACAGTGTTAATGTAAGCCTACTTGTGACACTAATAAAGATTATTCTTATTATTATTCATCAAATACAGCTATGCCTTCAACACCATAATCCCAGCCAAGCTCATATCAAAGCTTCAAAACCTAGGACTTGGCTGCTCCCACTGCAACTGGATCCTCAACTTCCTGACCCATAGACCACAATCAGTAAGGATAAACAACAACACCTCTTCCATAATAGTCCTCAATACCGGAGCCCCACAAGGCTCCATACTTAGCTGCCTACTATACTCCCTATACACAGAAGACTGTGTGGCAAAATTTGGCTCCAACTCTACCTGCACGTTTGCTAATGACATGACCATAGTGGATCGGATCTCGAACAACAATGAGCCAGAGTACAGGAGGGAGATAGAGAACCTAATGGTGCGGTGTAACAACAACAATCTGTCCCTCAATGCCAGCAAAAGTAAAGAGCTGGTCATTGACTTCAAAAAGCAAAGTATCGTACACACACCTGTCAGCATCAGTGATGCCGAGGTGGAGATGGTTGACAGCTTCAAAATCCTAGGTATGCACATCACAACAATGTGTCCTGGTCCACCCACATCACCACGACAACCAAGAAAGCACAACAGTGCCTATATATCCTCAGGAAACTAAGGGAATTTGACATGTCCACATTGACACAGGATCGGCATAACCCCATCTTCTGCTCTATTTGGGTATCCAACCCGGGCCACCACTAGTAGCTCCTCACCAACTCCTTAATTCTAACTAAACTGGGATTCCCTCATGCAGTTGGTCCAGGATTCTGTTCGAGGATTTTACTGCATAGTGATTACTCTAATACCTCACAACAATACTCCATTTTGTACTGTCAACTCAAGATGTCTGGTAAGATAGGGTTTAAGATCTGGATTCTCTCTGTGCCTTTTTGAATCAGGTCCAACACCTTCCACATTACCGATCTGTTGGGTAAATTTCCACACCTGAGAAGACGTTCCCGGAACATTTTCCACATGAATATGTAGTTGAAATATTTATCAGATTCCTGCTTATCTTTTGGTCTTGTTGATTTTGCAGCGACCGTCTAGACAAAGCGTCCGCGTTAACGTGCTGTTCAGACCTACAATATTCAATTACATAATTATGTGCCGACAAGATTAATGCCCAACATTGTAATCGATTAGCAGCAAGTGAAGGGGTTCCCTTACGCGGCCCAAGCATTGTTGCTAAGGGACGATGGTCGGTCAACAGTGTAAATTGACAGCCAAATAAATAATGGTGGAACCTTCGAATGCTAAAAATAATGCTGAGAGCTTCTTTCTCAAGTTGAGCATAATTGGACTCAGCCCTCGGCAATGTCCTGGAAAAAATGCTATTGGTCGCTCTTAGGTTGAAGGTATTATATGTGAAACAACTGTTCTAACTCCATAGGGTGATGGGTCACAAGTGAGCTGCAGCTTCGGTTTTGGGTTACAATGGACCAATAACTCAGATTCCTGTCATTTCTTTTGACATTTTGGTAAGCATCCTCACAATCTTTGTCCAGAGCCAAACTTGTTTGTTCCAAAGCAATTTGTGTAAAGGCTTCAGCCTTGTTGCTAACTGTGGCACAAACTTTCCATAGTAACTTAATAATCCTAGAAATGACCTTAACTGAGTCACGTTCTGCAGTTGTGGAGCATCCAGGATCTCCAACATCTTCTTTGGTTCTTTCTGAAGACCGCCTTGCTCGATGATATGCCCAAGATAGTGAACGGAAGACTTAAAAATTTGCCCTTCTCTTTTTAACCCTGAGATTATGTAGTTGCAGCCTTGCAAGGGTAGCTTCTAGGTTCTTACATGCTCGACATTGCTCGAACCTATCATTAAAACGTCATCCAGGTAGCACTGCACACCCAATAGCCCACTCAAGATCTGATCCATAGATCATTGAAAGAGAGCCTGTGCTGGCGTTATCCTGAACAGAAGTCTCCAATACTGAAACAGACCCTTGTGAGTTACTATGGTCAGTAACGGTGGAGACTCAATAACTATGTCATTTTCAGATAGGCGTGGGGGAGGTCAATTTTGCATAATTTGTAGCCTTCCGAGAGGCCTGCAAAAAGATCTTTGATAAGTGATAGATGGTACTGATCAGCACATAATACAGGATTGATGGACATTTTCAAATCCCCGCATAATCCCAATGAACAATCCTTCTTTAAGAGTGAGACGATTGGGGTTGCCAATCGCTGTTGGTAACAGGTGCAATGACTCTTGTCTTTAGTAACCTCTTGAGTTCTTCTTCCACTTTAGGCCGAATAGCACAGGCTAGGGTACGCACTTTCAAACACTAAGGCATGCTGTCTGCCTTTATCTTGAGTTTCACTTCCACCCCAGTCATGGATCTAAGTTACTCCTCGAATACTTTTGCATATTTTCTCATAAGTGGTTGAAGATTGTTCGTAGATCAACAAGTTGGTTCACGATGGCCCAGTTTAGCTTAATATTCCTTAACCAAGATCTCCCAAACAATGCTGGGAAGTTACCTTGAACAATGTATAGAGGCAACTCCGCTTTCTGCTTGTCAACTACCACAGTCACCTTGCTGAAGCCCATCAGCAGCACAACCTCCTCGGTATATGCCTTCAAGACCACATCAGATGGTTCAAATGGCAGACACTTCAATTTCTGACGGTATATCGATTCAGGTATAAGTAGGACTGCAGCCTCCTTATCTACTTCCTTCTTAATAATGTTCCCATTTAATTTTAGATAGACCTAAAATCGTTGGTATGCTGGAACAGTGGTTAGCACTGCTCCATCACCCAAGTTCAATTCCAGCCTTGGGTGGAGTCTGTGTGGAGTTTACACTTTCTCCCCGTGTCTGCGTGGGTTTCCTTTGGGTGCTCCGATTTCCTCTCACAGTCCAAAGATGTGCAGGTGAGGTGGATTGGCCTTGCTAAATTGAACCTTAGTATCCAAAGACGTGCAGGTTAACTGTGGTTATGTGGATAGAGTGGGGGTGTGGGGCTAGGTGAGGTGCTATTTCAGAGGGTTAGTGCAGACTCAATGGGCTGAATGGCCTTCTTCTGCATTATAAGGGTTCTATGATTGCTGGTCTCCTTGTACTGCTGGGACGCCAAGCTTAAATTCTTAAAGCTGACTTGACACTTTGGTGCTTGATGAGTCTTCAGTTGGATCACTTAACTGGTAAACTTGCCGTGTAGACTTTGCAGTATTTTTCTTGGTAAACATCTATTGTGCTTATGAAAGTTGGAATGACCAACATGCCTCCTAAATGTGACCAATTTTACCACAATTTCTACATTTGTTCTCCTTGCTCCAACAATCTCCAGCCATATGTCCCAAGTCCCACTTGGTAGGTTCTTGGTGGACCTGCTTCTCCCAGACTCCACCTTAAGGACTAAGAGCAGCACGGTAGCACAGTGGTTAGCACCGTTGCTTCACAGCTCCAGGGTCCCAGGTTCGATTCCGGTTTGGGTCACTGTCTGTGCGGAGTCTGCACATCCTCCCCGTGTGTGCGTGGGTTTCCTCCGGGTGCCCCGGTTTCCTCCCACAATCCAAAGATGTGCAGGTTAGGTGGATTGGCCATGGTATATTACCCTTAGTGTCCAAAAAAGGTAAGATGGGGTTACTGGCTTGCGGGGATAGGGTGGAGGTGTGGACTTAAGTGGGGTGCTCTTTTCAAGGGGGAGTGCAGACTCGATGGGCCGAATGGCCTCCTTCTGCACTCTAAATTCTATGATTCTATGACTTGAGCTTGAACTCTAATCAGCAAAGCTTCTCTCGCAGCAAGTTTCAGAGATGTTGTGATTTCTATAGCAGATTCTCGCCCTTCAGTCAACAACATCCTCCCATCTGAGCTGAGGAAGGGCGCAGTATGCAGCTCCACTGGTGTCTGATTGGTTTCAGGGAACAACTGGAACCTTTCCTATTAAGAGCTCCATGTCTCCTCCTTCTTATCAAATGGGTCCATGGTGCTTTTTCTTCCCGCCATTTTTGGATTGCAGCTCCCTGATGTGTGCTGCTCAGCCTTCAGCCCGTCTCCCCTGCTGTTCATTTTCTCTCTGTTTAAAGCAGACAAACTCACAGCGCACAAGCAGACTAGCGGTTTCTGTGCCTCGCTCTCCCCGGGCAGTGGGTTGTAGAGGCAGCAGCCCCATAGATTTGTGTTCCCGTGGCTCATTTCAGTGCCTCGTGCATGGTCTCTGCAGCCCTACCCAATACAATGGTAAGTGTACTGAAAACTTCAATCCTCTGTTTGAAATAAGCCCCCAGTAACTTGCAGGTGTCAGATAGGTTTTTATAAAAAGCCCTTTTACTTGCACTAGCAGCTGTCGTGATCGACCGGATGACTTGCCAACACCCGGCTACAAATTGTACGGTGCCGAAATACTTGAGTTGGTTTTACTTGTCACAATGGTGATTTCACCTTGGACGTCACTGATATTTCTCCCGACCTCACTCCCAATGGTATATGGGTCTGGACCTCCATCAATGGTTCCTTCTTCTAGCTCACAATCATCGTCAAAAGTTGTTTTTCTCTGAATTTTTGTTACTGCCCAGATCTAGTCTCCAGTTTCTCTTTTGTTATGTTCTTTGTTGTAGCCATAAAGAGAAACAATCAGAGGTGAAACATGTCGAGTTTGTATAACATGGCGCAAGGGGTTTATTTACAAGATGCTGCTCAAACAGGGTACAACAATCAGCTCCAGAAAAGCCCGTGAAACGCTCTGATACATAAGTGATTGCATAACATGTAACATTACACCAGCCAATGGTGTTACTCTGATACATAACAGACTGAAACTGAGATTAGAAACTACATAAAAGGAGACAGAGCCATCAGAGTTTAGCAGATGATGGTGATCCTGGTGCAGTGCACATAGGCTGACGAAGACAGAGAGCGCGAGATTCCTACCGTGTCGCACACTGCACGGGTGCCAGACCCATGGCAACCATTCGGCTCATTTAAATATACACGGCCAGTTTGAGGCCGCATTCTCTCGGTGCCCGGGAGTCACCGACCGTACTGGCAAGGGCCTCAAACGATACCTATACTACTAGTCTCCACAAGCGGAAACCCGGGGCGTCATTCTCCGACCCCCCAGAGGGTCGGAGAATGGCCGTTGGCCGCCGTGAATCCCGCCCCCGCCGGTTGCCGAAGTCTCCGAAGGGAGAAAAGTCGGCGGGGCGTTAATGTCGCCGCTGCCGTCGGAGAATGTCACGGGTCTGCGCAAGGCAGCCGATTTTCGGCCTGCCGATATTCTCCCTTCCGGATGGGCCGAAGTCCCGTCGACGTGATGACCGTTCACGACGACGTAAATCAAACCTCCTTTTCATCGGCGTGACCCTGTGCTCCAGGTTCACGCCGACCAGCGTGGAGGTGAGTGACGGCCTGGGGGGATGGCTCTGGGCAGGCGATGGCGTGGCCGCAGTCTGAATGCGTGAGGAGAGGTGTGTCTCGGGTTGGGTGTGTGTGTGTGCGGCGGGGGGGGGGGGGTGGTTAGAGTGGGCTGGGCTCCGGGGGAGTGCCGGGAGGGGGTCCGTGCCGGGGAAGGGGATGGGGGGGGGTCCGTGCCGGGGTGGAGGTTGGGGGGGGTCCGTGCCGGGGAGGGGGATGGGGGGTCCGTGCCGGGGAGGGGGATGGGGGGGTCCATGCCGGGGAGGGGGATGGGGGGTCCGTGCCGGGGAGGGGGATGGGGTCCGTGCCGGGGTGGAGGTTGGGGGGGGTCCGTGCCGGGGTGGAGGTTGTGAGGGGGTCCGTGCCGGGGAGGGGGATGGGGGTCCGTGCCTGGGTGGAGGTTGGGGTCCATGCCGGGGTGGAGGTTGGGGGGGTCCGTGCCGGGGTGGAGGTTGGGGGGGTCCGTGCCGGGGAGCGGGATTGGGGGTCCGTGCCGGGGTGGAGGTTGGGGTCCGTGCCGGGGTGGAGGCTGGGGGGGGGTCCGTGCCGGGGTGGAGGTTGGGGGGGGGTCCGTGCCGGTGAGGGGGATGGGGGTTCCGTGCCGGGGTGGAGGTTGGGGTCCGTGCCGGGTTGGAGGTTGGGGGGGGGGGTCCGTGCCGGGGTGGAGGTTGGGGGGGGGTCTGTGCCGGGGAGGGGGATGGGGGGTCCGTGCCGGGGTGGGGGATGGGGGGGTCCGTGCCGGGGAGGGGGATGGGGGGTCCGTGCCGGGGTGGAGGTTGGGGTCCGTGCCGGGGTGGAGGTTGGGGGGGGGTCCGTGCCGGGGTGGAGGTTGGGGGGGGTCCGTGCCGGGGTGGAGGATAGGGGGGGGGTCCGTGCCGGGGAGAGGGATGGGGGGGGGTCCGTGCCAGGGAGGAGGATGGGGGGGTTCCGTGCCGGGGAGGGGGATGGGGGGGTCCGTGCTGGGGAGGGGGATGGGGGGGTCCGTGCCGGGGAGGGGGATGGGGGGTCCGTGCCGGGGAGGGGGATGGGGGGTCCGTGCCGGGGTGGAGGTTGGGGTCCGTGCCGGGGTGGAGGTTGAGGGGGGTCCGTGCCGGGGTGGAGGTTGGGGGGGGTCCGTGCCGGGGTGGAGGTTGGGGGGTGGTCCGTGCCGGGGAGGGGGATGGGGGGTCCGTGCTGGGGTGGAGGTTGGGGTCCGTGCCGGGGTGGAGGTTGGGGGGGGGTTCCGTGCCGGGGAGGGAGATGCGAGGGCAAGTGAGTTGGTCCACCTGGCCAGGTGCCAGCCTCCAACAGTTGGACCCATGCGGTCCATGCCACCTGGCTGTGGGGAGGAGGGGATATGGGCAATGATGACATGTCGTCATTCCCCTCCCCCCCCCACCAGGCCGTCATGTTTTCCGATCATCCAGCGATGTTGGCCGCCGTGGCGGCAGCCGCTAATGTCTATGTTGCCCTGGATGAGGAGGAGGAGGAGGAGGAGGAGCATGCCAGAGAGGCGGCGCAGGCTGCCGCAGAGGGACAGGCGGCAGCTGCCCAGGCTGGAGGGACACCTGACCGACAGGGGGAGGAGGGGGAGGAGGACGTCGCGGCCCCACGGCAACGGAGGCACCCGAGGGCGCCCCTGTACCGGCCCCGGCAGTCATACCAGGACCTCACGGACCGGGAATGCAAGAGGAGACTCCGGATGAGGCGCGAAACCGTGGCACACATCTGCCACCTGCTGGTACACCTGTCACCGCGTGGCACTGGCGGGGGACACCCTCTCCCCGTGTCCGTCAAGGTTACGGTGGCCCTGAACATTTATGCAACAGGGTCATTCCAGGCACCGAGTGGGGACCTGTCCGGCATATCGCAGACATCGGTGCATCGGTGCATCCGGGCAGTGACAGATGCCCTATATGCCATGGCGCACCGCTACATCCGCTTCCCCGTGGACCGGGCCAGCCAAGATGCCCGGGCCGTGGGCTTCTCTGCCGTGGCCGGGTTCCCCATGGTCCAGGGCGCGATCGATGGGATGCACGTCGCCGTGCGGCCACCTGCAGATAACAGGGCCGTGTTCACCAATAGGAAGGGGACCTATTCGATGAACATACAGGTGGTCTGCGACCACCGCATGATGATCCTGCACGTCTGCGCCCGTTACCCAGGCAGTGTACACGACTCATACATGTTGTCGCGGTCATCCATCCCCGGCATGTACGAGGGACGCCATCCCCGGCTGAGGGGCTGGTTGCTGGGCGACAGGGGCTACCCATTGCGATCGTGGCTGATGACGCCTATACGGAGGCCATGCAATGAGGCGGAGAACCGCTACAATGATGCCCATGTAGCGACAAGGGGAGTGATAGAGAGGTGCTTTGGCGTGCTGAAGATGCGTTTCAGGTCCCTGGACCTCTCTGGGGGCGCCCTCCAGTATCGGTCAGATAGGGTCGGCCGCATCATTGTGGTGTGCTGCGTCCTGCACAACATAGCCCAGCAGAGGGGCGATGTGCCGCAGGCAGAGGAGGGCGGAGTGGAGGAGCAGCAGGAAGAGGCGCAGTCCTCCCCAGATGAGGGGGATGGGGGTAATGGTCAGGGCAGACGGGGTAGACACAGGCGGGTGGCTGTCCACCGTTACCGGCTGGCCCAGCGGGCACGGGACAGACTGATAGCCGCCCGCTTCACTGACTAGATGGGCGTGGGAATCGGGTAGTATGGCCACAGACCGCACACCATGGCAACAGCCGACCACCCACACCCCCCACCCATCCACCCACCCAGCACCCTCACCCCTCTCCCCAACCCCACCCACCCACCCGCATGCACACCACCATTGCCGATCCACCTGCGGCACAACGGGCCGGGCTCACACAGTTGCGGGTGGACGCGTGTCTATTGCAGGCCATGGAGGATGATGACAACCCGCCCTGCGGTGAGCTCCTGGCTCTACATCGTTGGACTATGTCTGACCCATGGCCACAGTACCACCATCCACCCGGACCATCCCTGCATGCGGCTGTGACACTGCAGCGCACGGTCCCGTCCTCTGCCCGGGGGATGTTGATGGCGGCCCAGGGGGAAGGGGGCAGACTCACCTGGGGCTGAGGTAAGACCACCCCTCACACACACACTTGCGCTCAACGTACATGACACCCCCGCACGCTTTGGACAGAGCACAAAGGCAGCTTCTGTAGGTGTAACATTGACTTTAATAACCAAAGGAGTTCATGCACGTGCCCTAGCCCCTAAAACTCATCTGTGCCCTGCACCCGTGCTAACTTACTCAGTGTCTAATTGTTTGGCCTTACGGGCCCTTTGACTACGTCTACATGGCTCCCCAGACGGTACAGCAGAACTGGAGGTGGACTCCTGTGATTCCTGCCCTCTGACATTGGATCCCTTTGGCGGCCGTTTCCTGGGGCGTCCTGGCCTAGATGGGCCAGGCTGCGGCGCGGGCGACTGGGATGGCGAGCTGCCAGCCTGTCCTGACCGTTGCCCACCCGATGCACCTGGGACGGAAGGGGGGGAGTCCGAGGTGTCGCGGTGTACCGGGCCTTCCCCTACAGGGGGAGCCGGGATGGACCACACCACCTCCTCCTCCCTCGGGGTGCCCGATGGCCCCCAGGCCTCTACATGGGTGGGGGATGCGAACGGACTGGCCATCCGACGCCCCCCCGACATCTGGCGCTGCCAGTCCTGGAGGCCCGTGCTGGTATCGACAGGGGTCTGCAGGTTTGCAGCCATGGAGCCCAGGGGGTTGGCAAACCCTGTCTGTGACAGTGCGACGCCGGCTCGCACATGGCCACTGGCGCCGATGCCCTCAGCGATGGCCTGCAGAGATTGGGCCATGGCCTGCTGAGACTGGGCCATGGCCTGCAGAGACTGGGCTATGGCGTTGAGCGCCTCTGCCATCTGGCGCTGGCACTGGCTCATGGCCTCCTGTGAGAGGGCAGCCATGTCCTGGGCCACAGACGCCGCCTGCACGGAAAGCCCCAGGCCTCGCAAACCGTTCCCCATGTCTGACACCGTCGCACCCATTGCCTCCACCATGGACGCCACCCGTGCGGTGTCAGCCTGGGTGGCACGCATGACCGGGACCACTCCCAGCTTCTGGACGCGGGTGGACTCCTCCACCTGCGACTGCAGCCGCCGCAAACCGCCCGTCACCCTCTTCGCTCGTCTCCGGGTCGGTGGTTGCATCGGATCTATGTGTGGGTGTGGTAACTCCAGGAACCCGGGATCCATCTGGGCGGCAGATGTTCGCTTGGGCTGGGCTGCCCTCTGACCGCCCGGCCCCTCTGCTGCTCCTACCTCCACCTGCTGTACCGGGACGGCTGTGTTGTGCGCACCAGTGAGTGTACCAGACGCCTCATCACTAAAGTGCCCAACCTGTTTCTGCGATGGTGGAGGGTGTTGGTGACAGCAGTGGCGTTGTGTCGTGCTCTTCGTCCCACTCTGAGTCCATGGCACTTTGGGGTGGGGGTTCGTTTCCACCCATCCACTCGGAGTCACTGTCCGGTATTTCGTCTTCCTGGGTAGTGCTGTCCCGGGTAGGGGTGTCCTGGTTAGTGGTGTCCTGGGTAGTGGTGTCCTGGCTCGGATGTGACGGGGGCCTGTGGCTGCCCCCCTCGTCGCTGGGTGGTCGCTCCCGCACGTGACGGGGGTGTCGTCTCCCTGTTGCTCCAGGTCTCTCCGTCTCCCGTGGTGTGCGAGGGGCATCCTGCGGGCGTCGCATGCCGGAGGGTCCGGGTCTCTCCGTCTCCCGTGGCCTCCAAGGGGCATCCTGCGGGCGTCGCATGCTGGAGGGTCCGGGTCTCTCCGTCTCCCATGGTGTGCGAGGGGCATCCTGCGGGCGTCGCATGCTGGAGGGTGCGGGTCTCTCCGTCTCCCGTGGCCTCCGAGGGGCATCCTGCGGGCGGTCTGCATCTGCGGGGATGGGTGCCTGGACGTTTGGTCCTGCGATACACAATGAAGCATGCATGGTTAGACATCAGACAGTGATCAGGTGATATGGGGGAGGGGGATATAGGGGAGAAGAACAAAGAACAAAGAACAAAGAAATGTACAGCACAGGAACAGGCCCTTCGGCCCTCCAAGCCCGTGCCGACCATGCTGCCCGACTAAACTACAATCTTCTACACTTCCTGGGTCTGTATCCTTCTATTCCCATCCTATTCATATATTTGTCAAGATGCCCCTTAAATGTCCCTATCGTCCCTGCTTCCACTACCTCCTCCGGTAGCGAGTTCCAGGCACCCACTACCCTCTGCGTAAAAAACTTGCCTCGTACATCTACTCTAAACCTTGCCCCTCTCACCTTAAACCTATGCCCCCTAGTAATTGACCCCTCTACCCTGGGGAAAAGCCTCTGACTATCCACTCTGTCTATGCCCCTCATAATTTTGTATACCTCTATCAGGTCTCCCCTCAACCTCCTTCGTTCCAGTGAGAACAAACCGAGTTTATTCAACCGCTCCTCATAGCTAATGCCCTCCATACCAGGCAACATTCTGGTAAATCTCTTCTGCACCCTCTCTAAAGCCTCCACATCCTTCTGGTAGTGTGGCGACCAGAATTGAACACTATACTCCAAGTGTGGCCTAGCTAAGGTTCTATACAGCTGCAACATGACTTGCCAATTCTTATACTCAATGCCCCGGCCAATGAAGGCAAGCATGCCGTATGCCTTCTTGACTTCCTTCTCCACCTGTGTTGCCCCTTTCAATGACCTGTGGACCTGTACTCCTAGATCTCTTTGACTTTCAATACTCTTGAGGGTTCTACCATTCACTGTATATTCCCTACCTGCATTAGACCTTCCAAAATGCATTACCTCACATTTGTCCGGATTAAACTCCATCTGCCATCTCTCCGCCCAAGTCTCCAGACAATCTAAATCCTGCTGTATCCTCCGACAGTCCCCATCGCTATCCGCAATTCCACCAACCTTTGTGTCGTCTGCAAACTTACTAATCAGACCAGTTACATTTTCCTCCAAATCATTTATATATACTACAAAGAGCAAAGGTCCCAGCACTGATCCCTGTGGAACACCACTGGTCACAGCCCTCCAATTAGAAAAGCATCCCTCCATTGCTACTCTCTGCCTTCTATGGCCTAGCCAGTTCTGTATCCACCTTGCCAGCTCACCCCTGATCCCGTGTGACTTCACCTTTTGTACTAGTCTACCATGAGGGACCTTGTCAAAGGCCTTACTGAAGTCCATATAGACAACATCTACTGCCCTACCTGCATCAATCATCTTAGTGACCTCCTCGAAAAACTCTATCAAGTTAGTGAGACAAGACCTCCCCTTCACAAAACCGTGCTGCCTCTCACTAATACGTCCATTTGCTTCCAAATGGGAGTAGATCCTGTCTCGAAGAATTCTCTCCAGTAATTTCCCTACCACTGAAGTAAGGCTCACCGGCCTGTAGTTCCCAGGATTATCCTTGCTACCCTTCTTAAACAGAGGAACAACATTGGCTATTCTCCAGTCCTCCGGGACATCCCCTGAAGACAGCGAGGATCCAAAGATTTCTGTCAAGGCCTCAGCAATTTCCTCTCCAGCCTCCTTCAGTGTTCTGGGGTAGATCCCATCAGGCCCTGGAGACTTATCTACCTTAATATTTTTTAAGACACCCAACACCTCGTCTTTTTGGATCACAATGTGACCCAGGCTATCTACACCCCCTTCTCCAGACTCAACATCTACCAATTCCTTCTCTTTGGTGAATACTGATGCAAAGTATTCATTTAGTACCTCGCCCATTTCCTCTGGCTCCACACATAGATTCCCTTGCCTTCAGTGGGCCAACCCTTTCCCTGGCTACCCTCTTGCTTTTTATGTATGTGTAAAAAGCCTTGGGATTTTCCTTAACCCTATTTGCCAATGACTTTTCGTGACCCCTTCTAGCCCTCCTGACTCCTTGCTTAAGTTCCTTCCTACTTTCCTTATATTCCACGCAGGCTTTGTCTGTTCCCAACCTTTTAGCCCTGACAAATGCCTCCTTTTTCTTTTTGACGAGGCCTACAATATTACTCGTCATCCAAGGTTCCCGAAAATTGCCGTATTTATCTTTCTTCCTCACAGGAACATACCGGTCCTGTATTCCTTTCAACTGCCACTTGAAAGCTTCCCACATGTCAGATGTTGATTTGCCCTCAAACATCCACCCCCAATCTATGTTCTTCAATTCCCGCCTAATATTGTTATAATTAGCCTTCCCCCAATTTAGCACATTCATCCTCGGACCACTCTTATCCTTCTCCACCAGTACTTTAAAACTTACTGAATTGTGGTCACTGTTACCGAAATGCTCCCCTACCGAAACATCTACCACCTGGCCGGGCTCATTCCCCAATACCAGGTCCAGTACCGCCCCTTCCCTAGTTGGACTGTCTACATATTGTTTTAAGAAGCCCTCCTGGATGCTCCTTACAAACTCCGCCCCGTCTAAGCCCCTGGCACTAAGTGAATCCCAGTCAATATTGGGGAAGTTGAAGTCTCCCATCACCACAACCCTGTTGTTTTTACTCTTTTCCAAAATCTGTCTACCTATCTGCTCCTCTATCTCCCGCTGGCTGTTGGGAGGCCTGTAGTATACCCCCAACATTGTGACTGCACCCTTCTTATTCCTGATCTCTACCCATATAGCCTCACTGCCCTCTGAGGTGTCCTCTCGCAGTACAGCTGTGATATTCTCCCGAACAAGTAGCGCAACTCCGCCTCCCCTTTTACATCCCCCTCTATCCCGCCTGAAACATCTAAATCCTGGAACGTTTAGCTGCCAATCCTGCCCTTCCCTCAACCAGGTCTCTGTAATGGCAACAACATTATAGTTCCAAGTACTAATCCAAGCTCTAAGTTCATCTGCCTTACCCGTAATGCTCCTTGCATTAAAACATATGCACTTCAGGCCACCAGACCCGCTGTGTTCAGCAACTTCTCCCTGTCTGCTGTGCCTCAGAGCCACACTGTCCCTATTCCCTAGTTCTCCCTCAATGCTCTCACCTTCTGACCTATTGCTCCCGTGCCCACCCCCCTGCCATACTAGTTTAAACCCTCCCATGTGACACTAGCAAACCTCGCGGCCAGGATATTTATGCCTCTCCGGTTTAGATGCAACCCGTCCTTCTTATACAGGTCACACCTGCCCCGGAAGAGCTCCCAGTGGTCCAGATAATGGAAACCCTCCCTCCTACACCAGCTGTTTAGCCACGTGTTTAGCTGCTCTATCTTCCTATTTCTAGCCTCACTGGCACGTGGCACAGGGAGTAATCCCGAGATTACAACCCTCGAGGTCCTGTCTTTTAACTTTCTGCCTAGCTCCCTGAACTCCTGCTGCAGGACCTCATGCCCCTTCCTGCCTATGTCGTTAGTACCAATATGTACAACGACCTCTGCCTGTTTGCCCTCCCCCTTCAGGATGCCCTCTACCCGTTCGGAGACATCCTGGACCCTGGCACCAGGGAGGCAACATACCATCCTGGAGTCTCTTTCACGTCCACAGAAGCGCCTATCTGTGCCCCTGACTATAGAGTCCCATATTACTATTACTCTTCTGCGCTTTGACCCTCCCTTCTGAACATCAGAGCCAGCCGTGGTGCCACTGCTCTGGCTGCTGCTGTTTTCCCCTGATAGGTTATCCCCCCCGACAGTATCCAAAGGGGTATATCTGTTCGAGAGGGGGACAACCACAGGGGATTCCTGCACTGACTGCCTGCCCTTTCTGGTGGTCACCCATTTCTCTGCCTGCACCTTGGGTGTGACCACATTTATATAACTGCGATCTATGACGCTTTCCGCCACCTGCATGCTCCTAAGTGCATCCAATTGCTGCTCCAACCGAACCATGCGGTCTGTGAGGAGCTCCAGTTGGGTGCACTTTCTGCAGATGAAGCCACCTGGAACGCTGGAAGCCTCCCGGACCGGCCACATCTCACAGTCAGAGCACAGCACCCCTCTAACTGACATTGCGTCAATTAATTAAAATTAAAATTAAAATTTGTCTTTTTTTTTTAAATATTTTTTTTTTAATTTCAAAGTTACTGTCAACTATCTGTTTCCTAGCACTAGATTTCTAATAGAAATGCGCTAGCTAACTATAGTACTCTCCGATCTCTGGCTTAGATATCCCTCTAAATTATAATTAAGTTATTATGTTTAATTAGTTACCAATGCTCAAATTTTTTTTAATTTAGTGTAGAATCCCAACCAGCCACTCTGGCCACAGCTTTTCTGTGATGTCACTTCAGTTTCCCCCCGACACACACAATTTGAAAAAGGTATAAAAGTAAAAATGAGTAAAAATCACTTACTTACCTTCTTACCTTCTGAGTGTCTTAGATGTTCTCAGGTTCTCTCGCTGACAGAGACTGCTCCTCCACCTCCGAACCTTGACCTGCACAATGCTAATAATATAATAATAATATAATATGGCACTTACCTCACACCAATGGGTCTTATTATTAGGTTAGAGGAGGAGGGCGGGTGGGAGACACTACACGTGTAGTGTCTCGGGTTTCCTCTCCACCAGAATTTATTGGTTGGGGGTGGGGGGGACTTCCCAGAGGTCCGCGGGTCGAACTTCCGGTTCCTGCCTTATATAAAAACAAATAAAACAGAAAAGAAGAACAGACACGGGACCAGGTAAGGGTTTTTAAATTCACTACTCACCTCCCAGAAGGCCCCTGCGCACCGCTGCCGCCGAAATCCGAAGGGCTGCTCCTGTAAAGGTAAGGCTTTTTAAAGTAAGTACTCACCTCCCAGAAGGCCCCTGCGCACCGCTGCCGCTGAAATCCAAAGGGCTGCTCCTGTAAAGGCAAGGCTTTTTCAAGTAAGTACTCACCTCCCAGAAGGCCCCTGCGCACCGCTGCCGCCGAAATCCAAAGGGCTGCTCCTGTAAAGGCAAGGCTTTTTCAAGTAAGTACTCACCTCCCAGAAGGCCCCTGCGCACCGCTGCCGCCGAAATCCAAAGGGCTGCTCCTGTAAAGGCAAGGCTTTTTCAAGTAAGTACTCACCTCCCAGAAGGCCCCTGCGCACCGCTGCCGCCGAAATCCAAAGCGGGGGGATATGGGGACGGGCTGTCGGTGGCTCACTTGCTACTACGCCCCCGACCTCTGCATCAGCAACCTCCCGGTCCTCAGGTCCGCCAGCCAGTTCCAGGGCCATTTCCTCGTGTTCGGTCAGTGGCCTCTCACCAGCGGGGCCTCCTCCAGTCCTCACATGCTCCCTATTGTTGTGTGCGCGCTTATCCTGTGGGGGGTGGTGGCAGGGGTAAAAGGCAACACTGTTAGGCAGGTATATGAATGCACGCCATCGGTTGCGCGTGCATTGCAGAGGTTAAGGTTAGGGCTGGATTCACTTGGGGATATGGGGGAGGGGGGATATGGGGAAGGGGGGATATGGGGGAGGGGGGATATGGGGAAGGGGGGATATGGGGGAGGGGGGATATGGGGGATATGGGGGAGGGGGGATATGGGGGAGGGGGGGATATGGGGGAGGGGGGATATGGGGAGGGGGATATGGGGAGGGGGGATATGGGGGAGGGGGGGATAGGGGGATAGGGGGGAGGGTGTATATGGGGAAGGGGGATATGGGGGAGTGGGGATATGGGGGAGGGGGGATATGGGGGAGGGGGGATATGGGGGAGGGGGGGATATGGGGGAAGAGGGGATATGGGGGAGGGGGGATATGGGGGAGGGGGGATATGGGGGAGGGGGAGATATGGGGAGGCTCACCCTGCGTGCTCTGACGAGGTCGTTCACCTTCTTGTGGCACTGGGTGCCTGTCCGTGGTGTCAGGGCCGGAGCGGTGACGGCCTCTGCCACTTCCCTCCACAGACGCCGGCTGTGGCGTGGGGCAACTCTGCGGCCATGCCCGGGATACAGGGCGTCCCTCCTCTGCGCCACCGCGTCCAGGATCGCCTCCACATCCCGTGACTAGAACCTCGGGGCTGAGTGGCGGCCAGCCATCCAGTCGGGTGTTTCGGTCGGGTGTTCCGGTCGGGTGGGGGGAGCAGCGGGCCTTATGAACCGTCACGCCGTGTGGCGCGTATGACACTGCACAGCGTGAATCACTGCGCAAGCGCGGATCCCGTTACGTCGCTGCTAGCCCATTTCGGGCCGGAGACATTCGACCCATTTTTCCGACGTGACGCAAGTCGGATTTGCGCCGTTTTTTGCGCCGATCGGTGGACTTTCCGCCGATAACGGAGAATTTCGCCCCAGGTGTTTCCCTGAAGCCAGGGTGACAGGATGACAGTGCCAGGGTGCCGAGGTGCCAGGCTGTAAGTGCCAAAGTTCGGGACTTATGGAGGGGGCATGCCCATAAAAGGGAAAGTGAGCGGGGGGTATGAAGGGAGGGGGGGTGAAGGGGGGTATGAAAG
The DNA here is from genome assembly GCF_047496885.1 of Scyliorhinus torazame. NCBI lineage: Eukaryota > Metazoa > Chordata > Chondrichthyes > Carcharhiniformes > Scyliorhinidae > Scyliorhinus > Scyliorhinus torazame. The sequence goes on from NC_092707.1 coordinate 296,131,827, forward strand.
AGCTTCATAAAGTTTGAGGGGGTGAAGGGCGTGTTCCTGAAGGCGGTCTCCTGAATGGGAGTGGGGGGGGGTCTGATAGGGGGCCCTCGGCGACCTCATAGTGTGCTCACTTTGGGGTGAGGGTAATGTCCATGTATGTGGGGTGGCATTTTCCATGGGTGGGGGCTGTGGGGGACCCTCTAGCTCACTTAGAGATTGGGGCATTCTTTTAAAATTACGCCCCGATCTCTGAGGAGCCGATTTCATGGTGAGTTCTGCACCCCACTGAGGAAAATGTCTGAGTGTGGGCTAGAACAGGGAGAAACTCCCCAAGGCCCAAATAAATGAAGTGTTGGTGAATCCAAGTCTGCGTCTCACTCAGAAAGCCAACGGGAAATACCCCGCCAAACTTGCCCAGAATGACACATGGTCATTTTTTGGGAGAATCGTGCCCATAGCTACTGCTGCTGCTTCTGTTATTGAAGATAATATTGGTGGCTCTCTGCCATCCAGGTGATTGTCAGCAGAGTTGAGGAGGTTCTGCAGACATCTGCCGGGTTTGGTGAAGTCCTTGCCTGCAGAATCCAGGTAGGCTGTGCCCTGCTGTCAGCTGAGGATCAACTTAAATCCGAGAGGAAAAGGAGTTGAAGATCTTCATGAGGAAGGCAGGGTTTTGAAGGACTTTGTGACTCAGATTGATGACATACATACCAAATGGAATGCCGAGCCAATTTGTAAGATCTGTCCTATTTGTATCTGCGATTTTTAATGGAAATGTACAGTTGTATAATCAACTGCAATTTACCTGTTAATTCATGCTTGAGTAATGTTGATTCTGGGTTTTAGAGTGTATAGGGGTGAGGTAAGATAGTATTCAATGTTTGCTTTGTTCAACCCTTGCAGAGTAAAAATTCTTTTGGTGTAAAACGAGGAAATGCGTGGCTTCATTCTGGGAATTTCAGGGACGGGATTCTGCCGTAATCGGCGGGGCGGGCAACTCAGGCGGGAAGGAGTGGCGTGAACCGTTCCGGTGTCGGGCCGCCCCAAAGGTGCAGAATCCTCCGCACCTTCAGGGGCTAGGCTGGCCCGGAGTGGTTTGCACCCTGCCGGCTGGCGCGGAAGGGGCTTGGCACCTCGGCAACTGGCGCCGAAGGGCCTCCTCCGGCCGGCGCGTGCTGGCGTCATCCCAGCGCATGCGCAGAGGGCTTTGTCTCCGCACCGGCAATGGCGGACCGCTACAGCCGCCGGGTGCGGAAGAATAGAGTGCCTCCACTCAACAGGCCCGCCCGCGGATCGGTGGGCCCCAATCGCGGGCCAGGCCACCGTGGGGGCACCTCCTGGGGCCAGAACCCCCGCGCCCCCCTGAGAACCCCAGAGGCCGCCCGCGCCGCGAGATCCCGCCGGTAAGGACCTACTCTAATTTACGCCGGCGGGATCGGCAAAAAAAACGGGCGGCCACTCGGCTCATCGCGGGCCGGAGAATCGCCAGGGGAGCAGCTGCCAGCGGCCGGCGGACAGCGCGCCGCGATTCCCACCCCCGCCAAATTCCTGGTGCCGGAGAATTCAACCGCCGGCGGGGGCGGGATTCACGCCGACCCCCGGCGATTCCCCGACCCGGCGGGGGGGTCGGGGAATCCCGCCCAGATTTCCATTTTTAAACCAAGTTATTGGTCTCGACCCAAATCCTAACTGCACAAACTGGGCATATTCCTTTGAAGGGAAATGGTGTGACATTCAAAATTAATGAGCCCTGAATAACAAAGGAAATAAAATTAAGCTAAAGCAGAAAATACAGGCGTAGGACAAATGTCAGGGGCACATTCAGTCAATATCTGGGGAGATTATGGAAAGTACTGGAGGGAATTGAAAAAGGTAATGCAGGAAGGGAAGAGAGTTGTGAATAAAAACAAACAATATAAATTGAACTGTAAAACAGTTTATAAAGGGAAACATTTATTCACATAATGCTGCTTCAGGCAGTGATACAAACACTACATTAATTCCCTGGGGCATTTATCTGCACGGGCTGCTTACCACCTGGCAATGAGAGCAATGAGGGAAGCCACTGTGTAGGTAATGGCCACGGTGCTGTTCCCCCCCCCCCACTTCCAGGTAACCATATATGTCTGCGTGAAGCAGTACTGGCAATCAATCTTTTCCCCTCAGAGTTGTAAGCGGTTTGCTCGATAAAAGGTCTGTCTTATTAAGGGCCCAATGAGAAATCTTTATTGAGAGACAAAGGATATGGTAAACATTTGAAGGAGGTGTTTGCTAAAAGGATTAACATTGTTGAAAGTTGGCAAATTACCTGATCCAGATTGAATGCACTCTAGGATGCTGAAAAACACAGGACAAAGCAGTCCGCTTGATCAACACCCATCCCTACCCGAATGCAAAGGACACAGGAGAAGAACATGCCTGGTAACAATAGACCAAGGGGGCGGTGAGATATCAGGAGTAGCAGCGAAGGAAAGGGGCAGGAACAGCGAGCAGACAGGCGGCCCCACGAGGCGAGGCGGAGACTCAGGTAAACCAGGAGGGGGAAAGGTCGGTGAACCGAACAGCGGAGCAGGAGCAGGACACGGCGATCTCCCCTGCCCCCCACACAGGGGGGCAATTGGAGGAATGTGCTAAAAATGTAGCTGAACAGCGTGAAAGAAACGATCAGGATGGAGCTCCACATGGCGATGAAGGAGGTGATGTCGGAGGTGACAAACACCATGTAGCGCACCATAGAAGGCCTGGGACGGAAGGTGGAGGAACAGGAAAGAACGATGCTCAATCTGGAGAAAGCAGCCATGGACCAGAGCGACAGGATTGTAGCTCTGGAAACCGAGGTGAAAAGGTGGCGGCCCAGGGGAGCCTAAAAGGGAAGGTGGAGGACCAGGAAAACAGGTTGAGACAACAAAACGTCCGAATAGTGGGTCTGCCAGAGGGGATAGAGGGAAGAGATCCAACAGGCTACATCGCCCAAATGCTGGGCAAGCTAGTGGGGAGGGAGGACTTTCCAAACCCCCCAGAAATGGACAGGGCACACAGGTCTCTTCGGCCCAAGCCCAAAACCGGGGAGCAGCCAAGGGCGATAATCATGAAGCTGCACCGGTTCCAAAACTGAGAAAAGATCTTAAGGTGGACCCGGCAGACAAAATAATGCTTGTGGGAAGGACATAGAATAAGGGTGTAACAAGGCATTGGGGCGGACCTGTTAAAAAAGAGGGCCGAGTTAAATAGAGCAAATTCAGCGCTCTATAAGAGTGAGGTACGATTTGGAATACTATTCCCGGCCAGACTCTGGGTGACATTCAAGGCAAGGAATTGTACTTCAACACCCTGGTGGAGTCTGATGAGTTTGTTAAAACGAACAACTTAGAGGGTTGAGCAATTGCGGCAGCGTTGAAAACTGCAGGGGCAGGAGAGGAAAGAAACAGAGGGCAGAGGACAGACCGCAAACAGATACAATAATATCACAAACTATGTGCATATGATTTTTACGCAGGACTCTGCTGCCTCGTTTTCGGGCTTGTCTCTTCCTTCAATGTGATGAGGGGGAGCAGGGCAAGGGGACCGAGAAGAAGGAAAGCAGGCAAAGGGGTGAGAGAAAGGGTTGAAGGGGATGGGTCAAACAGAGCCAGAGCTGGACAAGCAATGGGAGGGGAGCCACCATACTAGCGAGGAGGGCTAACACGGGAAAGCAGAAAGCAACGGGAGTCATGGCGCAAATTTCAGGGGAGAGGGAGCGTCTGGCCAAAAACAGGGGTGGGGGGGGGAACAGGGTAGCGGGGGGGGCAGGGGGAGAACACGGGGGGGACAGAGGGACAGGGGCTAAGGGGGGGGGGATAGGGAACGGGGGGGGAAGCGCAGGACGGAAAAGGAACAAAGAGAATGTTAAGGACAAGAAATAGAACAGGTGCCGGCCTCGGCAAGCATGGAGCAGGGCGAGGTACCATGAGGGCGCTACAAGTAGCCACTCGGGAAGGCCCCTCGGCAAAGGGAGACCCAGGAGTGCATCCACGTGGCGTACACATAGATGGTGGCCATGTTGGGTGCTCCCTAGACAAAGGGAAACTCCGGAGCGCAGGCGCCCGACCTCAGGTTCGCAGTGAGTTTCTTAACCTTGACAAAGCCAGTTTTGATACCCAAAAATCGGAGGACCGCCTTCTTATCCGCTGGCTTCTGCATGGCCGTGATGGCTGCCACCTTGTCCGCATCTGGCTGCACACCCAACCGGGAGATGTGGTCCCCTAGGAACTTGAGTTCCGTCTGGCCGAAGGAACATTTGGCTCTGTTGAGGCGAAGGCCTTGGTCCCGTATTCGTTTGAACACGCGCTGGAGGCGACTGATATGGCCGACCAAATGATGATGTCGTCAACATAGACGCGCCCACCCTCAATGCCCTCCATCATTTGCTCCATGATCCGGTGGAATACTTCTGATGCTGATATAATCCCAAACGGCATCCTGTTGTAGCAGTATCTGCCAAACGGGGTATTAAAGGTACACAGCTTTCTGCTGGACCTGTCTAGTTGAATTTGCCAGAATCCTTTCGAGTCATCAAGTTTGATGAAGATGTTGGCCCGAGCCATCTCGCACGTAATCTCCTCGCGCTTGGGGATAGGGTAATGCTCCCTCATTCTGTTGCGATTCAGGTCCTTTGGGTCAATGCAGATCCGGAACTCGCCAGAAGGCTTCTTTACGCACACCATGGAACTGACCCAGTCAGTTGGTTCCATCACTCTGGAGAGCCCTCCTCGGTCCTGGAGGTCCTGCAGCTGCTGCTTGAGGCGGCCCTTGAGGGGTGCTGGGACTCTGCGAGGTGCATGAACCACAGGCGTGGCGTCTTGTTTGAGCAGGATTTTGTAAGTGTATGGAAGCGTGCCCATGCCTTCGAAAACGTCGCGGTGCTGGTCGATGATGTCCGCATCCTAGAAGGCAGACGTGTCCTCTGGAGTGGTGCAACTCTATTTTATTATAAGGTTAACTATATTAACATACTTGAACTGTGGGTAAATGCAATGCCAGCTTTAACTATTGACCATTGCCTAGTCCTAACCAGGTGATGCACTCAGCACATGGTGAATGTCTGTGTTGCAGGCTGTGGGCTCTGTGCTCCGAGCTGGCTGCTATTAGAATGAGCGGGAACTCTCCTGTCCCCTGTCTTTATAGTGCGTGCTCTCACTGGTGATTGGCTGCGGTGTTGTGTATGCTGATTGGTCCCACTGCATGTCCATCAGTGTGTGTGTGTGTGTGTCTGCACCATGATATACTGCTGTATATTATGACACACACTACTAGAGGACCTGATAGGCACAAGCAGCAAAGAAGGGGGACTATGTGGGAAAATATACAGACAGCTACTGGACAGACTTGGACCCCACTGGACGAGACCAGACAAAAATGGGAGAACGAACTGGAGACAGAGGTGGGGTGGACACTGGAGTGAAGCACTGAGCAGGGCCAACTCCACCTCCTCCTGCGCAAGGCTCAACCTAATGCAGCTCAAAGTGGTGCACAGAGTGCACCTGACCAGAACCCGAATGAGCAGGTTCTTCCTGGAGGTGGAGGACAAATGTGAATGGTGCCAGAGGGATCCGGCCAACCACACCCACATGTTCTGGGCTTGTCCCAAACTTGCTGGGTTCTGGACAGCCTTCTCCGAGGCAAGGTCCAAGGTTGTGGGGATGAAGGTGAAGCCATGCCCAATTGTGGCAATCGTTGGGGTATCGGTGCAGCCAGAACTACACATGGGGAAGGGGGCCAACGCCCTTGCCTTTGCTTCCCTAATCGCACGCCGGAGAATCCTGCTCGGCTGGCGATCGGCAGCACCACCCAAAGCTGCAGACTGGCTCGCTGACCTCTCGGAATTTCTCCAACTGGAGAAGATTAAGTACGCCATCCGAGGGTCAGAGGAAGGCTTCCTGGATACTTGGGGGCAGTTTGTTGGCCTGTTCCAAAACCTGTTCGAGGCCAGCAACGAGGAGTAAGATAGCAAAACGGGAAAGAGAGGAAGAAAAAGAGGGAAGACAAGGGAAAAACCATGATAGAGGGGGGACCAAAGGAATGTGCAACCCGGGGGAGGGAAGGGGGGGTGAGGAGGAGGAGAAAGAGGAAAAGCTGGAAAGTCACAAAAAAGGAGAAGAGGGGGAAGGGGGCAAACCCCCCTCCCCGATCACAAAGCAAACACAACAGATGTCGACGGGGGAGGTGTAAGAAAAGGGAGAGGGGGGAGGGATAGGGGGAGGATGCAAGGGAGGGGTAGGGGGGGCAGGAGGTGGGGGGGGGGGGGGGATGGAAGGGACCATAGGCCGAGCCAGAGGGCGGCGAAATGTATATAAAGTTAATTAAAGGAAGGAATAGGATAAACATTTCTGTACAAAAAAGTGAATTAACGCGGTAAAAAAAATGTATATAACTGTTTACAAATGTGGAAAATGCCAATAAAAAGATTTTTAAAAAAATAAATAATGCTGGCCTGACCAGCGATATCCACGTCACATGAGAAAGGTAGCAAGGCAGATGCAATCTTTCATTTCTCATTGAGCACTGGCAAGTTGACAATGTTAGGCCTCTATTCTAGAAAAGGGAAGAAAGATAAACCAGAGAATTCGGTCTAACATCGTTAGTGTGGAAGTCGTTGAAAACCATGAGACAAAATAAACTTTCATTTCGCAAGGCATGGGTAAATCAAAGAGAGCCAGAATGGACTCGTTAAAGGTAAATTGTTTCTGACCAATTCAATTGAATTTTATGATGAGTTAACCAATGTTTCCTCTCGTTCCTGTTTGCAGTATTCACTGGACTGGTTGCATTGCAGTTCCTTAAAGCTTGTCATGTATTTTTATGTATACATTGGCTGTACAGTCGGTTTGTTCCCTATATATACATTCCAGTTTGCTGCACGGCCATGCTTAGAAGGAAGATTGGAGGTAATTAAGAGGATTGATGAAGGAAATATATATATTGTAAGGACCCTTCCTGTTGATTCCCTTAGTTCCTATTTCTTTTATTTTGTCTTTATCATTTTTGGTCCATGGATTATTAATGGAGACATATCTTTAAGTTGAGCAGAGGAAGGAAGGAACTCAAAGTGTCAGAATAATACACTGTGTTATAAAGTTTTGTATTTTGGGCAGAAGAACCCAGACGTTATGGCACCCAAGAGATTGGAGAAGTTTGTTTCAATTGGTTGGCTGGTAGCCAGTGGATTAGCCAGGGACAGCGATTTGCTCCTATCGGCTGGAGTATTTTGGAGAAAACCCGCGAGAATCAATTCAAGGTGGAAGCAGCGCTCTCTCTCTGCTGTGCTGGCTATTGTATGAAGGCAGAAGCTTCTACACCCTGAAAGAAGACGCTAAGTGGGATTCTCCCGACAGACCCGTTTTCTGACGTGGCGCGCCCCCGCCGGCAGCAGGATCCTCCGTCCCGGTAACCGGCTAATGGGGTTCCCATTGCGGCCATCCCCACACCGTCGGGAAATTCACAGGTGTGAGTCTGCTGCCGGCGAAGGGGAAGACCCTGCCGATGGAGAATCCCGCCCAATGTTAGTATGGATACAAAATTGGCTCGGTGATAGCAAGAAAAGATTGGTGCTGCCCCGTGTCTACGTGGGTTTCATCCCCACAATCTAAAAGATGTGCAGGTTAGGGGGGAAGGGAAAGTCAGGGAACCAAGAGGTGAAGTAATCAGTGGGAAGTGTAGCTGCTTAGGAATACAAAAAAGCATGAAAAGACAAAACTCAGGAGAGGTTACGATAGTCCCCATCACACAAAATATGACACAGTGTATGGAAAGGCTCAGTAAACCAAGGTCCACCACACTAAGAAAACAAAAAGGGACGGTCAATAAAGAATTAAAGGTGCAAGATTTAAATGCGCGCAGTGTACGGAACAAGGTAGATGAGCTTGTGGCCCAGATTGTGACTGGCAGGTATGATGTGGTAGGCATCACAGAGACGTGGTTGCAGGGGGTTCAGGACTGGCATTTAAACATCCAGGGGTTCACAACCTATCAAAAAGACAGGGAGGTGGGCAGAGGGGGCGGGGTTGCCTTGTTAATTAGGAATGAAATTAAATCAATAGCACTAAATGACATAGGGTCAGATGATGTGGAGACTGTGTGGGTAGAGTTGAGGAACCACAAAGGCAAAAAAACCATAATGGGAGTTATGTACAGGCCTCCTAACAGTGGTCAGGACCGGGGGCACAAAATGCACCACAAAATAGAAAGTGCATGTCAGAAAGGCAAGGTCACAGTGATCATGGGGGACTTGAATATGCAGGTGGACTGGGTAAATAATGCTGCCAGTGGACCCAAGGAAAGGGAATTCATTGAATGTTTAGAGGAGGGCTTTTTGGAACAGCTTGTGATGGAGCCCACGAGGGAACAGGCCATTCTGGACTTAGTGTTATGTAATGAGCCAGACTTGATTAAAGATTTTAAAGTAAGGGAGCACTTAGGAGGCAGTGATCATAATATGGTCGAATTCAATCTCCAATTTGAAAGAAAGAAGGTAGAATCAGATGTAAAGGTGTTACAGTTAAATAAAGGTAACTACAGGGGCATGAGGGAGGAACTGACGAAAATCGACTGGGAGCAGAGCCTAGTGGGAAAGACAGTAGAACAGCAATGGCAGGAGTTTCTGGGAGTAATTGAGGACACAGTACAGAGGTTCATCCCAAAGAAAAGAAAGGTTATCAGAGGGGGGATTAGGCAGCCATGGCTGACAAAGGAAGTTAGGGAATGCATCAAAGCAAAAGAGAAAGCCTATAATGTGGCAAAGAGTAGTGGGAAGTCAGCAGATTGGGAAGGCTACAAAAACAAACAGAGGATAACAAAGAGAGAAATAAGGAGAGAGAGGATCAAATATGAAGGTAGACTAGCCAGTAACATTAGGAATGATAGTAAAAGTTTCTTTAAATACATTAAAAACAAACGGGAGGCAAAAGTTGACATTGGGCCGCTCCAAAATGACGCTGGTAATTTTGTGATGGGAGACAAGGAAATAGCTGAGGAACTAAATAAGTACTTTGCGTCAGTCGTCACAGTAGAAGACATGAGTAATATCCCAACAATTCCGGAGAGTCAGGGGGCAGAGTTGAATATGGTAGCCATCACAAAGGAGAAAGTGCTAGAGAAACTAAGAGGTCTAAAAATTGATAAATCTCCGGGCCCAGATGGACTACATCCTAGAGTTCTAAAGGAGATAGCTGAAGAAATAGTGGAGGCGTTAGTTATGATCTTTCAAAAGTCACTGGAGTCAGGGAAAGTCCCAGAGGATTGGAAAATCGCTGTTGTAACCCCCCTGTTCAAGAAGGGAACAAGGAAAAAGATGGAAAATTATAGGCCAATTAGCCTAACCTCAGTTGTTGGCAAGATTCTAGAATCCATTGTCAAGGATGAGATTTCTAAATTCTTGGAAGTGCAGGGTCAGATTAGGACAAGCCAGCATGGATTTAGTAAGGGGAGGCCGTGCCTGACAAACCTGTTAGAGTTCTTTGAAGAGATAACAAATAGGTTAGACCAAGGAGAGCCAATGGATGTTATCTATCTTGACTTCCAAAAGGCCTTTGATAAGGTGCCTCACGGGAGACTGCTGAGTAAAGTAAGGGCCCATGGTATTCGAGGCAAGGTACTAACATGGATTGACGATTGGCTGTCAGGCAGAAGGCAGAGGGTTGGGATGAAAGGTTCTTTTTCGGAATGGCAACCGGTGACGAGTGGTGTCCCGCAGGGTTCAGTGTTGGGGCCACAGCTGTTCTCTTTATATATTAACGATCTAGATGACGGGACTGGGGGCATTCTGGCTAAGTTTGCCGATGATACAAAGATAGGTGGAGGGGCAGGTAGTATGGAGGAGGTGGGTAGGCTGCAGAAAGATTTAGGCAGTTTAGGAGAGTGGTCCAAGAAATGGCTGATGAAATTCAACGTGGGCAAGTGCGAGGTCTTGCACTTTGGAAAAAAGAATAGAGGCATGGACTATTTTCTAAACGGTGACAAAATTCATAATGCCGAAGTGCAAAGGGACTTGGAAGTCCTAGTCCAGGATTCTCTAAAGGTAAACTTGCAGGTTGAGTCCGTAATTAAGAAAGCAAATGCAATGTTGTCATTCATCTCAAGAGGCTTGGAATATAAAAGCAGGGATGTACTTCTGAAGCTTTATAAAGCATTAGTTAGGCCCCATTTAGAATACTGTGAGCAATTTTGGGCCCCACACCTCAGGAAGGACATACTGGCACTGGAGCGGGTCCAGCGGCGATTCACACGGATGATCCCAGGAATGGTAGGCCTAACATACGATGAACGTCTGAGGATCCTGGGATTATATTCATTGGAGTTTAGGAGGTTGAGGGGAGATCTAATAGAAACTTACAAGATAATGAATGGCTTCGATAGGTGGATGTAGGGAAGTTGTTTCCATTAGCAGGGGAGACTAGGACCCGGGGGCACAGCCTTAGAATAAAAGGGAGTCACTTTAGAACAGAGATGAGGAGAAATTTCTGCAGCCAGAGAGTGGTGGGTCTGTGGAATTCATTGCCACAGAGGGCGGTGGAGGCCGGGACGTTGAGTGTCTTTAAGACAGAAGTTGATAAATTCTTGATTTCTCGAGGAATTAAGGGCTATGGAGAGAGAGCGGGTAAATGGAGTTGAAATCAACCATGATTGAATGGTGGAGTGGACTCGATGGGCCGAATGGCCTTACTTCCGCTCCTATGTCTTATGGTCTTATGGATTGGCCACGATAAATTGCCCTTTAATTGGAAAAAAAATAATTGGGTACTCTAAATTTAAAAAAGAAAGATTGGTGCTGGATTGATGTTTTTCAGACTGGGAGGTGGGTTGGAGTCGTGTTTTCCAAGAGTTTTGGGTCTATTACTCTTTGTGACTTTTATCAACAACATTCAGGTATAGGGAACAGCATTATAAAGTTTACAAATAACACGAACCTCAGCTAAACGTAGATCATGATGAAACATAGAAGCTCGGAGCAGGAGTGGACCATTCAGCCCTTCAAGCCTGCTCCCCCATTCAATGTTGTCATGGTTGGTCCTCAATCTCAATGTCATATTCCCACTTTCGTCCCATAACCCTTGATTCCATTAAATTCTAAAACATTATCTATCTCTTTCTTGACTACATTCAGTGACTTCTGTGGTAGAGAATTCCACAGGTTCAGTACTCTTTGAGTGAAGAAATATTTTCCCATCTCAGTCCTAAATGTATTTCTCCATCCTGAGACTGTGACCCCTGGTTCTAGATTCCTCAATCAGGGAAAATATCCTCCCTGCATCTAATTTATCTAGCCCTGTTAGAATATTTTATGTTTCAGTCAGATCCCCTCTCATCGTTCTGAACATTAGTGAATACAGGCCCAATTGAACCAATCTCTCCTCATAGGACAGTCCTGCCATTGCCGGTATCAGCCTAGTGAACCTCCATTCCTCTATGGCAAGTATATCCTTTCTCAGGTACGTAGACTGTCATAATATACACCAGTATATCATGGTGCAGACACACACACACACTCATGGACATGCAGTGGGACCCATCAGCATACACAACACCGTAGTCAATCACCAGTGAGAGCACACGCACTATAAAGCCAGCTCAGAGCACAGAGCTCACCTGGAATGACAGCACAATGCCTCAAATTGAACCAGGAAATGAAATAAACCTCCGAAGAACTCTGCAACAAGCAGTTACCTACCCCCAAACCGAGTCCGATTCCGACTTCCCGCAGACCAGTGACACCGAGGATCCGAGGGAGCCTTTTCGAGTCGCTGTTATAACAAAGAACAGGCTGTCCCCGAATCAAAACCACCAGCCGCTGTCGGTGCACAGCATTGATCCAGATGACGAGTGGTGTGCCACCCTGACAGTCAACCAGAATTTGTCGCCCACCTCAGAGACTTGACTTATGAGTTTTACGATGTTGGACTCTATGATCTGTTCTGTTATCCTGTTTCATCGTTCCAGTAGTTTGTATAAAATGTTCATTTCGTTGTTGGTGTGACACCCTATTTCTCGGCACCAGGCACCTTCCCGTGTAAATAGATTAGCCTCATGTACATAGTCATGTAAATAACACGCACACACATAGTCAGGTACATTCACTACACAATATTTATTGTCACGCAGGCACATAATCTTTATATAAAAGGGGGGATGTCATAATATACACCAGTATATCATGGTGCAGACACACATACACTGATGGACATGCAGTGGGACCAATCAGCATACACAACACCGCAGCCAATCACCAGTGAGAGCACACGCACTATAAAGACGGGACAGGAGAGTTCCCGTTCATTCTAGTAGCAGCCAGCTCGGAGCACAGAGCTCACAGCCTGCAACACAGACATTCACCATGTGCTGACTGCATCACCTGGTTAGGACTAGGCAAGGGTTAAAGCTGGTATTGCATTTACCCACAGTTCAAGTATGTTAATATAGTTAACCTTATAATAAAATAGAGTTGCACCACTTCCAGTGTTGGTGACCTGTTTGTGATCCAGAACACCCAACACATCAGAGACCAAAACTGCAGGAATACTCCAGGTGTGGTTTCACCAAGACCCTGTATAACTGCAGTTAGACATCCCTACTTCTGAACTCAAATGCTCTTGCAATGAAGGCTAACATACCATTTGCCTTCCTAATTGCTTGCTGCCCCTGACTCTCCACTTTCATTGACTGGTGTACAAGGACACCCAGATCCCTTTGTACATCCACGTTCCCAATATATCAGCACTTAAATAATACTCTTCCTTTCTGCCCTTCACACCAAAGTGTATAACTTCACATTTCACATTTGGTCACCTTGTACCACATCTGCCATGTGTTTGTCCCACTCACTCAACTTGTTTAAATCACTTTGAAGCCCCCTTCCATCCTCCTCACAACACAAGTTTGGAAATGTTACATTTGGTTCCCTCATCCAGGTCATTTATGTATAAAATAAATAAATATAAATAAATAATCTTTATTGTCACAAGGAGGCTTACATTAACACTGTAATGAGGTTAAGGTGAAAAGCCCCTAGTTGCCACATTCTGGCGCCTGTTCAGGTACACTGAGGGAGAATTCTGAATTCTCAGCTGGTACAGGTATATCGTGAACATCTGGGGCCCAAGCACTGATCCCTGCTGTACCACACTAGTCACTGCTTGCCATAGGAAACGGGACCAAGGTTAGCGAGGCCAATCCCATCCTTATCGCCAGGGTAAAGACCCAGGCGAGTGACCAATCCGAAGCAATGACGGTTTAGAAAAACACAATATTTATTTACCTACTCAACACACTCCTTCTCTCCAAAGGTCTCCCATGTCTGGCCTGTACTCGGGCAAGGGTATGTACGTCCCAAGGTCTCCTAGGTTAAGGGTGCAGCTCCGCCCCCTGATCTGGGGAGATCATACTCAGGTGAGGCTACTGGACCCCATGACCTTGGATCGGGTTATAATAGAATGCAACTTTTTAAGAAGGTGGGTCATCATCAATGTTTTCATTAGCAGAATGGGTGTACAGCCATACATTGTGTGGAATGTGCCATGTGGGGAGCAAACAGACAGACATTATGATTCCTGTGGAGATTCATAACATTTAAAGAGAGATATGAATTTCTCAGCAACTGACACAAAGAATCACACATTTCACATTTTAAGAATCTTACTGTAAAAAACAAACTAAAATCAACTTACACTGACCATTACTTTTATACACAACTACAGAAAAGGTACTTTCCCGTTAACTAACTAATACAATTGAAATAATCTGCGAACAATTTTTGCGTTTAGTCACATTCCCAGCAGTTGTGTAGCCTGTCAGAGTTCCACATCCCTCCTGGCATTCCAGCATTCCTTATCCCTGCCACATCAGAACAGGTCTTCCAGTGTTCTTCGAACATCACTTCACTCAGTCTTCTGAAGATCCCCAAACTAACCTCCAGCAGAAAGGCCCACTCCAGTGACTCCTTGGTCCTTAAATCTCCACAGGTCCCATCTCTTCAAACAGAAAATTAGTTCTCCTCAGCCTCCTGCTCAGTGCCTAACCTTTTTTGCATTTCACAGCAGCAGCTGTTTTTGTCTCTCTCCCCGAGTCTGTGTGTGTCAGACCAGCTGCCCTTCTTTCATCTCAAAGCATGACTTTGAAATGAAAGATTTCTAGATTTTGGCCTGGGCCTCTTTCCCTATGACAACCAAATAACATTGGCAGAGTTTAATACGATCTCACCATCCCCCTCTTCAGGATATTTTTCATCACTTTAAAATAAATGAAATATATTAAAACATGACCGTTTCATAAAATCTTGCCTTTGTACCACTTCGCCCTTAAAACATGATGTAAAAATTACCGTTATAATTATTTTTTCATGTCGCTATCAAAATATCACAAATTACATTTTAAATATTGTAACATCTAACCTATTGCATTGAGTACAGGTACATTCTTTCCTCTTTTGCCATATTTCAACATAAACATTCTGTCTTGGCAACACTTTCAGACTTAACCTGACCAAGTTTGGATTTAAAGTCCAGTTTGCATGAGGTCTTAGAATCCCAACTCACTTGTAAATGAGAGTTTATTTTACTACTTGTTGCCTCACTTTATTTCATTGAACTTGGGCCTTGCTGGCAGGGTCAGCATTGTTGTCCATCCCTAAATGCCCTTGAGAAGGCGGTGGTGAGCCACTTCTTGACTACCGCAGTCCATCTGGGACAGGTACATCCACAGTGCTGCTGGGAAGGGGTTTTCAAGAGTTTGATCCCGTGGCAGTCAGCTGTATAGTTACAAATCACAATGGTGTGAGACTTGGACGGACGCTAGGATGGCGTTCCTATGCATTTATTACAGTTTTCCTTCTAGGTGGTAGAGGTCACAGGTTTGGAAGGTGCTGTTGAATGAGGCTTGATCAGTTGCTGCAGTGTATCTGGCCTGGAAAGGTGAATGGCGTCCAGAGTTGCAAATAGAGTACCCAATATGAATTTAAATAGTAATAAAATGTGATGTCAGGTGGTAGATTTATGCATGGTGCAACGCGAGGCACCAACATCCACACTGAGGTGTCCCGTTCACATGTACCTGAACCCCAAGGTCATTGATGGGTGAATACTACACAGAGACGGCAAATATCCACCTCACCTTGCCATCCCCACTATGTGGTGTTGCATATTTAGAGTGCCTCAGAGTGACCTACACACATGGGCTATGAGATACTGTCAGCAGGATTCTCCATTCCTGAGACTAAGTGTTGATGCCGGGGCAGGATTCGTGGAATACTATGGCAGCAAAACTGGCGCCGCACCTGGGCCAATTCAGCGACCATTGAGGGGCTAGCTCCAGTGCCACAAAGAACACAATTGATTCCAATGATAAATGGTGCCGAATTTGCCGCTTTTGATTGAAACTCTAGAGGCTGACAAGCTGCAGCCGCACATACACATTACACTCCCCACACACACTCATCCCAGCTGACAAGATGGCACTGGTTGCACTGAAGCGCACCAATCCTGCTGGGGCCAAAGGGCACCCCGGGGATGCCCTGGGATGCACCCATGCGACATGTGGTCCTAAGTTCACAGTCGACAGTCAGCGGTGTGCACAGCTGCATGGCTGCCTTGTAGGCCGCAGCAATGGTGCTCCGTGCCTGTCCACCCCGGTCCCGGCACTGTCAGAAGCCCCCCAACCAGCGGCACGAAAGTCAGCACACTAGAAGATTGCAGTTTAGTCGGGCAGCATGGTCGGCATGGGCTTGGAGGGCCGAAGGGCCTGTTCCTGTGCTGTATTTTTCTTTGTTCTGTGTTCTTTGTTCTTTGTTATGGCGATGTTGGATACTCTCCGTACCCCCTCTCTCTCCCTCATTAGCGACGATGCTGGTTTCACGATTTTTAAAAGCACAATTAACCACGCCGTCGGGAATTCACCCCAGTGAGGTGGAGCATCATGGAGACCCCGGAGAATAACAGGCCAGGCCCGCTAATTATATGCCAATGGCGTTCACTGTACGTGCGTTCTGGAATGCATGGGCGCCACTGTCGAGGCACCGGAGAATTGCAATTCGGCATGAAACCAGCGCCCTCCACAATTTTGGCGTCAAAACTAATTCTCCACCCAATCGCGTTTCCTGACTCTGACATCGGCCGATGGAGAATCCCGCCCTGTATGCGTCTGTGCTTGCAGGATAAGCACACTCAACATGCTATGCAGCGTCAGCAAGCGGAGATGTAGTGCCAATCATTGCCACAGTGACATTGATGGAAGAGCAGAAGACCATGAAGACTGGATGGGTGACAGCAGGGAAACCTTTCAGTGAGGAAGAGGTTGGTGTGTAAGCTGTCTCAAGTCAATAATGCACTGGTTGCATAGATACATAGAAGATAGGAGCAGGAGGAGGCCTTTTGGCCCTTCGAGCCTGCTCCGCCGTTCATCATAATCATGGCTGATCATCCAACTCAATATCCTAATCCCGCTTTCTCCCCATAGCCTTTGATCCCATTCGCCCCAAGTGCTATATCCAGCCGCCTCTTGAATATAGTCAATGTTTTATCATCAACTACTTCCTGTGGTAATGAACTCCACAGGCTCACCACTCTTTGGGTGAAGAAATGTCTCCTCATAGAACATCGAACATAGAACATACAGTGCATAAGGAGGCCATTCAGCCCATCAGGTCGGCACCGACCCATTTAAGCCCTCACTTACTACCCTATCCTGGTAACCCAATAACCCCTCCTAACCTTTTTGGACACTAAGGGCAATTTAGCATGGCCAATCCACCTAACCTGCACGTCTTTAGACTGTGGGAGGAAACCGGAGCACCCGGAGGAAACCCACGCAGACACGGGAAGAACGTCCTCATCTCTGTCCGAAATGGTTTAACTTGAATCCTCGGACTGTGACCCCTGGTTCTGGACACACTCACCATCGGGAACATCCTCCCTGCATCTACCCTGTTTTGTCCTGTTAGAATTTTATAAGTCTCTATGAGATCCCCCCTCATTCTTCTGAACTCCAGTTACACCATTCATTCCCTGGACCATGTCAGACTTGTGACATTCTGTGTGGACCTTTAACACCACTGGACACTCCTGAAACACATATATAGACAATGTCAATGATGCGAGATGATACTTTGAATGCAAGTCTTTGCAGGTAATTAAATCTTTACAGGTCCAGACGGAGCGACTGGAAAGAGGGATAATCACAGGTTAAAGAGGTGTGAATTGTCTCAAGCTAGGACAGTCGGTAGGATTTTGCAAGCCAGGCCAGATGGTGGCAGGGGTGGGGGGGAATGTAATGCGGCATGAATCCAAGGTCTCGGTTGAGGCCGTACTCATGTGTGCGGAACTTGGCTATAAGTTTCTGCTCGGCGATTCTGTGTTGTCGCGCGTCCTGAAGGCCACCTTGGAGAATGCTTACCTGAAGATCAGAGGCTGAATGCCCTTGACTGCTGAAATGTTCCCTGACTGGAAGGGATCATTCCTGCCTGGCAATTGTCACGCGATGTCCGTTCATCCGTTGTCGCAGCGTCTACATGGTCTCGCCAACGTACCACGCCTCGGTAGACAACGTTGGCCGAGTCGCATGAGTATGTACGGCGTACCTGGTGGGTGGTGTTCTCACGTGTAATGGTGGTACTCATGTCAATCCCATGAACCAAACCTCTTTTCAAAGGCGTGGCCCAGCACTCTGCATTCTTACTTGAAAAAGAATGGCTTTCCCTGAGATTCTGACCCCGTCTTACCAACAGGCTTAAACCCTTCCAGAAAACAAACTATATCTTAAAAGCCACCACCAAGGTGATTTTTACTGGAACAGATATTTAAAATGAAACTAGAGAGAGACAGGCCAAAACACTCTTTCTCCTGTCTGAGTCAACAGCAGCCAAATGTGAATGTGAAAGTAAACCTCACAGCCACAGCTCAGCCCCACCCACAAAAATGACATCACTGAAGCCAGGTGATAAGATAAAAACCTTTCTTAAAGGGACATTCCCATGACAATATGTCCCCGCAGGTCCCCTTTCCTCGACTGTACGCATCCAGTAACTCTTCCAACATTGTGTTTCTTGGGGCGCTTGAGTACCTTGTCGTCTACTTGCGGAGCAAGCTTTTGATTTGCAGATGTCGGAGTTCCTGTCCATTCGATATTCCAGTCTCTCTATCAGCTCTTAAGGTCGCCAGTCTGTTTTCTGTGTAAAAGTCCCTGCTTGCTAATGTCCCACCATCCACCATTACACCTCTTAAAGGTGGCGTTTAGCATGGCTGGTGGAAACCTGTGGTTGCCGCAGATGGGGGCCATGGTGGACACCTCGATTAGACCGAAGTGCTGCCTATCTGGTTCTAGGTTCTCAGTGTTGCTACTATATCACTGGGCTGGTTGAGTTTTAGCTGGCGGGATGGAAGTGCTGTTATGGCAAGGATCTGGAGGGTTGTTCCTGTGCAGGAGGGGGAGGGGGAGTGGGGGGAGCCGTAGCAGGAAACAATTTTGTGCCAAGTCCATGCACTTCAGGGATCCCATCGGGGTCGGGGTGTCCTGGCTCAGATTGCCATTATGAGATTTAAATGCACCCCTCAGTTTCTGCTTACAGGCGCCTGACTGCTCACACTGTTGACTGCTCACTGCGTCCTGTAAATTTTCAGAGTGCCTCTGGTGTTGTGGCGTCCATCCAGGCCGCCCCTCTGGAAACCCTCATACCCCAGCTGTATTGACAAGGGGGTGGGGGTGGCCAAGCACAATCACCTGCCGACCAGGTGTTGACATTCATCAGAAGTGCTGCCAAACTGCACAAGAAGCAGGGGATTAGCAGAGCTCACCGCAACCAAAGGACACCTGCCTTGTGGCCTTTGGAGCCCTCCCTGGTTCTCTGCCCCTCTCAGGACAGAGGACTCACCAGTGAAACCTGTCATAATATCTACTCATGTTTATACTGAAGTGCAGACAGGCAGTGATTGACACACAGGATGACCAGTAAGCACACAGCACAGTGCAGCCAATCACCAGACAGGACACTACCACTATAAAGCCAGAGGGCACTAGGTTTCCCGCTCTCTCGGGACCCAGCCACTGAGACAGTCAGAGTCCACGAGCTAGCACAGTGCAAACGCCATGCGGTAGCTAGTAAGTCTGGTCAGGCTACTACAAGGTCTCCAGTCAGTTCAGTATAGTGTCGACCCACAGTTAAATATGTATGTTAGTTCTATCGTTCAATAAAACCGTGTTGGATCTTCGACAGTGTTAGAGGTCTGTTTCTCGCATCGCTGCATCAAGTGCAGTCCTCACCGAACCGACCTGCCTAACACATCATGGTACCACGGAGTGATACTGAAAATTGACGGACCTACCTCGAGTGAATCAGCATTGACCAGCAAGCAGCCATCCGGTGACATGGAAAACATCCAGCCTCCTCCGCAGCTCTGCATCTCTGGCAACCTCGGCGCAAATTGGAAGCTCTTCAAGCAAAAGTTCCTCTGGTACATCGAGGCCTTCGACCTCGAAGCAGCATCGGATGCCAGGTAGATCGCGCTATTTCTCTCCACCGCGGAGGACCACGTAATCCACATCTACAACACCGTTACGTTCGCTGACGGCGAAGACAAAACAAAATTCAAGACGGTCCTGCTGAAGTTTGACAGCCACTGCGACATTGAGGTGAATGAGAGCTTTGAACGGTACGTTTTCCAGCAGAGGCTTCAGGGTAAGGATGAACCTTTTCAGTCCTTCGTCACCCATCTCCGCATCCTAGCGCCAGTCATGTAACTATGACTTGACAGCTGATTCCATGATCTGGGATCAGATCGTTTTCGGGGTCCACTCCGACTCCCTTCGGCAGCAGCTCCTGAAAGCCAAACAGTTGACCCCCCTCTGTTGCTATCGAGACGTCCGTTGTCCATGAGAATGCCAAGAATCGTTACTCCCACATCAGGGCGGCAGAAACTGCGAAGCTGGCCTCCCACGAGGCGGAACGGGTGCAGGCCATTGCACAAATGCAGGGCCTGAGCATCGAGGAGAGTGGCCGTTTCGCGCACTTCTCCCGGGTCCCTGCGCATGCGCGCTATGACCGAGTGGACGACGAGCCCGACAACCCGATTGCGCAAGTGCGTACGTCGACCGACCGCACTGCACATGCGTGATGATGCACGGAACGCGCTGATGACGGCATCATGACGTGTCCGAACTGTGGCTCCGCCCATTTAAAGTGGAAATGTCCGGCAAAAGGACGCCGGTGTCTACAGTGTGGCAAGCTTGGCCACTACGCAGCCCTTTGCAGATCTGCTCCACCGCTCAGCAGCCAGCGATCCCAGCTGCGGCGCAGAAGTGTCCACTCAATACAACATGGCATGCCAGAGTATGATCCCAACAGCCCAACGGACTCTGATGCTGACTGCCTCAAGTCCCCATACCGGGTGGGCATCATAACTACACATGCGCTGCCTTCCACCACACCTACGCAACGCCTCTCGATCCTCAGTGTGGATCCCAACAACGAGTGGTCTGCTGTCCTCACAGTGAACAAGGCCCGCATCCAGTTCAAACTCGACACCAGCGCATCGGCGAATCTCATCTCGCAATCCGACCTCAACACCATCCGCACCAAACCAAGCATTCTTCCACCAGCCTGCCAGCTCCTTAACTACAGTGGCAACGGCATAGCTGCCAGTGGCTCGTGTCAACTGGGGGTATCCAATAAGGCGATCAAGGCGACGCTGCGGTTTGAAATCGTCGGGCCTGACAGAGCATCTCTGCTCAGTGCTCGTGCCTGCAAGCTCCTGAACCTGGTTCAGCGAGTCCACACCATGTCATCACCACTGGCGACGGCTCGTCTGATGGAAACTTGCAAGCCGACATAGATGACATCATGACGCAGTACCACAGCGTGTTCGATGGAATGGACAAGCTCCCATACCGATACAAAATCCTGCTCAAGCCGAACGCCACCCCTGTAATTCATGCACCACGCCGGGTGCCGGTGTCCCTCAAGGATCGTCTGAAGAAGCAATTACAGGACCTCCAAGACCAGGGCATCATCTCAAAGGTTACAGAGCCCACAGACTGGGTCAGCTCCATGGTCTGCGTCAAGAAGCCGTCAGGGGAGCTTCGCATTCGCATTGACCCGAAGGATCTAAACCGCAACATCATGCGGGAGCATTACCCGATACCAAAACGAGAAGAGTTGACCAGTGAGATGGCTCATGCCAATTCTTTATTAAGCTCAACGCCTCCAAGGGTTTTTGGCAAATACGACTGGACGCGCGCAAGTTGTGCACATTCAACACCCCGTTTGGTCATTACTGCTACAACCGGATGCCTTTTGGCATCATATCTGCCTCCGAAGTATTTCATCGCATCATGGAACAGATGATGGAGGGCATCGAGAGGGTGCGAGTGTACGTTGACAATGTCATCATCTGGTCCACAACGCTCCAGGAACACATCGCTCGCCTCAAAAAGGTATTCCAAAGAATCCATGAACATGGTCTTCAGCTCAACAGGGCCAAGTGCTCATTTGGTCAATCGGAGATCAACTTCCTAGGTGACCACATCTCGCAGCAGGGTGTACGGCCAGACGCCGACAAGGTCTCGGCGATCAACGCCATGAAGACCCCGGAGGACAAAAAGGCGGTCCTCTGCTTTCTCGGAATGGTCAACTTCCTCGGGAAATTCATTCTCAATATGGCATCCCACACCACGGCCCTCCACCATCTCGTCAAAAAGTCGACGGAAACCCAGTGGCTGCCCACACATGAAGAGGAATGGCGCGAGCTGAAAGCAAAACTCACGACAGCCCCGATCCTCGCATTCTTCGACCCAACCAAGGAAACCAAGATATCAACTGATGCAAGCCAGGACGGCATTTGGGCGGTGCTCCTTCACCAGGCTGCCTCCGATCCTGGGCTCCAGTGGCGTATGCCTCCAGGGCCATGACGCCCACTGAACAACCGTATGCTCATATTGAGAAGGAGCGTCTGGGCCTCCTAACAGGGATAGTCAAGTTCCACGACTATGTTTATGGCCTGCCAAAATTCACGGTAGAGACGGACCACAGGCCTCTAGTCCACATAATCCAGAAGGATTTAAACGACATGACACCTCGGTTACAGAGTATTCTTCTAAAGCTACGCCGCTATGACTTCGAACTTGTCTACACGCCAGGTAAAGAGCTGATCGTTGCAGATGCCCTGTCCAGGTCCATTACCACACCGCATGAACAAAGTGACTTCATCTGCCACATAGAAGCCCAAATGCAGTTGTGTGCCTCGAACCTTCCGGCCTCCGACGAACGGGTGGTCCAAATTCGTGAGGAGACAGCCAAGGATCCTCTGCTGCAGCGCGTGATGCAGCACCTCAGCAATGGCTGGCAGAAGGGACAATGTCCCCAGTTCTATAACGTGAAAGACGACCTGACTGTGGTGGAGGGGCTCCTTCTGAAACTCGACAGAATCGTAATTCCTCAGAGTATGCGTGCTATGGTGCTGGGCCAACTCCATGAGGGTCACCTTGGGGTCGAGAAATGTCGACGCAGAGCTTGGGAGGCGGTCAATTGGCCGGAGCGTGTAGTGTGTGGAGCACTTAAAAACAGCTCCAGCTATCAAGCTCTTTAGCGAATATCCGGCTCAAGCGGTTACACAGTGCGCTGTGCCAGGAATTGTTTCCAATGCACTTCAGTAGAGTGCTGGTCCATTTGCTCATCCTGAATCGTGGAACAAATCGCACCCCCAATGCAAACGCGAATTGCATGCTATTCAGTTCTGGTAGGAACAATTAAGGCATGATTTAACCATCTGGGCATACCAGGAAAATAGCGGGAAAGGCCAAAATCAAGATTCCCGCCAGGTGCAAACTAGTTTGCAATTTACCCAGCCAGTTCCCGATGGCGAGTTCCAGATCTCGCCCAAAAATGGTGAGCATATCTTCGGCATGACACAGTGGTTAGCACTGTTGCTTTACAGCTCCAGGGTTCGATTCCCACTTGGGTCACTGTCTGTGCTGAGTCTGCACGTTCTCCCCATGTCTGCGTGGGTTTCCCCTCGTGGGTTGAGCTTGGTTGGGGGGCTGAAGTGTTCCAAGTAAGGGGGGTGAGGGGCTTTGCAGCTGTTTGCCCTTCAAGCTATCTTTAAATATTGTGGAGGCCCATAATTGAATAAACCACAGCTGCAGCCTGCATGTCCTACCAAAAGCTTTAAGGACAGAGTCCTTGCTCTTGGTTATGTTTAAAATCACTTCAACACCCTTTGGCTGTGAGCAGCCTCTAGCTTCACAGCTGAAGGTTATTTCAATAGAGGAATTAGCCTTGTTAGTTGTGAGAGCACTTCACGCTTCTGAACTCTCAACTGCCTCCACGAAGGAACATGTACCCTGTCTGAGAGGATGATTAGTGGAGTCCCATAACAGGGGCAACCAAGCTACAGCCTGTCTGTCCTATCAAACATTCCCAGGATAGAGCCATGCTGCAGCTTCTATCCTGAAAGTCAATCTCACCCCCTTTGACCGTGAGCAGCCTCTAGCTTCACAGCTGAAGGCTATTGCAAATGAGGAATTGTTAGTTGTGAAAGCACTTCACACTCTTCAACTCTCCAGTTGTTTCTCGAGGGCACACATGCCATGTTTCAGATGATGATTAGTGCATAGCATTTCAGTCAGTCGTTGAAGCCTGAATGGTGTGCCTGAACTCAGCACCATCGAGGCAGCTGCCAACAATCAAACACTGAAGAGCAGGACTTCAGCACTGGGGATCTTCTTGCGACCAAAGGGTAAGTGTCTGGATCAGGGGAGGGCACCTGAGCATGTCCTCCCTAATGTTCTCCACAGAGGTCTGGGGTCTAGGGACTCCTAATGTGGCCAGGGATGCGTGTGCAGAGCAAGGTTTACCAGCACAACTAGCTCGCTGGTGGGCACTCTGAGAGAAGGCAGGACACAAGGTTGTGGGAGGCTTGGGGTGATTTAAATAAATAAATAATCTTTATTGTCACAAGTAGGCTTACATTAACACTGCAATGAAGTTACAGTGAAAAGTCCCGAGTCGCCACATTCCGGTGCCTGTTCGGGTACACAGAGGGAGAATTCAGAATTCTCAGCTGGAAGGGAATTGAACTTGCGCTGCTGGCATTGTTCTGCATCACAAACCAGCTGCCTAGCCCACTGAACATGGGGTGCTGCCTCCAGCCACATCGACGCTGCTGGTTTCCCCAGCGGCTGGCAGCCTGGGCTGCAACCAGTGACATAGGGCAGCTGCTGCAGGACCGAGAACACCAGCCTGGTTGGTACCTGCAAGGAATTGGAGAAAGAGAGAGACCAAAAGTCATTTAGGGTTTCCACCCTGTTCTGCTCGCTGCATTTGAGGTGTGCCAATGTCAGGAGGAGGGGGGAATTCGGAAGAACTGGGAACCATCGTCGTCTCCTTTGTGGCAGGCCCCGGATCGGTCTCCAGCGTTTCCTGCCCCGATGGTGCCCATTGGGCCCTGGGGGCCTCCATGGGATTTGATTGGAAATTGCATATTATCATATCAGCCACAATCCTCAGGAATGGTGGAAAGGGCGAATGGAATAATGAAAACTGCAGGAACAAAAGTGGGCGCTATTCTCCCCACCCACGCCGGGTGGGAGAATCGCCGGGGCGCCGCGCAATCGGGCCATGCCGCCCGACCCCCGCACGCGATTCTCCCACCCTCCGGAGACCAGCGGCGCGTGATTCGTACCGGGCCGCTCGGAGAACCGGCAAGCGGTGATTCTCCGGCCCGGATGGGCCGAGCAGCCGCTGCGACATGACAGGTTCCCGAAGGCGCTGTCCACCGTTGGTCGCTGCCGGCGGGAACTCTGCGGGAACGGTGGGGGGGGCGGCCTGTGGGGGAGCGAGGGGGGCTCCTTCACCGGGGTGGCCTCCGATGGGGTCTGGCCCACGATTGGGACCCACCGATCGGCGGGCCGGCCTCTCCCCCCCCCGGGCCTACCTCCTTCCGCATGCGGCACCAGAACACCGGTGCCATGTTGGTGAGGGGCCGTCGCGCGTAAGACGTTTCCTGCGCATGCACAGGACGGCGCGGCCCAACTGCGCATGCACAGGATTGGGCTGCCCCGACTGCGCATGCGCGGGTTGGCGCGGCACCCATTTGGTGCCGCGTAAGGACGCTGGAGCGGTGTGAACCGCTCCAACGCTATGCTGGACCCCTATGGGAGCCAGAAGAGGTCGTGCTTGGGCCCTGTTCGTGCCAGTGTGTCAACACAATAGGCTGCTATGGCCAGATGCCCTACCCATAGTAATGTATGCCCTGAGAAATCAGAAAAATCGCAACACGGGCTTAACTCCGTATGAGATATTAATGGGACCCCCATGACAACTGGAACAAAACCCCCAATGACTCCAGTGGCAATAGCCTTAATATGGGCTGATGAGGCATCACTAAAATATGCCCAGGCCATGTGCGAACCGCTGAAAAAATACATGAAAAGGTGCGATAGGCTCAGATGCAACCAAAAGAGGGAAATACACACTCCTTTAAACCTGGAGATCAAGTATATGTGAAAGCACTAAACAAAGATTCTTTTTATCCTCGGTGGAAAGGACCCTACCAAGTGCTGCTAACAACCCGAACAGCCGTTAAAGTAAACGAAAAGCCAGATGGGATCCACGCAACTCGTGTAAACTACATCATACGGAACTTTGAGAGTACTAGCGAAACGCTGACCTGAAGAGAATGACGGCGCTACTGTTCTGAAGTATTGTCATATTAATCAAACATCATGTAGGACGTGAACTGCATATTAACACCTTAATATACATGTCTCACTCCTACGCAGAGAGGGTAAATAAATCCTGTTGTTGGGTTTGTACACAAATTCCCAGATGCTCAGGGGAGGGCATCCCCGTGTGACCCATCCCATTCACCAGTA
Organism: Scyliorhinus torazame; assembly: GCF_047496885.1. Classification (NCBI taxonomy): domain Eukaryota; kingdom Metazoa; phylum Chordata; class Chondrichthyes; order Carcharhiniformes; family Scyliorhinidae; genus Scyliorhinus; species Scyliorhinus torazame. Next base: position 296,157,687 of record NC_092707.1, read on the forward strand.
ACTGAGATAGCAGAGTGGGCCCGAAGACAAAATAGTACAGGACGTGGTGAAGATGCATAGAATATGTTAGATTGGAGATCAGCTGGATACGATATGAATAGGTTTGAGGAATGGTGGTGGCCGAGGTTTAATATAACACGTCAACCTCCCTGTTTGATCCTTCCCAATTATACTGGGGTCCCAAAAGGAAGTATATGCTTTAAGAAACATAAGACATATTATAGGACCCACTCAGTAGGTACGAGTCAGTGCAATCAGACCTTGAATTGGCAACCCCCTATGTTCCACCTTACAGCTAAAGGATTATTCATCTTTGATTGGTCAGGAGTTGAAAATCAAACCTTTTTCAGGATGGCAGCCGGTGACTAGTGGTGTGCCTCAGGGGTCTGTGCTGGGACCACAAATTTTTACAATACACATTAATGATCTGGAAGAAGGTACTGAAGGCACTGTTGTTAAGTTTGTAGATGATACAAAGATCTGTCGAGGGACAGGTAGTATTGAGAAGCAAGGGGGCTGCAGAAGGACTTGGACAAGCTAGGAGAGTGGGCAATGAAGTGGCAAATGAAATACAATGTGGAAAAGTGTGAGGTGGTGCACTTTGGAAGGAGGAATCTAGGCATAGACTATTTTCTAAATGGGGAAATGCTTCGGAAAGCAGAAGCACAAAGGGACTTGGGAGTCCTTGTTCACGATTCTCTTAAGGTTAACGTGCAGGTTCAGTCGGCAGTTAAGAAGGCAAATGCAATGTTAGCATTCATGTCAAGAGGGCTAGAATACAAGGATGTACTTCTGAGGCTGTATAAGGCTCTAGTCAGACCTCATTTGGATATTGTGAGCAGTTTTGGGCCCCATATCTAAGGAAGGATGTGCTGGCCTTGGAAAGGGTCCAGAGGAGGTTCACAAGAATGATCCCTGGAATGAAGAACTTGTCGTATGAGGAACGTTTGAGGACTCTGGATCTGTACTCGGCGTTTAGAAGGATGAGAGGGGATCTTATTGAAACTTACAGGATACTGCAAGGCCTGGATAGAGTGGACGTGGAGAGGATGTCTCCACTTGTAGGAAAAACTAGAACCAGAGGACACCATCTCAGACTAAAGGGACGATCCTTTAAAACAGAGATGAGAAGGAATTTCTTCAGCCAGAGGGTGGTGAATCTGTGGAACTCTTTGCCGCAGAAGGCTGTGGAGGCCAAGTCACGGAATATCTTTAAGATAGAGATAGATAGGTTCTTGATAAGGGGATCAGGGGTTATGGGGAGAAGGCAGGAGAATGGGGATGAGAAAATATCAGCCAGGATTGAATGGTGGAGCAGACTCGATGGGCCAAGTGGCCTAATTCTGCTCCTATGTCATCTGGTCTTATGGAACCAATGGAGGCTCCTGGGAAGGGGATCTTATTAGAATAATGATGACTGATAGTAAAGGAAACCTGACTGCAAATAACGGCACATATTTTATCTGTGGCCATTTCGGTTACCAGAAAATTGGGAAGGCACCTGCTATTTGGGATATGTAGTCCCTTATGTGCATCACGTTCAGCAATTGCAGGACCTTCCCCATCACAGGACGACACGAAGTATTATGACATGGGCACAAATGCTGAGAATAATGATACCACCATTAGGAATAGCCATTAATATATACGAACTACGTGAACTACGAGACGTCATTGAGCAGGTAGCTAATGACACTGCAGAAGCTGTTAACCAGATAGAAACTGAGATGGTCGCTATAAGAGTGGTTTCCCTGCAGAATAGACTGGCACTTGATTTCTTGTGAGCTGAAAAGGGAGGTACTTGTGCCCTGATTGGAAGTGACTGTTGCACATACATCCCTGATAACTCAGCGAAAATTAACAGTCTGGTGGATCACATTCGTAGAGAGGTAACAAGATTACATGAAAATGAGGGATGGGACTTTGGCTTTGGGTGGTTAGGATCGTTAGGACAAAAGATTGTGTTCTGGATTATAATCGCCATTATAATCTTAATTGTCATATGGTTGCTGTTTAAATGGTGCACAGGGTATTGTACAAAATTGGGAACAGCCCTAGCTGCATTGTCTTCTTGGTACCAGCCTCATAACACGCAGGGAACTGTCATACATCCGTTTTCCTTACATTATAAACCACCCTTCTCTACGGAGGACATGATAATGTACTAACAGTGTGTTGATCATAAGATCAACAAGGAGGGAATTGTAGAAGGGACTTTAGTGTGCGGATTAATTGCCCGCTTAAGGGTATTCATTTTATCTAGCTGCGTGGCTATATTTTATAAGAAAGGCACTTGCTAAAACATGCTGGGAATGCTTGACTATAGTTTAACACTGCTTTTGAATGAAAATCAGTAGGTCAGGTAACGTAAACAAAATACTGTATAGTATTTTGGACTCAGCCTTATTATGATAATAAGTTGTTCTTCCGAAGGAGAACAAAATGCGTTCTCGAATTGTTTTTAAACCAAGGGCAAAACATTCATATTTCCTCTTGCGTATGTTCCCAAGGTTTATCTCTTCAAAGTTGTTTATTTCGCACTATAAATATAATGGTTTTCAAGTGTATAACTCGGAGTGCCGTGGAATGGCTATGTAGCCAGACCACTCCCCTCTCTGTCAAATAAATTTCCTTAATTGAACCTCAAAGAATTTGTCTTTATTAAAATTTCCACGACAATATGGTTCAATGGATTTGTACACTGGGTGAATGAGAAAGTTCTATATGTTAGCATGGAGAATACAATGGTCCATTGGGGTGGGGAGAGGAATATGGGAGCATTGAGGGTATGAACGGCCATGGGGGTGTGGGTGGAGCGGCATAGATTGTCATGGAGGGTTTGAGGGGCTGTGGAGGTTGGATGGAGGGGCATAGGTTGGCATGGGGAAGTAGAGGGACCATGGAGGTGGACAGACGGTTATAGGTTGGCATGAAGAGCATGGGTAAGACCATTTGAACTTACTTTTCAAAAGGTTCCATCATCCATTACGGGCTATATGTAGGCTATGAACAAAATCCCCTCCCACCACCCGGCAGAAGGAATTGTCTCAGAATGGGACTTCTGCTCATCACGGGGGAGGATGTCCTACCCTCAGGAGTTTCTGGGCAATCGATCGACCGTTAGTTATTTATTTACATAGGATTGGTGGGCTGTCGATTTTGATGCTAGCCTACCGACCTTGTTTTGGAGATGAGCGCAAGGGTGGGTGGGAAGGTGGTGGGCTGGACACCTGCTCTATTTTATGTGCTCTCCTCAACACAAATGTGCCCAGTGGAGACACGTAAAATCCAACCCTATGGTTCACATCACCTCTTGATGGACTATGAACCACAAGTCCTTGAAAAGGTGGCACCAGTCCATGAAGATTATAGTGGGCTGTAAGAAAGCTGGTCTGGCAAGGAATCCAGGGTGCAGGCTCATGACCTCCACGAGCTTACACCCTTATCCTGCATTGATGAAAGTTGGGAGTTCCGGGAATTAGGTCTAGAATCCCAGAATCAGGTCTTGCCTGTCATTTTTAAAGGTCCAGGGACTCTCCCCAACTCCACAGAAATGTGGCCTATTAACTTGGTTTCTTTCTTCATTGGATTGGATTGGTTATTGTCACGTGTACCGAGGTGAAAAGTATTGTTCTGCGTGCAGCTCCAACGGACCATTCCGTACATGAAAAGAAAATACATAATAGAGCAAATATAAAATATACATAGACACAGGCATCAGATGAAGCATACAGGAATGTAGTACTACTCAGTAGAGAAGATGTGTGAAGAGATCAGATCAGTCCATAAGTCCATCAGTCCATAAGAGGGTCATTTAGAAGTCTGGTAACAGTGGGGAAGAAGCTGTTTTTGAGTCTGTTCGTGCATGTTCTCAGACTTCTGTATCTCCTGCCCAATGGAAGAAGTTGGAAAAGTGAGTAAGCCGGGTGGGAGGGGTCTTTGATTATGCTGCCCACTTTCCCCAGGCAGCGGGAGGTGTAGATAGAGTCAATGGATGGGAGGCAGGTTCGTGTGATGGACTGGGCTGTGTTCACGTCTTTCTGAAGTTTGTTGTGGTCTTGGGCCGAGCAGTTGGGATGCTTTCTCTGGTGCATCTGTAAAAGTTGGTAAGAGTCAATGTGGACATGCCAAATTTCCTTAGTTTCCTGAGGAAGAAAAGGCGCTGTTGTGCTTTCTTCACAGATGCTCACCTGACTTGAGCGTTTCCAGAATGTTCTGTACTTAGCTCAGATTTCAAGCATCTGCAGAATTTTGCTTTCTTTCTTAATTTTTCTTTCTTTCTATATGGGATTTGACTTTAATTGTTCCTGTTTTTCCTAAATGAGGCCTGTCATGAGCTGTTCTGCTCCAAACAATTCTGGATTATTATTTGGTCATTTGCAGATGCACAAAGTGTGTTTCATCATTTTGCAGAGCTTTTAGCAACAGTTAAATAATACATCAACGCAGACCTTGAAAGAAAAAATATACTTGCTACAGTTGAAGGTTTTTGCCATAACTTATGTCAACCTGTTCAAAATAGTTTTCATGTTTAGATCATCCCTGTGAAAAAAATTGATTAAACATTATATGCATGGGTGTGGGGTGAGTGGAATATAAAGATTCAAGAATATTTTTTGTACAGATTGATGTGTAAAACAAAAAACAAATGAGTTATTTTAATTTGAAGTGAATTTCAATTCCAGGGATGTTATTTGTTTCCCCAAGGGTAAAATCAACGGTGAATCAAAAATGTTTCAAGGATGCATCACAAAATGAAAACGGGAAAATATCTTATGATATTAATGTCATAACTATTGAGCAATCTATCAGAAACTGGCATTATATTGTAACTCTCTCCAACTAGCAACGTTGTCTAATGTTGTGCTTGGAGGCAACAGGGAACTGAAGCACAATCTTCAGCTACAGTTTAAAGCTTCTGCATTCTTGACATCTCTGTGACAGCTTGGGGCCGTTTGTGCCCAAAATAGAATGTGTTCAAACAATGATTCACAGAACTGAGAACCTAAGTCTTTAGCTTGGTGACTTCATATGGAGAGAAGAAAGGGTAAAATCAAAGCTTTGGTGGTGTAAAGGTGTGCGTATTGTTTCAATTCTGTTCAAGCCACAAATGCATTTGTACTGTAGTAAAATGCTTATTTTTATGACAAATGTTGAAGTTATGGTCTGCTAAATGGAACTGAAGCAATAACGGTGCATTTTAATTCTGTACACCTGCCAAGTTTCAATTTCAAAACTATTTAACATTTTTTTTTTCCAAAGTGAAAATCTCATTCCAGCTATTCATCTGACTGCTACATGTTCTATTTTGGGACAAGTGGGACCTGTGCGTTTAATAATTCATCCCCACTAGGGGGATTTTCAAGATTGTGGCGAGAGGTAGCTCACACAACGTAATGAGAATTAAAGTGAGTTTTGTCATTTGTAGTAGGCCTAGTTAAAGGTAACTCATTTGAATTTTATCCTCCAGAAACACCACATTATGAAGGGTATTCAAAGCATGCAAAAATGGCTGGCAGACCTATTTTTTCATTTGAAAATTACAGACCTGCATTTTTATGTTACAGTGGTGTCTTGTACAAGTGACCCTGTCTGAGTTTTTAGATGAGACTTAGGTCAGTTGTAGGTATTTGTAAACAAATGGACATCGGTTTGTAAAACAGTTTAGAGGAAGCTGGTTTCTATTTAAATGATGATTCATATTCTATGGTAGGCACATATTCTTGGTGATACGTATGCACAGTGGTTAGCACTGTTGCTTCACAGATGCAGGTCCCGGGTTCGATTCCCGGCTTGAGTCACTGTCTGTGCGGAGTTTGCACGTTCACCCTGTGTCTGCGTGGGTTTCCTCCGGGTGCTGCGGTTTCCTTCCACAAGTCCCGAAAGACGTGTTTGTTAGGTGGATTGGACATTCTGAATTCTCACTCAGTGTACCCGAACAGGTGCCGGAATATGGCGACGAGGGGATTTTCACAGTGACTTCATTGCAGTGTTAATATAAGCCTACTTGTGACACTAATAAAGGTTATTATTATTATGAAGGAGATGTTAAATTGAAATTGGTCCCACAGGCACGAAAATATACAGCGGGATTCTCCGTTCCTGAGGCAACGGGTACGATTCTCCAGCTGCGTTGTGCTCTTGCTTGAGCGCAACGTGGCCAGCGAATGCCGGGAGAGGCTTCCAGCGGGCCTCCCAACAGCCTCCGCGCCTCCCGGGATTTTCCAAAGTCCGCGAGATATTGGAGTTGAAACCCCGCCAAATGGGTGGGACCGAATGATGCTCGTGGAAGTAGGTCTTAATCCTTCTTATGACCTACCTGCGCAGCAACCAATGGCCTCCTTCGATTCTTCGGCCTCCCCAAGGAGGCTGCAGCCAGACGTCAATCAGCGCTGGTCCACACAAACATGGACGAGCAGAGCGACACCGGGAGGGGTGGGGGGGGGGGGTCACCCGGGGCACCAGAGACCCCTGGTTGTCAGGGTGAGTGCAGAGTGGCACCATGGCCCTCCCCCTGGAACACGGGCACCTTGGCACTGCCCAGCTGGCACCATGACACTGCCAAGATGCCCAGATGGCAGCGCCAAGACAGCAGGAGCACTGCCTGGGTGCCAGAGTGGCAATGCAAGGGTGCCTGAGTGCCAGGGCGCCTGTGAAATAAGGTTGGAGGGGGGTTTGAAGGGTTAGGAAGTGCAGGGCAGGTAGGTAGGGGCCTCTGGGAGGTTGGCTGGGTGATGCGTGGGGGTCCAAGAAGGGAAGGGGTGCTTTAAGGGAGCTTGGGGGGGCCTGAAGAGGCGAGATGCCCAGGGACCCCATAATGGGGTGTCCTGACTTGGGGGGTGTAGGGTACTGTCCATGTGTGTGGGGGGTGACATTGCCCATGGATGGGGTCCCACAAATTCACTTGGAGATCAGGGCACCCTTTCAAAATGGCAGAAATCTCTGAGTTCAGCTCCCCAGTGCTGGAAAAAATTCTAAGTGTTGCCTCAACCGGTGAGAAGCTTCCCAGTGCCCAAAAAAGTGACTAAGTCTCATGGGATAGTGGTGGGAAACTCGGCTGCAGAGCCAGCGGGAAACTCCCTGAAAAGCCCACCATAAATTAACTTCAAAATTTTGGGGGAGAATCGCGGCAGTGTTGACGCCGGCGCAGGATTCATGGAGTTCAACGACACAAAACTGGCGCCACACCTGGACCGCTTCTGCTACTGTTCAGGGGCTAGCACTGGCGCCACATGGAACACAATCGATTCCAATGGGAAACGGTGTCGGATTCGCCAGATCCAAGATTGACACTCAGGAGGCTGACAAGCTGCAGCCGCATATACGCACTTCACTCCCCACACACACCATCCCAGCCAACAAGATGGAAGCGAGGACAGTGGCCCCAAGATTCACCCATACCAAGCTGGAGACCCTCTTGGATGCGGTGGAGGAGAGGCGGTTGACCCTGCACCCTGGCCTGGGAAGGAGGCTGCCAGTTGATGCCGTCCACGTACCTGGCAGAGGCCGTGAGCGCTGCCAGCAACACCATCCGGACCAGCCAGCAGTGCAGGAAAAAACTGCACGCCCTCCGCAGGGTGGCCAGGGTGAGCAGGCAGCACTGTGCCCCAGGCACCAACCCCCTTCTTACACACCCATAACCTTCCCCGCCTCCCCACCACTACCGAGAGGGCGATACAAATCCCACCCTGCACCACATGCCGGCACCCATACCGGCCGCCCTGGTTGGGTGGAACTGCGGCCCCTCACCGTGACAGAGCAGAGGGCCCTGGCCATGATTGGCGGCCCAGAGGAAAGGGAGGTCGGCAAGGTGCCGGTCAGTCGTGGGCAAGGAAGTGAAACCTTGCTGAGTTGCGGTTTGCCGTAACATGTGTGTCAACACCCACCCCAATTCCACCCCCACAGCACCCTCATCCACACAGCACCTTCAAACCACCCTCACCCTCACACCACCCTCACCCGCATACCCATCACACCCATTCCCCTCGGTCTAATCATGCATCTTGTCTTGTGCCTTGCACAACCTGCTGGAGATGGGGCGGGCCCATCTGGTGGCCCCCGTCCCCAGCCAGTGCCACGGCCGGAGCTCCTCAGTGCGTCGAACAGCGCGAGGAGAGCAGCCCGGACGGCAGCCCTCGACCCGAGATCTGGTGTTGACACAGATTTCCCGTCACAACTCTCTGCAACATCCTCCACCTCAGTGAAGAGGCTTCTGGGACACTCTCTGCTGCACACCACACAGCTGCTCCGGTATGTCAGGTGGAGGTAGGAACACCCGAAGGGGCGGACGGTCGCAGGGTAGGATGACCTCAGGGACTAGCTGCCATCCAAACAGGTTTTGGGCTTTTGGAATGGACAGTCCCGATTGTGGAGATGCAGTCGTAGAGCCAGGGACTGCATGAAGGGTTGTCGGCGAGGATTCAGATCTGCAGGTGAAGGTGGACTAGTCCAACTGCGTGCTGGAGTAGAAGGTTGTGCCGATCATGCGTGCCACCCAGGTCAACAATGCACGGGTGGTGTCCACGGTGGAGGAATTGGGGCTGAGGGTTTTGGCTATGGATCAGCATGTCCAAGGCCTGGAGCGTTCTGTGCAGGTGTTGGCCAAGGTCCAACCAGGGCTGGAAATTGCAGCGGCGCTTCTGAGTGTGGCCCACTCACAGCAGGCCATGACTGGGAACGTTGGCAGCATTGTCCAGGCACTGGCCGACATGGCGCAGACACAGAGGGAGGTGGCACAGTCCCACAGTGATATGTCGTAGTCACTGGCTGCTGCGGCACAGACCCAGAAGGTAGTGACACAGTTGCAGTGTGATGTGGCGCAATCGCAGATGGAGATGGCCCTCTCCCTGTGCTTCCTGGCCACCAGTATGCAGACCCTGGTTGAGACCAGAGCGGGCCTCCAGGACTGGCAGTGCCAGGTGGCAGGGGAGCCCCAGGGGATATCTCCGCTCGCACCCCCGCCCCATGGAGTAGCCCAGGGGCCATCGGGCACTCCGGGGCAGGAGAAGGTGATGGGGTCAGTGCCGGTGACCCTGGAAGGGGAGGTGCCTAAACATCACAGCACCTCGGACCCCCTCTCCAGTCACTGGCGCATCTAGTGGGCAGTGGGCAGTGGGCAGAAAAGGACGGCACCACGCCACCTGGGACGCCCGAGGCAGCAGCCGGGCCCATCCAGGCCCAGACACTCCAGAGGACACCCGGCATCTGGACCCAAGTCACAAGGCGGGAATCACAGCAGGCCGCCTCTACCCCTGATGCACTATCTGGGGATCCACCAAGACATAGTGTTAGGGCCTGTAAGATCAGAAGCTTTGACACCAGATAAATTGGCACGCGTGCAGGGCACAGATTAGTGATATGTCTCGGACTCTGTATGCATGTTGTCAAATTAAACACCTGTTCACACTGTTACACCCTACCACGGTGTTCTGGCAGGTCTGAGCTGGCCAGAGAGGAGATGCGGGGGGGGGGAAGAGAGAATGGGCAGACATTGTGGGTGGCTCTGGGCTCCCCATCCTCCTCGCTGAGCGTCCCCACCACCGTCACCCCAGGGGTCAAATGGCACTGTGTGATTGAATGGCCAGCTCGCATGCAGGGGTCACCCAGGTGGATGGTGGAAAGTGCAACCCTGGGCAGAAGTCCGACGTTGTCAAACGATGCAGAGCACCACAGCTCATCGCAGAGCGGCTGTCATCATCCTCCATCCCATGGACCAGACCCGGTGTTACTGCCAACCCAGAGGGCCAGCACCCTGTAGTGCGGCAGGTATGGACCATGGAGGGGATTGCAGGCAGGCGGTGGGGGGGGGTGGAGGAGGGGTGTGGGGGTGGGTTGCGGTGTCCGCTCGCCTGGCCAGTTTCCCCTCACCCCTAGTCGGTGAACCTGGAGGCGATCAAAGCGTCCCTTGCGTGTTGGCCCTGGCGCACACGTCGTGCGGCCTCCCGTGCCTGCCTGGGCCCCATGTGCTGTCCATGCTCCCCTTCCCCTGCATCCTCCTCGTCGGACGAGGACGGACACTCATCCTTCTCCTCCAGTACATCGCCCCTCTGCTGTGCGATGTTGTGGAGGATGTAGCAGGCTGTCATAATGCGGCGCCCCGCTCAGCATCATACTGGAGGGCCCCTCCGGAGTGGTCCAGGCACCCGAACCACATCTTCAGGAGGCCGAAACACCGCTCGATCACGCTCCCGGTCGCTGCATGGGCATCGTTATAGCCGGTCTCAGCGTCAGTTTGTGTCCTCCGGATAGGTGTCATCAGCCACGACCGTAGTGGCTGTCACCCAGGAGCCAACCCCCATGCCGGATGGGAGGGTGGGAGGTGGGGGGGGGGGGGGGGGGGGGGGGGGTGCACCTTGAACATGTCAGGAATCGTTGAGTGTGCCAGGATGAAGGCGTTGTGCACACTGCCCGCGTATCGGGTGCAGTCGTGCACTTATCAGCTGCATGTTCATCAAGTGGAACCCCTTTTGTTTTTTTTGTACACTGGCCTGTCATCTGCAGGTTCCCTTAGTGGGACATGCATCCCGTCGATCATTCCCTGGGTCCTGGGCATGTCGGTGATTGAGCGAACCCCGTTGCCGGGCATCCTGGTTGGGCTCGGTCCACATTGAAGTGGATGTATTGTGCTGACTGGGCATATCGGGCCTCCATAATGGTGTGGATGTACCTGTGCACCAAGCGCTGTGAGATTCCAAACTGGTCCCCACTCGGCGCCTTGAAGGACCCCATGGCGTAAAGATTTAGGGCGACCGTCACCTTGACAGCCACTAGGGCGGGTGTCCTCCCTATATCCCCACGGTGCCAGGTGTGCCATGATCTGGCAGATATGTGGCACTGTCTCCCTGCTCAGCCGGAGTTTCTGATGGCATGCCCGGTCCGACAGGTCCTCGAATGTCAGGCGCTGCCAGTACACACGAGGCTTCATGCCTTGGCACCTCCTCCTCCTGGGCCTGTTGGGAAGCCGGCTCTCCATCCTGGCGGCTGTCTCCTGTTCCTCTGGGGCAGGCTCCGTTGCTGCAACTTCCCCCTCGAGCATCCCCAGCTCGTACAGCTGCAGGGCATCCTCCAGTGCTGCGGCGATTAGCAGGAAGGTCACCAGTGCTGTTTGAATTCCAATATCCATTGTCTGCAGGGGGTGAAAGGTCGACATAGTCATAAACTCATAGTCATAGAATTTACAGTGCAAAAGGAGGCCATTCGGCCCATCGAGTCTGCACCGGCCCTTGGAAAGAGCACCCCACTTAAGCCCACATCTCCACCCTATCCCCGTAACTCAGTAACTCCACCTAACCTTTTTGGACACAAAGGGCAATTTATCATTGCCAATCCACCTTACCTGCAGATCTTTGGACTGTGGGAGGAAACCGGAGCACCCGGAGGAAACCCAAGCAGACACGGGGAGAATGTGCAGACTCCGCACAGACAGTGACCCAAGCCGGAATCGAACCAGGGACCCTGGAGCTGTGAAGCAACTGTGCTAACCACTGTGCTACCGTGCTGCCCAACATGTTAGCATGCTGTGTAGCCCCGTACCAATCCAGGTCCAACTGGCTACATGGTGGCCGCGGTTGGCATTGCAGTCTCTGCCCCCTCATGTCCCTACCCCATCTCCACACTCCCTAGCCCCTTTGTTGCCCAGCATCATGGGGACTCTGGCCCTGACACCCATCCCTGATGCCAGGGGTACCATCAGATGGCACTGTCCTTGCCAGTGGTATGCTCCGTGGCCCCGCCCGGCACCTCCTGCAAGAGCTACAGTGGGCCACGTGATGCCCTGCCAGCGGGTGGCAGCTAGGTTGGGTGGGGTATGACAGAGGGTGGGGTGCGGGACTGTGCGTATGGGGCACCTATATGGTCGGTGTCACTCTGCACAACTGGGGGCCAAGGTGGGTGGTCAGTGGGGTGCGCAGCAAGATGGCTGCCTTGCAGGCCGCGACAATGATGGTCCATGACTGGACACCGCCCAGTCCTGTGGGGGGGATTACCACTTGGCCCGTTCCCCCGTTCCCCCCCTCCTTCCTCCCAGCCATTCCAGGCACCCCCCCCTCTCCCCCCAGCCAGCCTGGCCAGTGTCCAGCCTGACAGCCCGCAGTCACGCCTCTCTGTGTCCTACCTCCTCTCTCTCCCTCATCAGCTACGATACCGGTTCCACAAATTTTAAAAGTACAAGTGAACCGTGTCGTCGGGAACTCGGCCCATTGGAGGCGGGGAACCGTGGAGGCCCTGGTGAATACCGGGTCAGACCCACTAATAATATGCGAACGGTGTTTATTGTACATGCGTTCCAGACCGCATTGACACTACTGTAGAGGTGAAGGAGAATTGTGATTTTGCATCAAACCGGCGCCCAGTGTGATTTTGTCATCGGAACCGATTCTCTGCCCAATTGCACTTCCCGATTTTGGCATCGGCCAACGGAGAATCCCGCCCATAATATTTGATCCCAAGGATATACACCAGAATTCATTCTTCCTCTTAAGGCTTCTCCCCATTTCTTTCAAAAGGATACGGTGTTAAATACAGTTCAGAAAGGTTGCAGGATCTCAGGCAGAATGTGGGGAAGTAACATGGAAGAACACATTGGTGTAGATGTCGGTGGGTGACTATGTTTGGTGCAAATTTGGAGGTTGGCTCTGATAAAAGCAAATTACTGCGGATGCTGGAATCTGAAACAAAAGAGAAAATGCTGGAAAATCTCAGCAGGTCTGGCAGCATCTGCAGGGATGCTGGGATCTGTAGGGATTTCGGACTCGAAACGTTAGATCCTTTCTCTCCCTACAGATGCTGCCAGATCTGCTGAGATTTTGCAGCATTTTCTCTTTCGTTGGAGGTTGGCTCTGTTGTCTTTGTGATATTTCCTGTGTTTCCTCACTAGAAGCTTTGCAGTGGAGCAGGGGTGCTTGAAGAGACTGATGGTGTGATGTCATCTCAGCTGTTAGCATTGATTAGAGACAGATTAGTTCCATTGAGGGGCCGTATTGATGGAACAGTGCAATAAATGGACAGATGGCAGATTTGTCTTTGCACATAGTCAAATGAAATTATCTGGCACTTTTGGAAAAACTTAACTCGTAAAGATCCTATTAAATTGGGCCTAGGTAAATCTCATGACAGATTCCGAAGCAGGGGCGTCATTCTCCGACCCCCCGCCGGGTCGGAGAATGGCCGTTGGCCGCCGTGAATCCCGCCCCGCCGAAGTCTCCGGTACCGGAGACTGGGCGGGGTGGGAATTGGGCCGCGCCGGTTGGCGGGACCCCCCGTTCAATTCTCCGGCCCGGATGGGCTGAAGTCCCGCCCAGAAATTGCCTGTCCCGCCGGCGTAAATCCAACCTGGTATTTACCGGCGGGACCAGGCGGCGTGGGCGGGCTCCGGGATCTTGGGGGGGGCGCGGGGCGATCTGACCCCGGGGGGTGCCCCCACGGTGGCCTTGCCCGCGATCGGGGCCCACCGATCCGCGGGCGGGCCTGTGCCGTGGGGGCACTCTTTCCCTTCTGCCTCCGCTACGGCCTCCACCATGGCGGAGGCGGAAGTGACTCTCCCCACTGCGCATGCGCGGGAAACTTTCAGCGCCCGCTGACGCTCCCGCGCATGCGCCGCATTTCCGCGCCAGCTGGTGGGGCAACAAACGCCATTTCCGCCAGCTGACGGGGCGGAAATCCCTCCGGCGTCGGCCTAGCCCCTCAATGTTGGGGCTAGGCCGCCAAAGATGCGGAGCATTCTGCACCTTTGGGCCGGCGCGATGCCCGTCTGATTGGCGCCGTCTTTGGCGCCAGTTGGCGGACATCGCGCCGTTGGGGAGAATTTCGCCCCAGGTCTATCCAAAATCTTTTTTTTTTTTTTTTTTTTAATTTAGAGCACCCAATTATTTTTTTCCAATTAAGGGGCAATTTAGCGTGACCAATCTACCTATCCTGCACATCTTTGGGTGTGTGGGGGTGAGAACCACGCAGACACAGGGAGAATGCGCAAACTCCACACGGATAGTGACCGACGGCCAGGATCGAACCCGGGTCCTCTGCGCCGTGAGGCAGCAGTGCTAACCACACTGCCACCGTGCTGCCGCTGGTCTACCCAAAATCTTGCAGAAACATGTCATTGTCTTCATCATGAAGGATATCTCAGTAAAGGTGAAGATCAAGGAAGGAAGACAGGTGAGATGCTTTAAGTCTAGGCCAGTGCTGTATGCAATCAGACCTAAGATAGGGCAGAATTAAAACGGATGGTCGGGACAGGAGTTGAACCCATTGACATGAGCGATTTGGCCATCCCAATTACACTGGTAATGAAAAAAAGATGGGATATGTATGCATTTTTGACAATTTTAAAATCACTATTAATCCTGTACAGTGTGCAGAGCTGTACCCTCTGCCCTTGATTAATGACTTATCCGCTTAGTTGGCTGGAGGTCAAGCCTTCAGTAAAATTGACCTAAGTCAAGCATATCTTCAAATGAACATGGATCCAAATTCACAGCAGTTCTTGACACTCAAAGAGTCATTTAGAGATAAAAGATTATCATTTGACACCACTTCCGCACCAGCATTGTTCCAAAAAGCTATGGAACAAATTTTAAGCGAACTAGACAGAGTCCAGTGCTAATTAGATGACCTCTTGGTTACTGGAAAGAATGAGGAAGAACATCTCCCTAACCGAGATGCCACTCTCCAGAGATTAGAAGATTATGGATTAATTTTTCCAATCTTCAATTGAATATCTGGGACATGCAAGCTGGAAAAAGATGATGGCTAATCGGCAAGGGGGGGGGGGGGGAAGCCCCCCAACTCGGCTGATCACCTGGAACGTGAGAGGGCTCAACGGGCCAATAAAGAGGGCACGGGTACTCGCACACCTTAAGAAACTTAAAGCAGATGTGGTTATGTTACAGGAAACGCACCTGAAACTGATAGACCAGGTTAGGCTGCGCAAAGGATGGGTGGGGCAGGTGTTCCATTCGGGGCTGGATGCGAAAAACAGGGGGGTGGCTATATTAGTGGGGAAGCGGGTAATGTTCGAGGCAAAGACTATAGTGGCGGATAACGGGGGCAGATACGTGATGGTGAGTGGCAAACTACAGGGAGAGATGGTGGTTTTGGTAAACGTGTATGCCCCGAACTGGGATGATGCCAATTTTATGAGGCGGATGCTAGGACGCATTCCGGACCTAGAGACGGGAAAGCTGATAATGGGGGGAGACTTTAACACGGTGTTGGAACCAGGGCTGGATAGGTCGAAGTCCAGGACTGGTAGGAGGCCGGCAGCAGCCAAGGTGCTTAAAGATTTTATGGAGCAGATGGGAGGTGTGGACCCGTGGAGATTTAGTAGACCTAGGAGTAAGGAGTTCTCGTTTTTCTCCTATGTCCATAAAGTCTATTCGCGCATAGACTTTTTTGTGCTGGGTAGGGCATTGATCCCGAAGGTGAGGGGAACGGAATATACGGCTATAGCCATTTCGGATCATGCCCCACACTGGGTGGACTTGGAGATAGGGGAGGAAACAGGAGGGCGCCCACCCTGGAGAATGGACATGGGACTAATGGCGGATGAGGGGGTGTGTTTAAGGGTGAGGGGATGTATTGAAAAGTACTTGGAACTCAATGACAATGGGGAGGTCCAGGTGGGAGTGGTCTGGGAGGCATTGAAGGCGGTGGTTAGGGGGGAGCTGATATCAATAAGGGCACATAAAGGGAAGCAGGAGAGTAAGGAACGGGAGCGGTTGCTGCAAGAACTTTTGAGGGTGGACAGACAATATGCGGAAGCACCGGAGGAGGGATTGTACAGGGAAAGGCAAAGGCTGCATGTGGAATTTGACTTGCTGACTACAGGCACTGCAGAGGCACAATGGAGGAAGGCGCAGGGTGTACAGTATGAATATGGGGAGAAGGCGAGCAGATTGCTGGCACACCAATTGAGGAAAAGGGGAGCAGCGAGGGAAATAGGGGGAGTGAGGGATGAGGAAGGAGAGATGGAGCGGGGAGCGGAGAGAGTGAATGAAGTGTTCAAGACATTTTATAAAAAATTATATGAAGCTCAACCCCCGGATGGGAGGGAGAGAATGATGGACTTTTTGGATCGGCTGGAAATTCCCAAGGTGAAAGAGCAGGAAAGGGTGGGACTGGGAGCACAGATCGAGGTAGAAGAAGTGGTGAAAGGAATTAGGAGCATGCAGACGGGAAAGGCCCCGGGACCGGACGGATTCCCAGTTGAATTCTATAGAAAATATTTGGACTTGCTCGCCCCGGTACTGACGAGGACCTTTAATGAGGCAAAGGAAAGGGGACAACTGCCCCCGACTATGTCTGAAGCAACGATATCGCTTCTCTTAAAGAAGGAAAAGGACCCGCTACAATGCGGGTCCTACAGACCAATTTCCCTCCTAAATGTGGATGCCAAGGTCCTGGCCAAGGTAATGGCAATGAGAATAGAGGAATGTGTCCCGGGGGTGGTTCACGAGGACCAAACTGGGTTTGTGAAGGGGAGACAGCTGAACACGAATATACGAAGGCTGTTAGGGGTAATGATGATGGCCCCACCAGAGGGTGAAACGGAGATAATAGTGGCGATGGATGCAGAGAAAGCATTTGATAGAGTGGAATGGGATTATTTGTGGGAGGTGTTGAGGAGATTTGGTTTTGGAGAGGTGTATGTTAGATGGGTGCAGCTATTGTATAGGGCCCCAGTGGCGAGTGTGGTCACGAATGGACGGGGATCGGCATATTTTCGGCTCCATAGAGGGACAAGGCAGGGATGTCCTCTGTCCCCATTACTGTTTGCACTGGCGATTGAGCCCCTGGCGATAGCGCTGAGGGGTTCCAAGAGGTGGAGGGGAGTACTTAGGGGAGGAGAAGAACACCGGGTATCTTTGTATGGGAATGATTTGCTACTATATGTGGCGGATCCGGCGGAGGGGATGCCAGAAATAATGCGGATACTTGGGGAGTTTGGGGATTTTTCAGGGTATAAATTGAACATGGGGAAGAGTGAGCTGTTTGTGGTGCATCCAGGGGAGCAGAGTAGAGAAATAGAGGACCTACCGTTGAGGAAGGTAACAAGAGACTTTCGTTACCTGGGGATCCAGATAGCTAAGAATTGGGGCACATTGCACAGGTTAAATTTAACGCGGTTGGTGGAACAGATGGAGGAAGATTTCAAGAGATGGGATATGGTAGCCCTGTCAATGGCAGGGAGGGTGCAGGCGGTTAAGATGGTGGTCCTCCCGAGATTCCTCTTTGTGTTTCAGTGCCTCCCGGTGGTGATCACGAAGGCTTTTTTTAAAAGGATTGAAAAGAGCATCATGGGTTTTGTTTGGGCCGGGAAGACTCCGAGAGTGAGGAAGGGATTCTTACAGCGTAGTAGGGATAGGGGGGGGCTGGCACTACCGAGCCTAAGTGAGTACTATTGGGCCGCTAATATTTCAATGGTGAGTAAGTGGATGGGAGAGGAGGAGGGAGCGGCGTGGAAGAGATTAGAGAGGGCGTCCTGTAGGGGGACTAGCCTGCAGGCTATGGTGACAGCCCCATTGCCGTTCTCACCGAGGAACTACACCACAAGCCCGGTGGTGGTAGCTACACTGAAGATTTGGGGACAGTGGAGACGACATAGGGGAAAGACTGGAGCATTGGGGGGGTCCCCGATAAGAAACAACCATAGGTTTGCCCCGGGGGGAATGGATGGGGGATATGGAATGTGGCAAAGAGCAGGAATAACGCAACTGAAAGATCTATTTGTGGATGGGAAGTTCGCGAGTCTGGGAGCGCTGACCGAGAAATATGGGTTGCCCCAAGGGAATGCATTCAGGTATATGCAATTGAGGGCTTTTGCGAGGCAACAGGTGAGGAAATTTCCGCAGCTCCCGACACAAGAGGTGCAGGACAGAGTGATTTCAAAGACATGGGTGGGGGATGGTAAGGTGTCAGATATATATAGGGAAATGAGGGACGAAGGGGAGACTATGGTGGATGAACTAAAAGGGAAATGGGAAGAAGAGCTGGGGGAGGAGATCGAGGAGGGGCTGTGGGCAGATGCCCTAAGCAGGGTAAACTCGTCGTCCTCGTGTGCCAGGCTAAGCCTGATCCAGTTTAAGGTATTACACAGGGCGCATATGACTGGAGCGCGGCTCAGTAAATTTTTTGGGGTGGAGGATAGGTGTGCGAGGTGCTCGAGAAGCCCAGCGAATCATACCCTGGACATGCCCGGCGCTACGGGGGTTTTGGATGGGGGTGACAAAGGTGACAAAGGTGACAAAGGTGCTTTCAAAAGTAGTGGGGGTGCGGGTCGAACCAAGCTGGGGGTTGGCTATATTTGGGGTTGCACAAGAGCCGGGAGTGCAGGAGGTGAGAGAGGCCGATGTTTTGGCCTTTGCGTCCCTAGTAGCCCGGCACAGGATATTGTTAATGTGGAAAGAAGCCAAGCCCCCGGGGGTGGAGACCTGGATAAATGACATGGCGGGGTTTATAAAGCTAGAGCGGATTAAGTTCGTCCTAAGGGGGTCGGCTCAAGGGTTCACCAGGCGGTGGCAACCGTTCGTCGAATATCTTGCAGATAGATAGATGGGGGGAAAAAGAAGGCAGCAGCAGCAGCCCAGGATTTGGGGGGGGGGGGGGGGGGGGGGGAGGGGTGGGGGGGGGGGGCGGGGGGGGGTGTAGCTTGTGACAAGGCAGTTGCCAATTAGGGCTAGTTTTCATTTTTGTTGTTTAATATTTATTCATTTTTTGTTTTTTGTTTATATAAAATAGGTCATTGTTAACTGTGTTGTTATAATATTGTGTAAAGGATGCACAATGTACTGTGTTGGTTGACCAAAAATTTTCAATAAAATATTTATTAAAAAAAAAGAATATCTGGGACATGCCATTGACACCAAGGGACTGCATAAGTCACACTCAAAAATCAAAGCCATTACTGAAGAACCCCCACCTCAAAATGTGAACCAACTTCAATCTTTCGAATGCGTACTATATTATTATGGAAGGTTTGTCCCCAATATGGCTACTATTCTAAAATTCTTGTACTGCGTCAAAATAAAAAGTGGAAATGGAGGGGATCAATGTGAGAACATTTGTGCAAATCAAACAGGCGCTACTCAAGTCAGAAGTTCTGACACGTTTTGATCCAAACTTACCTCTGCAACTGGTATGTGACGCACCACCTTATGGGGTTGGAACGTGGTTTCCTATAATGCCTAAAGGTGAAGAGAAGCAGATAGCCTTCTTGTCGAGGGCCTTAGCAGAAAGCAATTAGCTGCAGCTAGAGAAAGGAGCCCGCGGAATCATTTTTGGCATAAATGATTCTACCAATTCCTGCATGGGAGGAAATTCACTTTATTGACAAACCATCAGCCACTCACATTAATTCCAGGACAACATACTGGGATTTCATCAATGACAGCGAGCAGAATGCACAGGTGGGCATTGACCTTTCACACATACATAGATGATCAAATATCGTCAGTCGAGCTTTCATGGGAACACAGATGGATTCTCCCTTACCAAATAATTTGTCGATTAACAGTTCATGAGGAAACATTTTCTACTTTGAGCAATAATAATAATAATAATAATAGTCTTTATTAGTGTCACAAGTAGGCTTACATTAACATTGCAATGAGGTTACTGTGAAAAGCCCCTAGTTGCCACATTCCGGAGCCTGTTCGGGTACACTGAGGGAGAATTCAGAATATCCAATTCACCTAACAAGCACATCTTTCAAGACTTGTGGGAGGAAACCAGAGCACCCGGAGGAAACCCACGCAGACACGAGCAGAACGTACAGACTCCGCACAGACAGTGACCCAAGCTAGGAATCAAACCCAGGTCCCTGGTGCTGTGAAGCAACAGTGCTAACTGCGATAAGTAGATTATCATCTGTATATAATATGAGTAGTTCATCATCCCTGTAATTTCTATGATCTGCATGTGTATTATAAGTTATATGTTTAATTGTTGTAGTTCTACCATCCAACCAGCAGGTGGGCCGAGTACGGAGTCCCAGGACCCAGGATGCACCATGTGCTCCATCAGAAGGTGTTTGTCGATAGTCGATAGCAGTCGCAGTTTAAAGTAGCTCTGTTGTATCGTGGTGTAAGTTAGTGATAGACGTTATTCCCAACTGTATTCATCTTAGACATTTTACTTATTCGTTAATGCAGTGTTAGTAATAAATAGCTTTGTTTATAAAACAAAATCTAATCTTCTTTGTTCACTTCAGCCCATTCAAAAAACTTTACACTAACCACTGTGCTACCTTGCCGGCTCAAGTAGACAACACTCCAAAGAAGCATATCAGAAATGATCCAGACCTGTCAGAGGCTTTGAGGAAAGACTTCAGGAGCAAAGCCCGAGTTAAAGCCATATTCCACTCGAAGACTTGAATTATCAGTACAGGCAGGTTATCTCCTCAGGGGGACGAGAGTCTTAATTCCACCACTACTAAGAAAACTATCAAATCAATTATACGAAGGCCACTATGGTATTGTGAGGATGAAGGAGATAGCCAGAAAGTTTTTTTGGTGGCCGGGGCGAGATGCAAAATCAAGGAGAATGTGGAAATATGTTTGTTTTGTGCAAAAGTGCGGAACCTGCCGTCATTGGCCCCGTTGGAATGGCCAGAAGAGGACTGGCAAAGGGTACGTGTTGGTTACGTCGGACCGTTTGAAAGGCGCATGTTTCTCATTCTAATCAATGCTCACTCAAAATGGTCTGAAGTTGCCATCATGATGACAACGTCATCGGAGAAAACAACTGAAAAACTGGGTGACATCTTCAGCAGAGAGGGCGGCATGGTGGAGCAGTGGTTAGCACTGCTGCCTCAAGGCGCTGAGGTCTCAGGTTCGATCCCGGCCCTGGGTCACTGTCTGTGTGGAATTTGCACATTCTCCACGTGTTTGAGTGGGTCTCACCCCCACAACCCAAAACATATGCAGGATAGGTGGATTGGCCACGCTAAATTGCCTCTTAATTGGAAAAAAAATAATTGGGTACTCTAAATTTTTTTTTTTTTAAATCTTCAGCAGATTCGGTTACCATGAACAACTCGTGAGTGATAATGGGCCACAGTTCAT
This sequence comes from Scyliorhinus torazame, assembly GCF_047496885.1. NCBI lineage: Eukaryota > Metazoa > Chordata > Chondrichthyes > Carcharhiniformes > Scyliorhinidae > Scyliorhinus > Scyliorhinus torazame. Next base: position 296,178,743 of record NC_092707.1, read on the forward strand.
TTCACAAAAGTTTGTGCACTACTTGAAGGAGCCACATCCAACACATCCAACCTGGTCCTTATCATCTTGCCACAAATGGGCAGGCAGAATGTTTTGTACAGACAATGAAACATTTATTAAAGGTAACTAGAGAACATTGGTCATTGTCTAAATGCTTAAGCCAATTCCTGCTCACGTACAGGAATACTGCGCACTCAGCAACCCAACTTTCTCCATCATTGCTAGTGGTTAGACATCAGCTAAGCACAACATTCTATTTGCTAAAACCACCCAAGACAATTGTCAAGAAAAAGCAGTAGGATACTGCCTGGACTGCCCTTCAGCTTTCAGGCAGGGGTAGGATTTGTGTTGGGGCTGGGGAATAGGGGGCCTTCCAATAGACTTTCAGGAGGCACCTCCATCATGCACTGACCTCCTTGACCTACTGCATGTCCACCATGTCAGGGCCATGTGTGAAAATACTTTATCCAATTCACATCCACATAAATCCCGGCTGAGAGACCTGGAGCACCGGGGGGCCTGGAGAATCAGGCTTGCAGTCTGTTAATCAGATGTAAATAGTGCAAAGCACCGATTTGCATGTTGATGCCGATGGCCGGGCTGTAGCTTGTGCCGCCGCCGGCGGGAGACCGGAGCATCGAAACGCGCACTGATCCCGTTTTATGGCCACCGCTCCATTCTCTGCCGGATCGGGAAACCCACTACCGGCAGCAGGCAGTGGAGAAACCACCCCATCATTTTAAAACCACTGCACAAGCTTCGGGGTTCAGTTCAGGTGCATTTGTCTGGTTGTACATAACCCACTGGGGAGAGGCAGGTTAAAAATTTAAATATGTCCTTTCAAATTAATGGCCAGGCTCCCTAAAACTCACCATTTAAACCAAGCTGAGAACAAGAAGCAAATTTGTGGTTTATTAAAAGTCAGGAAAATGCTGCAATAAATACAAAGGGCAGAATCTTACCTGAATTTTCAAGATTTTGGTTCCGGTGAGAAACCGGGCAGAATCCCATTGACGCAGACAGCAGGACAACTCACCCAATATTCAGCCTCTTTAACAACATTTTTTCCCCACCTGATTTACTCCGCACTCCTGGTGGCTCGCCCTGGGACAACCTAATCTCCTTTTAAATGCCTCCTCAGCACTTGTTCCAAGTCCAATGGGGGGGGGGGGGGGGGGAGAAATAATAATAATAATTAATAATAATTAATAATAATTAATAATAATTAATAATAATTAATAATAATAATAATAGCTTATTGTCACAAGTAGGCTTCAATGAAGTTACTGTGAAAAGCCTCTAGTCGCCACATTCCGGCGCCTGTTCGGGGAGGCCTGAACCCGCGCTGTTGCCTTGTTCTGCATTACAAGCCAGCTGTTTAGCCCAGTGTGCTAAACCAGCCCCTTTAGCCATCTAGCAGAATGGCTGCTAGAAAGACTGCAACATGTTTTACAGGGGGACCAGTTAGCAAACTTCTAAATGGGGTCTAACAGAGACTGCAAACCCTCTGCCCACAATCGGGTAGACGCCCATCGAGCAAAGTGACCAACCCCACCTGGGAAGCTGTGGCTGCTATTGTCAGAACCAGCTCACTCCAAAAGAGAACCGCGCTGCAGTGTTGTAAGATGATGAATGGCCTTCTTTGTGCAGCCAGGCCAAGTCCTCCTCCTCATGTTTCCCCCTTAACACAAATCTCACGCCTTCATGGTAACTTCACTCCCATCCTCCCGCGGGGTCACAGCATTTGTCATTTTCCGACACACTCCCACCAATAATTCCCCCAGTAGATTCAGTGTTCTCACATCCCCACTCCCATTCACCTCCCACACACGCTACACTTCATCCCCATCTGACGTTGCACAACTCCCGCCTACACTCTTCCCAATTGTCTCATTGCACGACAAAAGCGAGCACAACAGGCGTGAGGAGCACAGTCGGCTGGAGTGATGCCGCAGCTCAAGACCCGACCCCCATTTGAGGAATAAGCCCTTGAGCTTGCCAGTGAAGAGCAGGACCGTACCTGTGCAGAGGACGGGTTTGGGTCAAAGACACAAGTTACAACCCTGAACACAAGCAAGCCTCACGTGAGCGACCTTTCTCCGATCAGTGTTGCCCTGTTACGCACCAATGCCATTTCCCTTCTATTTCAGGTCAATTAATAGGCCAGCCAGGGCCATTGTTGCGGACCTGGACACCATGGACCTCAGCAGTTCTGAGGCAGAATCTTAGAGACCAACATCGAAGATGCATCACACCGGTTACCCGAACTCTCCACCAGCACAGATGCTCACACTTCATTGGGATTAGGTAGTAGGCAGCCTGCTGGGTCACTCACTGGTGAGTATCTCACACCTGATGATCCACAGCAGACAAAGGCAGGGAAGGCCCAGCGATTCAGCACTCAAAAGGATGCCAGAGCCCAGGGTCCTTCTGAGGCCCAGGCAGATGATGTGCTCCTGGGTCCGTTCATCCCAGAGCTGCTGGAGCTGCAAAGGCAGAGTCACGAGCATCAGGGAGGGATTGCAGCATCTCTCTTCGGACTGCAAGGCAGACAGAGGAGTCCAATCACCTTCTGTCCAAGGAGATGGTGCTGTAAGCCTGACACAATGAAACCAACACTGCCAGGGTGGTGTCCACAGTGGAGACATTAGCACAGGATTTGCACTCCATGGCAGGGGTTGTCAGCTCCATGGTTCAGCTCATGATCTTCATGGTTAAGAGCATGAGCTCCATGGTGCAGAACATCAACTGCATTATGCAGGCACTAATGGTAATCCACAACTGTGCACAGTACTCCAGATGTGATCTTACCAATGCCCTCTAGCAAAACACCCCTACTTTTATATTCCAATTGTGATGCATGTAAGACATTGTCATATTTTATATTTTTTTGCAGTACTGTTGTTAAAACCTGGGTTATGATGTATAGAGACAGTATAACTGCAAGAGTGGTGATTAAGGTGTTGTAAAAGTGAGGTAATCACTGAATTACAGGTAAAGTGTTCTGCTAATAGATCACGGTAGCACAGTGGTTAGAATTGTTGCTTCTCAAGGCGCAGTGGTTAGCACTTTGACTACGGCGCTGAGGATCCGGGTTCGAATCCCGGCCCTGGGTACTTTTCCGTGTGGAGTTTGCACAATCTCCCTTGTCTCCATGGGTTTTACCCCCACAACCCAAAAGATGTGCATGTTAGGTGGATTGGCCATGCTAAATTGCCCCTTAATTGGAAAAAAAATAATTGGGTACTCTAAATTTAAAAAAAAGCATTGTTGCTTCGCAACGCCAGGGTCCCAGATTTGATTCCCGCTTGGGTCACTGTTTGTGTGGACTCTGCACGTTCTCCCTCCGTGGGTTTCCTCTGGGTGCTCCGGTTTCCTCCCACAAGTCCTGAATGACCTGCTTGTTAGGTGAATTGGACATTCTAAATTCTCCCTCAGTGTACCCGAACAGGTGCTGGAGTGTGGTGACTAGGGGATTTTCACAGTATCTTTATTGCGGTGTTAATGTAAGCCTACTTGTGACAATATAAAGATTATTATCTTGAGAATCATTTACTTGTTTACAGATAGCTAACTAATGAAATATTGTTTAGGTTTGAAGGCCCCTTGGGGTGCAGATAATTTAGGAGGGGTATTGTGTCTGGTCCTAGCTAAAAAAAGTCAAGGGACATCTTCTAAGAAGAGACAGAAGAATGCCGTATGCTTTGGGTACAGGTGATGTTGTTAATGGAAGGAGCCAGATCTGTCTGAAAACTCAGTTGGCCCGAGAACTATAATATAAACAAAGTGTTTCAGTTTGGCCCTGGAAGGTTCTTTCCCCAAAAAGAAAAGCAAATAAAACGTGGTTGTTAACTTTACACATGAGTGCTATTTGAAATATATTAGTTTGCTTAATTGGAATATAGTGGCGGGTTTAGGAAGGAAGTTAAGATTTTTTCTTTTAGTTAAGTACAGTTGTACCTGTTAACTGTGAAGCTATTTCTTTGTTGCTAATGTGATTAATTCTCTGATTAAATTAAAGTTTGTTTTAAATAAATGATACCTACGGTCAGTGTTATCACTCCTGTTCTGCAGTAACATTTCCTCACAGATTTACAACTTGCAAGTAGTTGGGTCCTTGTCTGGGATTCTAACACATTCCCTTTGCAATAAATGATAACACATCTTTTAACTTCCTACTCACTTGCTGTATCTGCGTACTAACATTTTGTGCTTCATGTATCAGAACACCCAGATCCCTCTGTACCTCAAGAGTTCTGCAATCTCTCTCTATTTGACTAATTTGCTGTTTTTCTATTCTTCCTGTCAAAGTGGTCAAGTTCTCCATCTGCCAAATCTTTGCTCACGCAACCTTTCTATTTCTCTTTTCAAAATCCTTATATTCCCTTAACAATTTACTTTCCTGTCTATCTTTGTGGCATCAGAAAATTTAGCAGCCATACCTTCAGTCTCTTCATCCAAATCATTGAAACAAATTGCAAACACATGAGGCCCCAGCATTGATCCCGGTGTACTTCACTTGTCACTCCCACCAAACATGAAAAAATACACATTTATGCCTACTCTCTGTTTCTGTTAGCTAACTAATCCTCTATTTTACCCCTTCACCATGAGCTCTGATTTTACATAGTAACCTTTGATGCGCCACCTTGTCAAATGCCTTCTGGAAATCAAGTACAGCAAATCCACAGGATCCCCTTTACTCACATTCCTTGTTACTTCATCAAAGAACTCCACTAAATTTGCCAAACATGGTTTTCCTTTCACAAAACCATGTTGAGTCTGTCTGATTGCATTGATATTTTCTACGTGCCCCACAATAACCTGCCCACCAACAGATTCCAGCAAGTTTCCTATGACAGATGTTAAAGTTCATTGACCTTTCCGAGTCCTCCTTTCCTGAACAGAGGAGTTACATTCATTCTTTTCTAATCTAATGGAATCATTCCAAAGTTTAGGGAATTTTGGAAAATTAAAACCAATGTATTTACTATTTCAGCAGCCACTTCTTTTAAGACGTGATGTTGAAGTCCATCAGGACCAGTGGACTTGTCAGCTTTTAGTTCTAATAATTTTCTCCCTGCCCTTTCCCTGGTGATTGTAATTGTTTTCAATTCATCCCTCCTTCTCACCTCCTGATTCACAATTATTTCTGGGATGCTATCTGTTTTGTTAGCAGTGAAGATAGATGCAAAATATCTGTTCAGTTCATCCGCCATTTCCTTATTTTCCATTACTAATTCCCCATTCTCACTCTCCAGAGGACCAACATTCACTTTTACTCACTCTTTTCCTTTTAAAATACTTTAGAAACTCTTACTATTTATTTTTAAAATTAATTTACGGGATGTGGAAAACATTGGCTAGGCCAGCATTTATTGTCCATGTCTAATTGCGCTTGAGAAGGTGGTGATTGTCATGATATTCAAACACACACATCATGATGGACACACTAACAGGCAAATCAGAGTACACAACACCACAACCAATCACAGACAAGAACACCAACCACATAAAAAGCACGAGCACGACACCTGGAGGTCAGTAGGTCTGGGGAGAAGGGAACAAGAAAGAGCTGTTGAAACACAACAAGCAGGGAGCCCCCCACGTGCAGAGTGCAAAGACCAAGTTGTAAATAGTGAGTTTAAATAAAGAAGCGTTGTACCATATGCAACTGTGTTGGCTCATCTGTGTGTCAGAACACCCAACACCACATGGTACAGGAGTGGATCGATACCTGCCTACTAACCTGCCATTCTGGACATGGACCACACCGGCAAACCGCAGCCGATGCAAGTCACGGGGAACCTAGGCACCAACTGGAAGCTCTACAGGCAGCGATTTGACCTGTACATCCGTGCCACCGAAAAACAGAATGCCTTGGATGATTCGAAGATTGCAATGCTCCTCTTCTACGCAGGCCCCCACCCAAACGATGTCTTTAATTCACTGGTGTTCGAAGAAGGCGAAAACCAGGCCAAATATGACACGGTCATCCTCAAACTGGACCAGCACTTTCAAGTTGAAGTAAACGAAAGTTTTGAAAGATACATCTTTCAGCAACGCCTGCAAGGTAAGGAGGAGCTTTTTCAACCCTTTTTGACGCACCTCCGGATTCTAGCGCAGTCCTGCGGTTACGGCACCACTACAGAGTCCATGATCAGGGACCAGATTGTTTTTGGCGTTGCCTCTAGTGGCCTACGCCAGCAGCTTCTTAAAATAAAGAGCCTCACCTTAGCGTCTGCTGTGGAAGCCTGTGTCCTCCATGAAAATGCTACCTGCCGTTTTGCCCGATTTCAGGCGTCCGAGTTGGCACGGAGGGGGTCCCCAGCCGTCGAATCGGCAAGCCAGGCCGGCCACGACGTTGAACGCATCCAGGCCGTCGATTTCTTCCCGCCCCACGGCCCGGACGACAGCGGCCGCTTCCCGCGCTTTTCGCGGTCTCCCGCGCAGGTGCGCGCCAAAAATAACGGCCACAACGAGGGACGCACTGCGCAGGCGCGCCCACCGCAAGATCGCACTGCGCATGCGCAGTGGCGCAACGAACGCCATTAAGTCATGACGTGCAGCAATTGTGGAGGTCTACACTTAAAAGGGCAATGTCCTGCAAAAAACCGACAGTGCAACAGATGTGCCATGATAGGCCACTACGCAGCCCGCTGTCGTGCGGCTCAACCCATGGATCCGGCGCATCCTCGACAACCTCGCACACGAGTCAGGACCGTCCAGCCCACGCATCAAGACTTCCAGTTAAGTGATGCAGATGACCAGGATGACTTCCGAGTTGCCGTCATTGATGTCAACAAGGTCAATGCCATCAATCCAGACGATGAGTGGTGTGCCACCCTGACGGTCAACCGATCGCGCGTCGCCTTCCGTCTGGACACCGGCGCATCCGCCAACCTGATTGCTTACTCTGCAGTCCAGGCCATGAAGGTCAAACCACCCATCACACCATCCCGGCTTAAGATGGTTGACTATAACGGGAACGTTATCCCGTCCATAGGATCTTGCCAGCTACAGGTGACTCACAAGAGGTACACGGCCACACTCCCCTTCGAAGTTGTGGGCTCATCAAAGGACTCGTTACTGGGCGCACAAGCGTGTAAGGTCCTTCACCTGGTACAGCGCATCATGTCTCTCTCTCCAGATGAGATATCCGACTTCCCGGATGCTGAGTTCCACGCGAATCTCCATTCCCTCCTCGCTCACAACCAGGAGGTTTTTGAAGGCATGGGGACATTGCCACACACGTACAAGATTCGACTCAGACCGGACGCCATCCCTGTCGTTCACGCACCTCGCAGGGTTCCTGCGCCTCTCAAAGACCGCCTCAAGGCACAACTGCAGATTCTTCAGGACCAAGGGGTCCTATCCAAGGTCACGGAGCCCACGCCATGGGTCAGCTCCATGGTCTGTGTAAAGAAGCCCTCTGGCGAGCTCCGTATATGTATAGATCCAAAAGATCTGAACAACAACATCATGCGGGAACACTATCCCATCCCGAAACGAGAAGACCTCACCAGCGAGATGGCGCGAGCCAACATATTCACTAAATTGGATGCGTCCAAAGGATTCTGGCAGATCAAACTGGACCCGGCCAGCCGAAGACTATGCACATTCAACACCCCTTTTGGCAGATTCTGCTACAACCGGATGCCATTCGGCATCATTTCGGCATCTGAAGTATTCCACCGCATTATGGAGCAGATGATGGAAGGCATCGAAGGGGTACGTGTATATGTGGACGATATCATCATTTGGTCCACCACTCCGCAGGAACACATGCATCGTCTTCGACGTGTCTTCACCCGCATACGGCAAAATGGCCTGCGTCTCAACCGTGCGAAGTGTGCTTTCGGCCAGACGGAGCTGAAATTCCTCGGGGACCACATCTCAAGGTCCGGGGTCCGTCCCGATGCAGACAAGGTTAGCGCCATCACAGCCATGCCACGACCGGCTGACAAGAAGGCTGTCTTAAGATTCCTGGGCATGGTCAACTTCCTTGGGAAGTTCATTCCCAACCTGGCTTCTCATACAACAAACATGCGCCATCTCGTAAAAAAATCGACGGAATTCAACTGGCACCAGTTGCATCAGCGGGAATGGGAGGAGCTCAAGCACAAACTGGTCACGGCACCAGTGCTGGCCTTCTTTGACACGACTCGCCCTACAAAGATCTCAACAGACGCCAGCCAATCTGGTATTGGAGCGGTACTCCTGCAAAAAGACAGCACGTCATCATGGGCCCCGGTTGCGTATGCCTCACGAGCCATGACCCCTACCGAACAGCGCTACGCGCAAATCGAAAAAGAATGCCTGGGCTTGTTAACTGGACTGGACAAGTTCCACGACTATGTGTATGGCCTGCCACGATTCACGGTCGAAACTGACCACCGCCCCCTGGTCAACATCATTAACAAAGACCTGAACGACATGACTCCTCGCCTCCAGCGCATCTTACTTAAACTCAGGAGGTACGATTTTGAACTGATCTGCACTCCGGGGAAGGAACTCATAGTGGCGGACACTCTTTCCCGAGCAGTGAGCACACCACCAGATGCAGAGGGGTTCGTGCGTCAAATTGAGGCACACGTGACTCTGACAGCAGCAAATATGCCAGCTGATGATCCTAGTCTGGCCCACATACGCGCAGAGACGGCGACTGACCCTCTGCTGCAGCGAGTGATGCGTCACATGACGGAAGGGTGGCTAAAAGGGCAGTGCCCCCAGTTTTATAATGTGCGAGATGATCTCACCAATATAGACGGGGTCCTTATGAAATCGCATAGGATCGTCATTCCACACAGTGTGCGCCAGATGATTCTTCGTCAACTACACGAAGGCCACTTGGGCGTCGAAAAATGCAGACGAAGGGCCCGGGAGGCGGTATATTGGCCGGGTATTAATGAAGACATAGCCAACATGGTGCTCAACTGCACAACCTGTCAGAGGTTTCAGCCAACGCAACCTCCGGAAACACTTCTACCACACGAGATGGTGACGTCCCCCTGGGCGAAGGTGGGTGTGGACCTATTTCACGCGCTCGGCAGAGATTACATTGTTATTATAGACTACTTCTCAAACTACCCGGAAGTCATGCCTCTCCATGATCTGACGTCGTCCGCAGTCATTGGGGCCTGCAAGGAAACGTTTGCTCGCCATGGCATTCCAAGGACTGTCATGTCAGACAATGGACCTTGTTTTGCCAGCCGTGAATGGTCGTCCTTTGCCGCAGCATATGGTTTCACTCATGTGACATCCAGCCCTCTGCATCCACAATCGAACGGGAAGGCTGAAAAGGGTGTCCACATCGCAAAGCGGCTCCTGTGCAAGGCGGCTGATGCCGGATCGGACTTTAACCTTGCCTTGCTGGCCTATCGATCGGCCCCGTTATCCACGGGCCTCTCGCCAGCGCAGCTACTAATGGGTCGCTCCCTCAGGACGACGGTACCTTCCGTCCTGGCACCGACAACAGACCATGAGGCGGTTCTTCGGAACATGCAACTGCAGCGTGATCGCCAGAAAGGTCGGTACGACACACGAGCGACGGACCTGCCCCCCCTGTCCTCCGGAGACAAAGTACGCGTCCATCAACCGCATGGTGGCTGGTCAGCACCGGCCGAAGTCCTCCGACAAGTGGCTCCCCGCTCGTTCCTGGTTCGCATGCCGGATGGTTCCGTGCGTCGCCGCAATCGGCGCGCCCTTCGCCGACTTCCACGCTCACAGCCACACAACACGCCAGATCCTCAACAGGCTTCCGAGGATGACTTTGTGGAGCTGCCGCACATCACGCCCTTTCCATCGCCATCCATGGCCATGCCTGCACAGCAGCCGGTGGTTCTTGATCCACCCTTAAGGCGGTCAACCCGAATTCGTCGCAAACCCATTAGAATGGACTTATAATACAGTTCATATGTTTAATAAGTTGGACAATTTTACATGATAACCTGTTGTTGTTTATCGTTCCAGATGTCATCTGACTGGACAACTGTTCAAAATTTTTTTTCTTCTTCTCTCGTTCGCATTTCTGTTATGTTATGGTACAACTGGATTCATGTGACGCACTCGACATCGCCCCATGTACATAGTTCCGTCATAGACACATGCTGCACACGACACACACACACTCTTAGATGCACTCACGTCACGATCATATTTATTACCACGTAGGCACATATCTTTGTAAAAAGGGGGGATGTCATGATATTCAAACACACACATCATGATGGACACACTAACAGGCAAATCAGAGTACACAACACCACAACCAATCACAGACAAGAACACCAACCACATAAAAAGCACGAGCACGACACCTGGAGGTCAGTAGGTCTGGGGAGAAGGGAACAAGAAAGAGCTGTTGAAACACCACAAGCAGGGAGCCCCCCACGTGCAGAGTGCAAAGACCAAGTTGTAAATAGTGAGTTTAAATAAAGAAGCGTTGTACCATATGCAACTGTGTTGGCTCATCTGTGTGTCAGAACACCCAACACCACAGTGATGAGCTGTCTTCTTGAACCACTGAAGTCCATGTGGTGTAGATACACACCCACAGCGCTGTTCAGGAGGGAGTTCCAGGATTTTGACCCAACGACAGCGAAGGAAGAGTGATATATTTCCAAGTCAGGATGGTATTTATATTATTATACTGTATATTATTATATGCCAGTGAAGTAGCTGTACTGGAACAGCTTGGCTAGGGGTGCGGCAAGTTCTGGAGCACAAGTCTTCAATGCTATTTTCGGAATATTGTCAGGGCCCATAGCCCTTGTTGTGTCCAGTGTCTTCAGCCATTTCTTGATATCTTGTGGAATAAATTGAATTGACTGAAGAGGAACATCTGTGATGCTGGGTACCTCTGGAGGAGGCTGGGATGGATCATCCACTTAGTACTTCCTGCTGAAGATTGTGCTATGTTCCTTGTTTTGTTCTCCACGATAGCCTAAGATGTAGGGTGGGTTTCTCTGATCCTGAGGCTAAGTATTGACGCCGTCGTAAACGCCGTCGCGTTTTATGATGCCGTCAACAAGCCCCCAGGAGCAGCGATCCTGAGCCCTACTGGGGGCAGGCATGCACTGAAGCAACTCACGCAGCTCCAGCAGCCGATACCGGCGTCAAACGGGCGCCGCGGGTCTGCGCATGTGCGCTGCGGCCGGCGCAAACACGCGCATGCGTGGTAGATTCCTTCTCCATGTTGGCTCCAACACAACATGGCGTAGAGCTACAGGGGCCAGCGCGGAGTAAAAGAGGCCCCCACCAGGAGAAGCGGAGGGCAGAAGAGTGGAGCTGCTGATTGGCTGTTGCGGGGAAAATTTGCATAAGTGCCTTGCGGTCACTGCATCCAGAAAGTGTACCTGAGCAACACACCCTAGGTGTTCAAGTCAAGGCAAGCATCCAGCAGAGGGCAGTAGAGCAGAGCTGCTGGTTGGCTGTTGTGGGGAAAATTTGCATAAGTGCCTTGCAAGGAGAGTGGCGGAGACTCAGTGAAAGAGCGTGAGGAGAGCGGCGGGGACACAGGATAAAAGAGCGTGAAGAGAGCGGCGGAGACTCAGTGAAAGAGCATGAGGAGAGCGGCGGGGACACAGGATAAAAGAGCGCGAAGAGAGCGGCGGGGACACAGGATAAAAGAGCGCGAAGAGAGCGGCGGGGACACAGGACACAGCTGCCGGAGAAGCGGCCTTCAGATTTTCGGCGGGATGAGTGGCCAGGGGTCTGTTGGGAAGGTACGTTTTCCTCTTTAAAAACTTACCTTGAAGAGTGACATCACAGAAACGCAGTGACCTGATTGGCTGGTAAGGAAAGTGCTCCAATTAACAGTAGCTGGGAGAAATTTAACTCTTCGTGTGTTGGTAAGTATTGTGATTGGTAAGTAAAATCTTTATTCCTTTCACCTATTCATTATTTGATATTATATTTGTAATCAGTTAAGGTAAAGTGTAAAAATGGCAGGAGATCCCAGACCCGTGTTATGCTCCTTGTGCTCAATGTGGGAGTTCAGGGACACGGCCGATGCCCCTGACTCCTTCATGTGCGGGAAGTATGTCCAGCTGTAGCTCCTGTTAGACTGCATGACGGCTCTGGAGCTGCGGATGGACTCACTTTGGAGCATCCGCGATGCTGAAGAGGTCATGGATAGCACATTCAGTGAGTTGGTCACACCGCAGATTAGGATTGGTGAGGGAGACAGGGAATGGGTGACCAAAAGGCAGAGAAAGAGCAGGAAGGCATTGCAGGTGTCCCCTGCGGTCATCTCCCTCCAAAACAGGTATACCATTTTGATACTATTGGGGGAGATGACTCACCAGGGGAATGCAGTAGTAGCCAGGCTCATGGCATCGTGGCTGGCTCTGCTGCACAGAAGGGCGGGAAAAAGACTGGCAGGGCTATAGTGATAGGGGATTCAATCGTAAGGGGAGTAGACAGGCGTTTCTGTGGTCGAAAACGAGACTTCCAAATGGTATGTTGTCTCCCGGGTGCACAGGTCAGGGATGTCTCAGATCGGCTGCAGGACATACTGAAGGGGGAGGGTGAACAGCCAGTTGTCGTGGTGCATATAGGCGCCAACGATATAGGTAAAACACAGGATGAGGTCCTACAATCAAAATTTAGGGAGTTAGGAGATAAGTTAAAAAGTGGGACCTCAGGGTACTAATCTCAGGATTGCTACCAGTGCCACGAGACAGTCAGAGTAGAAATTCAAGAATAGTCAGAATGAATACGTGGCTTGAGAGATGGTGCAGGAGGGAGGGGTTCAGATTTGTGGGACATTGGAAACGATTCTGGGGGAGGTGGGACCATTACAAATCAGATGGTCTACACCTGGGCAGGACTGGAACCAATGTCCGAGGGGGTGCTTTTGCTAAGACTGTTGGGAAGGTTTTAAACTAATGTGGCAGGGGGATGGGAACCAGATTAGGAAGTTAGAGGTCAATAAAGAGGCAGCAACTAAAGCCAGTAAGGTACTAGATAATAAACTCAATGTGACTAAGGTAAAGAGTAGACAGGGAAGAGATGATGAACGCAAAAGGGACAGGTGGTCTGAGGTGCATTTGTTTCAATGCGAGAAGCGTAGCAGGTAAGGCAGATGAACTTAGGGCTTGGATTAGTACCTGGGAATATGATGTTATTGATATTACTGAGACTTGATTGAGGGAAGGGCAAGACTGGCAACTAAATATCCCAGGTATAGATGCTTCAGGAGGGGATAGAGAGGGAGGTAAAAGGGGTGGAGGAGTTGCATTACTGGTCAGAGATGATATCACAGCTGTGATTAAGGCGGGCACGATGGAGTATTCGAGCACTGAGACAATATGGGTAGAGCTAAGAAATAGGAAGGGTGCAGTAACATTGTTGCGACTATTAAAGGCCTCCCAAAAGCGAGCGTGAAGTAGAGGTACAATATGTCGACAGATTATAGAAAAATGTAGGAGCTATAGGGTGGTCGTGATGGGAGATTTTAACTTCCCCAACATTGAATGGGACTCATGTCGTGTTCGAGGCATAGATGGAGCAGAATTTCTAAGGAGCATCCAGGAGACTTTTTTAGAGCAGTCTGTAAATAGTCCAACTTGGGAAGGGGCCATACTGGACCTGGTATTGGGAATGATCCCAGCCAGGTGCTTTAAAGGCTACCTTGAGACGGCCGGAGGCACCCCCTCAGGAGAAAAGAAAATGCATCTCCTGCACTCAAGGGTCAGCCCTGGGATCTACACCCTTATCGAGGAGGCAGAGGACTATGATGCCGCGATAGAACTGTTAAAAGGGCATTATATCCGCCCTGTAAATCAGGTCTACGCACGTCACCTGCTTGCAACTAGACGGCAAAGCCCCAGGGAATAGTTGGAGGATTTCTACCGGGCGCTACTGGTGCCGGGCCGAAACTGTGGCTGCCCGCAAGTTTCGGGGAGCGAGCACACGGAACTTTTAATCAGGGATGCCGTCGTAGCAGGTATGAGCTCCTCAGAGATCCGCCAAAGACTCCGAGAAAAGGACATACTGGGACTTAGAGAGGCACGGGCCCTGGCAGGGTCCATGGATGTAGCCTCCCAAAATGCGCAGTCCTATGTGCCTGACCGCGCGGCGGCCCCCTGGGCTGTGTGGCACCCCGCAGCAGCAGCCCCACAGACATTCCCCCTGACCCCGCAGGCCTGCACTGCGAGACGGCCCGCTAACGCCGCCGGGCCCCACTGTTTCTTCTGCAGGCAGGCGAATCACCCCGCCAGCGCTGCCCGGCCCGCACCACCACCTGCAAAGGGTGCGGCAAGAAGGGCCACTTTGTGGGGGTCTGCCAGGCCCGCGCCGTGGCCGCGGTGTCCATCGACTGTGGACCCCCGCAGCAACCCCCCCTTCAGGCCCCGACCGGCCAGCGCTCACCACCACCCCCCTATCCTAGGGCCACGTGCGACCCACGGGGGACCATCTTGCCCCCCGGACACCATGCTGGACGGGTGGGTGCCGCCATTTTGTCCATCCCCGCCGCTATCTTGTCCATCCCTGGCCACCATGTGCGACCCATGGGAGACGCCTCAGGCCCCCAGTACGGCCGACTACACGCTGCCCAATCAGAACTCGCAACTGCTTCATCGGTGACACTGGACCAAAGTCGACCTCGGACACTCGCAACAGCAACAATGACGGTCTTCATCAACGGCCACGAGACGTCTTGCCTGATGACTCTGGGAGCACGGAAAACTTTGTTCACCCCGACACGGCGCTGTTCACTTTTTCCCCACCCTGTAAACCAAAGGATCTCCCTGGCCACCGGGTCACACTCGGTGGAGATAAAGGGATTCTGCCTAGCGAACCTCACTGTCCAAGGCAGGAGATTCAACAATTTCTGCCTTTATGTCCTGCCACACCTCCTGCGCGGCTACACTCCTGGGGTTGAACTTCCAATGTAACTTGCAAAGCCTGACCTTTAAATTCGGCGGCCCTAGACCACCCCATACTATCGGCGGCCTCGCGACCCTTAAGGTCGACCCACCTTCCCTGTTTGCGAACCTCACCCCGGATTGCAAACCCGTCGCCACCAGGAGCAGACGGTACAGTGCCCAGTACCGGACCTTTATCAGGTCAGAGGTCCAAAGGCTGTGAGGGAAGGGGTCATCGAAGCGAGCAACAATCCCTGGAGAGCTCAAGTAGTGGTGGTAAAGACCGGGGAGAAACATAGGATGGTCATTGACCATCAACAGGTTTACGCAGCTGGACGTGTACCCTCTCCCCCATATAGCTGACCTGGTAAACAGGATCGCGCAATACAAGGTCTTCTCCACGGTGGACCTCAAGTCCGCCTACCATCAGCTACCCCTCCGTAATAGTGACCGCAAGTACACTGCCTTCGAAGCAGATGGGCGGCTCTATCAATTTTTAAGAGTTCCCTTTGGTGTCACTGATGGGGTCTCGGTCTTCCAACGAGAGATGGACCGAATGGTTGACCGGTACGGCTTATGCGCAACGTTCCCGTATATGGATAACGTCACCATCTGCGGCCATGACCAGCAGGACCACGACACCAACCTCCGCAAATTTCTCCAGACGGCGAAAATCCTTAACTTAACATACAATAAGGATAAATGCGTATTTAGCACCAACCGTCTAGCCATTCTAGGCTACGTAGTGCGAAATGGAGTTATAGGCCCCGATCCTGAGTGCATGCGACCCCTTATGGAGTTCCCCCTCCCTCACTGCCCCAAGGCCCTGAAGCGCTCCCTAGGGTTTTTCAGTTACTACGCCCAGTGGGTCCCGAACTACGCAGACAAAGCCCGCCCCCTAATCCAGTCCACAACCTTCCCCCTGTCGACAGAGGCCCGCCAGGCCTTCAGCCGCATCAAAGCAGACATTGCAAAGGCCATGATGCGCGCCATCAACGAGTCCCTCCCCTTCCAGGTCGAGAGCGATGCATCCGATGTAGCTCTGGCGGCCACCCTCAACCAAGCGGGCAGGCCCGTGGCTTTCTTCTCCCGTACCCTCCATGCTTCCGAAATTCGCCATTCCTCGGTCGAAAAAGAGGTACAAGCTGTGAGACATTGGAGGCATTACCTGGCCGGCAGGAGATTCACTCTCCTTACGGACCAACGGCCGGTTGCTTTCATGTTCGATAATGCACAGCGGGGTAAGATTAAAAACGACAAAATCTTGCGGTGGAGGATAGAACTCTCCACCTTCAACTACGAGATCTTGTACCGTCCGGGGAAGCTAAACGAGCCTCCTAATGCCCTGTCCCGCGGCACTTGTGCCACTGCACCAGTGGACCGCCTCCGAGCCCTCCACGAGGATCTCTGCCACCCGGGGGTCACTTGTTTCTTCCACGTCATCAAGACCCGCAACCTGCCCTACTCCATCGAGGAGGTCAGGACAGTCACCAGGGACTGCCAAATCTGCGTGGAGTGCAAACCACACTTCTACCGGCCAGAGAGGGTGCACCTGATAAAGGCTTCCTGTCCCTTTGAACGCCTCAACATGGATTTCAAAGGCCCCCTCCTCTCCACCGACCGCAACACGTATTTCCTGAACGTGATTGACGAGTACTCCCGGTTCCCATTCGCCATCCACTGCCTAGACATGACCGCAACCACTGTCATCAAGGCCCTCCAGGGTATCTTTACACTGTTCAGTTTCCCCGCGTACATACACTGTGATAGGGGATCCTCCTGTATGAGCGACGAACTGCGTCAATTCCTGCTCAGCAGGGGCATTGCCTCAAGCAGGACAACCAGTTACAACCCCCGGGGAAACGGACAGGTGGAGAGGGAGAACGGAACAGTCTGGAAGACTGTTCTACTGACCCTACGGTCCAGGAATCTCCCAGTCTCCCGCTGGCAAGAAGTCCTCCCAGTGGCCCTCCACGCCATCCGGTCGCTGCTCTGTACAACTACCAATCAGACACCTCATGAACGTCTCCTTGTTTTCCCCAGGAGGTCCTCCTCCGGGACCTCGCTCCCAACCTGGCTAGCGACACCCGGACCCATCCTGCTTCGGAAGCAAGTGCGGGTGCACAAGTCGGACCCATTGGTCGAGAGGGTCCACCTGCTGCACGCTAACCCGCAGTACGCCTACGTGGAGTTCCCTGACGGCAGGCAAGATACAGTCTCCCTCCGGGACCTGCCGCCCGCCGGAATCCCACGCACACCCGAACCATTACCCCCACCCCACCACAGCACCTCACTGGAGGGTCAGTATACTCCCGCCGCTCCTGCCTAGGCCCGCCCACCCACCGACGCCCCCTACAGGTGCCCCCCCCGCCCCGTGTCAACCGTTTGCCCCAACAGCGCCGCCTAGGGGTGACGAAGCTGCCAGGGAGGCCGACACCACGCTCCCGGAGTCGCAACCACCTGGACCCCCACCAGAATCACCACCGAAGCCCAGACGCTCCAGAAGGACGACCAGGCCACCCGATCGACTGATTGCTTCGCTGTGACTTTAACTGTGAACGAACACTTTGTAAATATTCTCGACAGCTCTGTAAGGAGGTATCACAGTACCTCCATATCTGATCATACCATGTTAAAGGCGACTGTTACCACTGGCCACCACCCCCGCCGGACTCCTTTTTAACAGGGGGTGAATGTGGTATTATCAGGTATTGCTGTACCTAAGAGGCTGATCATAGAAGTTTACAGCATGGAAACAGGCCCTTCGGCCCAACCAGTCCATGATGACTATTGGTTAAACCTAGGAGTTTACCATTGGCTGTTGATACGTAGCTCCGCCCTGCCAGGCGGAGTATAAGAACTGGTGTTGTCCCAGCAGCCTTCACTTTCTGTACCGAAGCTGCTGGGGAACAGTTCTAGTCGATTAAAGCCTTCAGTTATGAAATCACTTTGTCTTGAGTGTAATTGATCGTGCATCACTGACTAAGTGCTGACGCCAGGACTGAATCATAATTTGGAGTTCTACGTTGATGAAAGCGGTGCTGGTCCCGAAGTGATTCAGGAAATCCTAATGGGCTAGCACAGGTGCCATGTGAAACTAATGCAATTCCACTGACCGCTGGCATGTGATTCGCCGGGGTCAGGATCATCACTAAAAAGCCTTCCAGCAGGAGCTGCAAATAAGCACTCCACTCCCCACACACCCTGATCCCAGCCAAGGGGATTGTACTCGTGCTGGAACGTGCACATCCCGTTGATGGACTATCCCGTTGGCTGGGGCCAGAGGGTACACCCATACGGTCTGTAGGGAGTCAGCGGCATGTGCAACCGCATGGCTGCTTTGCAGGCTGTGGAAATGGTGGCCTGTGGCCATCCATCCCGACCACACGGCCCACGTCCTGGTTGCCCCCTGGTCCTAGCAGCAGCCCCCCAGCTAGTGGCACAACTGTCAGCACACTATAATAAGATTGCACGAGTGAATTTCGCCATCGGTAATTCCTCCTGGTGGAGGAGAAGCATCGTGGGGCCCCGGGAATTGCCATGTTGGGCCCGTTAATGATATGCCAACAGCGTTTTCTGTACGCCAGAGTGCAACGTATTCATGCTGCTGTTGAGATATCGGAGCATGGCATTATGTCGGGTGCCCGGCGCCAGCCTCGATTTTTGACTGACCCATGATTCTCCACACGGTCCGGATTCCCAATTCCGGCGTTACTGGACGGAGAATCCCGCCCAAGGTATCTATTTGACCTTAATCCTAACCCAAACCCTAAGGTACCACACATGTTGGCATCCAGAGTCGGCACGGCTATAGTCAAAGGTGTGTATGGACTTAACTGATTGTCATGATTGATATTGGCCTCTCCATTCTTGGAAGAAGACATCCTGGCAATGCCCAGTGAAACTGACCTATGCATACCTACCCACTGACCTACCCATAGGGGCAGCACGGTAGCCTTGTGGATAGCACAATTGCTTCACAGCTCCAGGGTCCCAGGTTCGATTCCGGCTTGGGTCACTGTCTGTGCGGAGTCTGCACATCCTCCCCGTGTGTGCATGGGTTTCCTCCGGGTGCTCCGGTTTCCTCCCACAGTCCAAAGATGTGCAGGTTAGGTGGATTGGTCATGATAAATTGCCCTTAGTGTCCAAAATTGCCCTTAGTGTTGGGTGGGGTTACTGGGTTATGGGGATAGGGTGGAGGTGTTGACCTTGGGTAGGGTGCTCTTTCCAGGAGCCGGTGCAGACTCGATGGGCCGAATGGCCTCCTTCTGCACTGTACATTCTATGATAATCTATGATACTTGAGGTGCACCGTTCCATTCTCTCTGGATTCGTGGACAGTGTACATTGAAGTCCTTCAACTACGTTACAGATTTTCTGCTGCCCCTCAAAGAATATTCACTTAATTGACAGGCTCTAGTCAACAGCATCTGTGTCCAGCTGAGCAAAGCTTTGAATGGGCTGTGTAGTCTGATGTGGATTCTTCACAGCATCCCTCCTCCTGCCATCTGTTCCAGTTCACTTCTGAACTGAGAGTCACAGGGTGAAAAGCCAACTATCTGCCTAACAGGATGCACCAAAGTGAGAATGCTTGAACTGGTGTATTGTCAGCATGAGTGTTCAGATAGTGCACTGTCAGAATGAATTAGTGCCTTTGAAGATTTGTTATCTGTGAGGTCAAGTGACTGCAGTATGTACAAATGAAGGCCTTTTTGAAGCTAAAGACTTGAATTAGCACTGACAATGTAACAATGTTGCCATTATGTGGATTATCATATTTGACTTGCTGTTGAAATCTAGTCAACATGATTAAATGTCATATAGAACATGGAACATAGAACAGTACAGCACAGAACAAGCCCTTTGGCCCTCGATGTTGTGCCGAGCTTTGTCCGAAACCAAGATCAAGCTATCCCACTCCCTGTCATTGTGGTGTGCTCCATGTGCTTTTCCAATAACCACTTGAAAGTTCCGAAAGTGTCCGACTCCACTATCACAGCAGGCAGTCCATTCCACACTAACCACTCTCGGAGTAAAGAACCTACCTCGGACATCCCTCCTATGTCTCCCATCCTGAACCTTATAGTTTTGCCCCCTTGTAACACTACATCCACCCAAGGAAATAGTCTCTGAACGTCCACTCCATCTATCCCCCTCATCATCTTATAAACCTCTATTAAGTTGCCTCTCATTCTCCTCCGCTCCAAAGAGAAAAGCCCTAGCTCCCTCAACCTTTCCTCATAAGACCTACCCTCCAAACCAGGCAGCATCCTGGTAAATCTCCTTTGCACCCTTTTCAATGCTTCCACATCCTTCCTATAGTGAGGTGACCAGAACTGCACACAATATTCCATATATGGTGTGGGTCGCTGAAGTTAAATTCTAGCACCAGATAACTGGCGTTCTACACTAGTGTTCTTCAAACTTTTTTTCCGGTGACCCATTTTTACCAACCGGCCAACCTTCAGGACCCAACCCAGCCGACCTGCACGACCCACCATTTTCTCTTACCTTGTTTGCTGCTGACAAAAATGGAGGAAATGGTTTTGGGTCCCTTTGGCCCTCGTACACGCTCCTCCAATGGAACCTGTTGGATGAAGGTGAAGCCTTCCGGTGTCGGAAAGTACCCCCGACTGGTTCTCTTCCTCTCCCTTGCGTTTTGCGCTTTCTTCCGAAACAATGGAGAGAATACACCAATCTGCAATGATGTGCGAAGAGTAAAGGTTTAACATCAGGACCACCTGTTATTGGTGTAAATATGATGCAATGTCATCTGGCTAAGAGACTGAGATCTGGTGGGAAGCAACATTACAATCTCATGTAGAGTACCAAGATGTATATGGGTCTGTAAATAAACAGGAATGATTTTTACAAGTAACAATGGCAGCATTCAAAGGGTAACAGGAAACCCCCCAAAACACCACTTAGATCCTGCTCAGAAGATGAAACATAGTGGCAGGTGGTGGTTTATGCTGACTGTTCATGGACACCATCCAAAAAGTGGTGGCAGCGGGCAGAGCGTAAAGACCCAGAAAAACTCCAATAGAAGACTGCGGACCTGCAAATCCTTGGAAAAAGTGCAAGAAGAAAAATTATTGAAGACTCATCTGAGAATGGAGCATTGTGGGTACTGCCGATGCAAACAGACACACAAACCAGGACTCCAGACAGCAGTGAGTACAGATCACAATCTACAAGCCAAACTACTGAAGCAGCAACAGGTCCAGGACTTAGGGTAAGCATGGATTTGACATTGCCAATCCTAGAACTGTTCTGAAGTTCTGGGGGCTCACAAGAAGCTCAACACTGGGAAATTGAAAGAAGTGATTATACAGGTACAGAACAGCTTCAGGGTTGCATAAGAAGGACCTAAGGAGCCACTTTATTACTTTACTATATCCTGTAGGGACCATACCAGATTATGTTAATACAAGACAGGCTATTGATAGGGCTTCAAACTCTTATGAGGAAGCCCTCCAGGTATTTGATTCGTACTTCAGTGTTCAAAAAGTTTGAACATTGAGCAGCAAAGTTTACCAAGAGGAGGAAAATTCTGGGTCAATCGATGGACTCATTTATAAATGACATATTCAGCCGCATAAGAATTGAAAATGGATCCTCAATATACAGACATAGAGTGGTTGGGGTCTTAGACAAAACCTTATCAAATCTTTTTGAAACAAGGGAAGAATGAATCTATGAATCAAACTCTCACAAAGGCAGTACACGTAACATGACAGACTGAGCATAGGAAGTAAAACATAACCGTTACTCATAGGAAAAGTCCTGTCCCTTGGGAGAAAATGAGTGAAACAATTCAATATGTCAGACAAAAAAAGAGAAAGTGCTGTGAAGCAAAAACCCACAAAATCAGGAAAATGTGCACCAGCCACGATTTTGAGATGCTCTCTGTGTGGTGGGAAAATGCTGACACAAGCAAGAAGAATGCACAGCCGGGTGAGCTGAGTGCCAGCCACTAATGTTAGATGGTAGGATCTTATAAAAATGTCTGCAAATCCCAAATTCCTATAGCTCAAAGAAAGAAAGAAATAACAATGAATCCAAGAAGTGGAGGAGGCTCAACCTTCTTAACAGAAGTTAATAAAATAGGAAAAAGTTATTGGAGCATTAAATTCGAAGTTGATTTGTCACTCCACAGAGTTCAAACTAGATACTGGTACAGGTGTTTCAGTATTATTGGATGAAGTAAAATAGTTTAAATATATTACATTACAGTTGTCCTCCACCCAATTACAGGGTCCAGGGGGGAACTACATGAAAAGCAGCAATTGTCAAGTTAAGATACAAGGATAAATAAATTGTGGAACCTTTTGTTTTTATAAAGGACTGGGAGTCATCATTACTGAGCAGGAAAACATGTCTGCAGGTGAAGATCATTACTAGAGCAGTCTAGTGAGAAATTCAGGAATGAATTTCCATCTCTATTTTCAGGCTTAGGAAAGAAAACAGAAAACAGAAAATCACATTACTTGGAGGGATATGCTAAGCCTATATGTCTCTTCACATCAAGGAAGATCCCTCTCCCACTATTAGACAAAGACAAAAGCGGGTTTGAACACATGTTACGACAAGTGATCATCTCTTTCGTAACCATATCAATGAAGTGGCATTCCGGAATGGTCACAATACCAACGGCTCATGGTTCAGTTAGAATCTGTGTGGACCTGACACAATTAACCACATCAGTCAAATGCAAGATGCACCCCATTTGCATCAGTGAATGAAAGTCTTGCCAAATAAGCAAAAATCACTTTCTTCACAAAATTGGTTGGTAACAGTTGTCTCTGGACAAAAAATGTAGATTGCCAACTACTTTTATCATCCAATTTGGGCATTATTGTTTTAAGAGGTTACCATTCAGAATTAATTTAGCCACTGAGATACTCTAAAGAAGGGAGGCTCGGACGAAATAATAGTCCATATGAACAATATTTTCATTAATTGGTTCATCGAGCGAGGAACATGACTGTTGAGTGAGAGTAGTCCTCAAAGTCCTATAAAAAACAAGATTTATATTAAATAAAAATAACAGATGTGAATTTGCAAAGTCTATGTCAAACTTCTTCGGCCACATTGTGAAATCTTTGAGAACTACTGCCAACCCAAGAAAACCAAGGTTATGGTAGAGGTCCCTCGAACCATCACAGAATTACCAAGATTCCTTGGGATGGTTGATCTAGTAAGCAGGTTTTTACCAAATTCTCAGAAATCAATGAGGCGTTCCGACAGCTGTTGAGACAAGGTCAACAGTGGTGCTGGAATATGGACCAGTAAAATGCCTTTGAAAAAGCTATTGGTCCATAACTGCCTCTCCAGCCAGCGACTTAAGTACTGGTGTGTCGCACATGCATGATGTGACGACCTGGAGGTGCAAGCGTACGGGCATGCGTGTTAGAAGCACAAGGCGTTCAAACCCCCGGCTGTTTTTTTTTATCCCTGCGCTGTACTGGAGCTGCTGAATGATGAAAAACTCAGGGACAGCACTAACTTGGTGTTGCTAACTTTTGGTTGGCTCTTAATTTGGTTCTGTTTAATCACGTTTGCTCAAGAGTCACCACGTATCTTTCGACACCGCCACAAGGTTCAGAACCGAATACTGATCAATGACTCGATACACCAGTTAGTAAGTTCAAAAGCAATGTTCATTTATTTACATATAGTCAAATCTACTCATGCATAAACTCTACAAACTAAACTACCACTATTACTAAAGCCTATACTTAGCTTCGGGTGCCCACTCAGTCAGAGGAACAATGGCCGTTGCTCGGTTTTGAGGCTGCTGGATTGAGCTGTTTACAGTGTAGCAACTAGGAGCGTCTATCTCGTAGCGTGCGTTGACTTGGGACTTACTTGGTCTGTTGCAGCTGCTAGGCAGGTCTCTCTCTTCGGTGAGAGCCAAAGCCAAAGGAGGAGGATTCTCCCTTGGGGGATACCTTTTATACGGAAAAGGGCTTTGCGTGTTTTTGGGCGGGCCTTGAACTTGGCCTCAACTAATTGGGTCTTTCCCAATCATCTGTATCGATTTTCCTCCAATAGAGTTCCCTTATCGCTGGGCGTGTCCTGGAGACTGTCAGTCTGCTTTGTCTTAGCTTCTTCTGGCGCCGGGGAGTCTGCCTTAACATTGTGTATCTAAATGTTTCTCGTTTGTCCCCGGAGATGGGTCATTAGTATGTAAATTGTTTGGTAGTTTCTGTCCTGTCTGAGAGTTTAAGGTTCTAATCAACAGACAGAGCTTGCACCTGCTTGTTTCTTAGCATTGTCCAATTTTCCCTGCATTCTTTGCGTGTGTCCATTTTGTAATCGGGACGTGGCCATCCCAGATGGCTACACTGGACCACCTAACCGGATTTTAGGTGAGTTTTTAACACCTTTGTGGTGATCTGTACATCTGTACATACATCTGCACATACACCAGGGATTGCAGCACAGATGTGACAGCCACAGCATCACTAGAGGGAGCATCAGAGACGGGTATAAAGGGTCAAGCCCAAGGCAGGATCCGCTTCCCACAGAGCTAGTGAGCAGCAGCACACAGGGATAGCTTAGCACAGGCAGTTTACCTTAGTTTCACTGGTGATACCTCTTGACCGTTTTACATCTAGTTGAGCTCTGGAAGCAGAACAAACCCTTTGAATAAAGTGTTTGTGTTAACTGTAAGTCTACAGTCATTATTCAGAATTAGAGAATAACATAACCTTTTTATTTGCACTTTTATTTTTCGGTCCAGCAGAGGCAGGAGACATCGGGGGACATTTCTTTGGTAGGTTCATATTTTATATTATTAGTGTTTAGCATTTATAAACATGTTTAAATTGCAAATAAAATGAAAGGAAAATTATTTTTTTTAAACTTTGGTTTATATTGAGGATGTCAATTCCATAAAAGGAACTATAAAGGATAGAATGCGGTGCTTCACAGCTCCAGGGTCCCAGGTTCAATTCCCGGCTTAGGTCACTCTGTGTGGAGTCTGCACGCTCTCCCCGCATCTGCGTGTGTTTCCTCTGGGTGTTCCGGTTTCCTTCCAGAAGTCCCGAAAGACGTGCTGTTAGGTCATTTGGACATTCTGTGGGCACCATCGATGCGGCCCTTACCAGGTCCGACTACGTCACAGGCTTCTGCTGCGCGGCTTCCCGTCCAGAACGGGGGTCCGCCGGGCTACTTCTGCGGTTATGCCCAACACCCCCACACCGTTGCCGAGCCCGCACCGCAACATGCAGCTACTGCGGCAAAAAGGGACATTTTGCCAGGGTCTGCCTGGCCCGACATAAAGCCCCGAAGTCCAAAGCGTACCAGGCCCGATCCACAGGCTCACAGGCCCACAGACCCCGCAATGTGGCTGCGTGTCGGCCGGGAACGCCCCCTTCAGATGCGTCATCCGCCTCGTGCAACTCGTGGGGGCCGCCATCTTTAACCCAGCCCGACTCGGCCATCTTGGCCGCCATCTTCAAAACCAACCGACACGTGCTACCGATGGGGGTGGCCATCTTGGTGGCCATATTCAACTCAGCCCGACACGTCGACTCGTGGGGGCCGCCATCATGTGACTCCGATACCTCCGACCACGCAGATTACCCACAGCTCAGCGCCGTCACCCTCGACCAGTCACAGCCAAAGCACCTGAAAAATTCAATAATGGTCGTCCGGGTCAACGGGCACGTGACCCCCTGTCTTTTCGACTCCGGGAGCACGGAGAGCTTCGTCCACCCCGACACGGTAAGGCGCTGCTCCCTCCACATCTACCCCACGTCCCAGACAATCTCCCTTGCCTCCAGATCCCATTTGGTGCAGATCCAGGGGTACTGTGTCGCGAACCTCGCGATACAGGGCTCAGAGTACACCCAATTTAAACTGTATGTCCTCCCTCACCTCTGCGCCCCCCTACTGCTTGGACTAGACTTCCAATGCAGTCACCGAAGTCTGACCTTAAAGTTCAGCGGACCCTTACCCCCCTCACATATATTTAGCCTCGCGACCCTTAAGGTCGCCCCCCCGGGGCCCCTTAAGGTCGCCCCCCCCCCCCCCCCGTTCGGTTTCCCTGCATACATCCACAGTGACCGGGGCACATCATTTATGAGCGATGAATTGCGTCAGAACCTGCTCAGTAAGGGCATCGCCTCGAGCAGGACTACGAGCGACAACCTGCAGGATAACGGGCAGGTGGAGATGGAGAATGCGACGGTATGGAAGGCCATTCTTCTTGCCCTCCGGTCTAGAAGTTTCCCGATTCCCCGCTGGCAGGAGCTCCTCCCCGACGCGCTCCACTCCATTAGGTCGCTCCTCTGCACAGCCACGAATGAGACCCCTCACTACTGTGTGTTTGTCTTCCCGAGGAAGTCCATCTCCGGGGTCTCGCTTCCATCCTGGCTGACAACTCCTTTTCCGGAAACATATGAGGAGCTATAAGACCGACTCCCTGGTCGAGAGGGTCCAGCTGCTGCACGCCAACCCCCGATACCCCTACGTTGCGCACCAAGACGGATGGCAAGATACAGTCTCCCTACGGGAGCTGGCGCCAGCTGGTTCCCCAGCCAACGCGCCCCCCTGCCGCCTACCGCCACCCCCCACACACCTTGTGCCCCCCTGGGGCTCCTGTACTGTCCCACGCCTACACTACCGCCATCCACCAACCCCCCCCGCCTACCCCCTCCTCTCAACCGACGCCGACACGCCGGACTGAAGCAACAGACAACACACTCTCGGAGTCATCAATTGGAACGCCCGTACCCGCTGCACCACCAGGGCTGAGGAGGTCCAAGAGAAGAATCCGGCCTTCAGACAGACTAAATATATGATGACCCCACTTCACCCCTGCCAGACTTCAGTTTTTTAACAGGGGGTGAATGTGGTGAATGTATTCACCATAGTATAAACTGTCTGTTTAGTACTGTGGCCTATGGCCAGGAAATGGTAATACGATCTACCCTGTCTGCATAGAACTGTGGCCTATGACCAGGAAATAGTAATACGATCTACCACCATGTATTGTACAGGAGCCCCGGTGGGCTCTGCCTCTGCCCCCCCCCCCCCCCCCCCCGGGGCAGTATATAGACCTAGCCACCTGTGGGTGGCACTCATTGTTACTGAACTCACAGGCAGACACGTTCTCAGTTAATAAAGCCTCTGTTCACTCGTTCTCATCGTCTTGCTGTGAATTGATGGTACAACAGGCAGTCAGGACTCTGACATCTTAAGCATCTGCGCGGCCCAGAGGAATTGGTTTCGGATGATCATTGCCTTGATACTGGTGCTATTGACTCCTCCAAGGACACCAACCTGAGCACGCCTGACCTCTCAATTGATTGAGAGCCAAAATACATCACAGAGCACAGACCACACTCTCAGACAGCACGCGGCACGGGCCACGCTCTCTCGCACGGCACGGGCCGCGCTCTCTCGCACGGCACGGGCCGCGCTCTCTCGCACGGCACGGGCCGCGCTCTCTCGCACGGCACGGGCCGCGCTCTCTCGCACGGCACGGGCCGCGCTCTCTCGCACGACACAGACCGGAATATTTATATCTAGAAATTGAACAGAAAATATTGGAGAAGGAAAACGTTTTGCGAAAATCAAAAAAACCAAAGACCGACTGCAAAGAAAACTGCGTACCTCGTGGAAGATAAAAGATGGAAAACTCCACACTACCTGTGCACATCAAGCTTTTGATTTAATTTATTATTGTCACATGTATTAGTATACAGTGAAAAGTATTGTTTCTTGCATGCTGTACAAACAATGCACACCGTACATAGGGAAGGAAGGAGAGATGCAGAATATAATGTTACAGTTATAGCAAGGTGTAGAGAAAAGATCAACTTAATACGAGGTAGGTCCATTCAAAAGTCTGATGGCAGTAGGGAAGAAGCTGTTCTTGAGTCGGTTGGTAGGTGACCTCAAACTTTGGTATCTTTTTCCTGACGGAAGAAGGTGGAAGAGAGTATGTCCGGGGTGCGTGGGGTCCTTAATTATGCTGGCTGCCTTTCCGAGGCAGCGGGAATTATAGATAGAATCAATGGATGGGAGGCTGGTTTGCGTGATGGACTGGGCTACATTCACGACCTTTTGTACTTTCCTGCGGTCTTGGGTAGAGCAGGCTTCATACCAAACTGTGATACAACGAGAAAGAATGATTTCTATGGTGCATCTGTAGAAGTTGGTGAGTGTCAATGCTGACATGCCAAATTTTCTTAGTCTTGAGAAAGTAGAGTCGTTGGTGGGCTGTCTTAACTATAGTGTTGGCATGGGGGGACCAGGACAGGCTGTTGGTGATCTGGACGCCTAAAAACTTGAAGCTCTCGACCCTTTCTACTTCGTTCCCATTGATGTAGACAGGGTCATGTTCTCCACTACGCTTCCTAAAGTCGATGACAATCTCCTTCGTTTTGTTGACATTGAGGGAGAGATTATTGTCGTTGCACCAGTTCACCAGATTCTCTATCTCATTCCTTTACTCTGTCTCATCATTGTTTGAAATCCGACCCACTACGGTGGTGTCATCAGCAAATTTGAAAATCGAGTTGGAGGGGAATTTGGCCACACAGTCATAGGTGTATAAGGAGTATAGTAGGGGGCTGAGGACACAGCCTTGTGGGGCACCGGTGTTGAGGATGATCGTGGAGAAGGTGATGTTGCCTGTCTTTACTGATTGTGGCCTGTGGGTTAGAAAGTTCAGGATCCAGTCGCAGAGGGAGGAGCCGAGGCCAAGGCCATGGAGTTTGGAGATGAGCTTCGTAGGAATGATGGTGTTGAAGGCTGAGCTGTAGTTGATAAATAGGAATCTGACATAGGTGTCTTTGTTATCTAGGTGTTCCAGGGTAGAGTGAAGGGCCATGGAGATGGTGTCTGCTGTGGACCTGTTGCAGCGGTAGGCGAACTGTAGTGGATCAAGGCAATCCGGGAGGCTGGAGTTGATTCGTGACATGACTAACCTTTTGAAGCACTTCATGATGATGGATGTCAGAGCCACTGGACGGTAGTCATTAAGGCACGCTGCCTGCCTTTTTTTGGTACAGTGATGATGGTCGTCTTCTTGAAGCAGATAGAGACCTCAGATTGTTGTAAAGAGAGGTTGACGATGTCTGCGAATACCCCCGCCAGCTGATCCGCGCAAGACCAGAGTGCTCGTCCGGGTACCCCATCCGGGCCAGAGGCTTTCCGTGGGTTGACCTTCGAGAAGGCTGCTCTGACATCTGCAGTGGTGAGCTCAGATACAAGTTCATCCGAGGCTTCTGGGGTGGAGGGCTCGCTCTTGCTGACCTCTTGCTCAAAGCGGGCATGGAATGCGTTGAGCTCATCAGGGAGGGGTGTGTTGGAGCCGACGATTTTACATGCCTTCATCTTGTAGCCCTTGCCATAGACGGCGGGGATCCGAGTGGCTAGCCTGGGACTTGAGCTTGGTCCGGTACTGGCTTTTGGCATCTTTGATGGATTTCTTTAGATCATATCTGGTTTTCTTGTAGAGGTCAGGGTCACCTGACTTGAACGCCTCAGACCTAGACTTCAGCAAGCAGTGGATATCCCAGTTCATCCAGGGTTTCCTGTTGGGAAACACGCGGATTTGCTTCTTTGGCACACAGTCTTCTACACAGTTACGAATGAAGTCAGTTACAGTAGAGGTGTACTTATTCAGGCTGGTTGCAGAGTTTTTAAACACTGACCAGTCCACTGACTCTGAACAGTCCCGTAGGAGATCATCCGATTCCTCGGACCAACAATGCACGACTTTCTTCGACGGATTTTCCCGCTTCAGTTTTTGCTTATAAGCCGGGAGCAGGAGCACAGCCTTGTGGTCAGATTTGCCAAAGTGTGGGCGGACGATAGAGCGGGAGGCATGTTTGATATTTGTGTAGCAGTGGTCCAGGATGTTTGGGCGTCTGGTGGAACAGGTGACGTGTTGGTGGTAACTTGCTAGTACGCTCTTGAGCTTGGCCTGATTGAAGTCCCCAGCTACAATGAACAAGGCCTCGGGATGTTTCGTTTCAAAGCTATTTGTGGTGGTGAATATTTTGTCCAGTGCGATTTTCACGTTTGCATGGGGTGGGATGTAAACTGCCGTCAGGTTGGATAGGGGTAGGGGCGCTGAACATGGGAGGTTGGATAGGGGGAGGGGCACTGAACATGGGAGGTTGGACGGGACCTAGTGTGGGGGAGGGGATGCAGTAGTGGTCGTGGTGTCGGAGCTTGCGGGAGCCAGGTCCCGGAGGGAGACGGTATCCTGCCGGCCATCGGGGTGTCTGATATAAACATAGTGTGGGTTGGAGTGCAGGAGCTGGACCCTCTCTACCAGGGGGTCGGTCTTATGGCTCCGAACATGTTTTCGGAGGAGGACTGGACCCGGTGTCATCAGCCAGGGCGGAAGCGAGGCCCCTGAGGTAGCTCCCCTAGGGAAAACAAACAAGCGGTCATGGGGGTCTGGTTTGTGGCCGTGCAAAGGAGGGACCCAATAGAGTGGAGCGCATCGGGGAGGACCTCCTGCCAGTGAGAAACTGGGAGATTCCTGGACCGTAGGGACAGTAGGACGGTCTTCCAGACCATCGCGTTCTCCCTCTCCACCTGCCCGTTTCCCCTGGGGTTATAGCTGGTAGTCCTGCTCGAGGCGATGCCCTTACTGAGCAGGTACTGACGCAGTTCGTCTCTCATGAACGACGAGCCCCTGTCGCTGTGGACATAGCTGGGGAAACCGAACAGGGTGAAGACACTATGCAGGGCTTTGATGACTGTGGGAGTGGTCATATCGGGGCAGGAAATGGCGAACGGAAAACGGGAGAACTCGTCTATGATGTTCAGGAAGTAAGTGGTGCGATTATTGGAGGGGAGGGGCCCTTTGAAATCGATACTAAGGCGTTCAAAGGGCCGGGATGCCTTTACCAGGTGGGCCTTATCCGGTCGATAGAAGTGCGGTTTACACTCCGCACAGATTTGGCAGTCTCTGGTTACAGCTTTGACCTCCTCGGTGGAGTAGGGCAGGTTGCGGGCCTTGATGTAACGGGCGAGCCGGGTGACCCCCAGGGTGGCAGAGGTCATAGTGGATAGCACGTAATCGGTCATCTTGCGCGCTGGCGCACGTGCCACGCGACAGGGCATCTGGGGGCTCATTGAGCTTTCCAGGACGATATACTATATCGTAGTTATAGGTGGAGAGTTCGATCCTCCACCTCAAGATCTTTTCATTCTTGATCTTGCCCCGCTGCGTATTATCAAACATAAAGGCAACCGATCGTTGGTCGGTGATGAGGGTAAACCTCCTACCAGCGAGGTAGTGCCTCCAGTGCCGTACGGCTTCCACGATGGCTTGGGCTTTATTTTCGACTGAAGTGTTGAATTTCAGACGTGGTGAAGGTGCGGGAAAAGAACGCCACCGGTCTGCCTGCTTGGTTGAGAGTGGCGGCGAGAGCGAACTCTGAGGCATCGGTCTCCACCTGGAAGTGGGCGGACTCGTCAATCACGCGCATTGCAGCTTTGGCGATGTCCGCCTTGATGCAGTTGAAGGCCTGGCGAGCCTCGGCTGCCAGTGGAAAAATGGTGGCCTTGAATAGTGGGCGGGCTTTGTCCGCATACTGGCGGACCCACTGGGTTTAATAGGAGAAAATTCCAAGGCACCTCTTCTGGGCCTTGGGGCAGTGAGGGAGAGGGAATTGGAGGAGGGGGCGCATACGGTCAGGGTCGGGCCCTAGGACCCCGTTTTCCGCGACGTAGCCGAGAATGGCTAGCCTGGTTGTGCGGAAAACGCATTTCTCCTTGTTGTAGGTGAGGTTGAGTTTTTGGGTGGTTTGGAGAAATCGGTGGAGGTTGGCGTCGTGGTCCGGCTGATCATGGCCGCAGATGGTTACATTGTCCAAGTACGGAAACGTGGCCCGCAGCCCGTACTGGACCACTATTCGGTCCATTGCTCGTTGTAACACCAAAACCCCGTTTGTGACGCCAAAGGGGACCCGGATAAGTCCCCACGTCTGGCCCCTCTAGCCCCTCCAGGAGGCCCAGGATCCGCAGATTCTTCCGCCTCGACCGGTTCTCCATCTCCTCGAACCGTTCCTGCTATTTCTTGTGGAGCGCCTCGTGCGCCTCCAGCTTTACCGCCAGGCCCAAGATCTCGTCCTCGTTATCTGAGATCTTTTGTCAGACCTCTCGGATCGCCATCCCCTGGGCCGTCTGGGTCTCCAGCAGCTTATCAATAGAAGCCTTCATCGGCTCCAGCAGATCCGCTTTGAGCTCCCTGAAGCAGTGCTGGATAACCTCCTGCGCCCACTGCATCCACGCTTGGTCCCCGCCCGCCGCCATCTTGCTCTTCTTCCCTCGCACTTTCTTTGGGTTCACCACCACTTTTTTTAGTCGCCCCGCTCCTGGTCCAAGCCATACACTGTCGGGGGAATGTTGCAGTCTTCTTCCCACACCGGGAAATGTCGAGAAAATACCATTGGGGGCCCTGAAAAGAGCCCAAAGGTCAGTTCCAAGCGAGAGCTGCCGAACGTGCGACTTAGCTCTGCATAGCTGCAACTGGAAGATTTTAAAAGACTAACGGAAGACAAATAGCATCCTTCGGAACGTGCAAACTACAGATCGAAGTCAAGCGACAAAGATTTTTCATCAAGTTTACAATTGTACAAGCAAATAAAATGCCTTTATTAGGTACTGAAGCGTGCGAGAAATTACAGATAGTGCAGCGGTTAGATAACGCAGACTGTATACAACAGGCGCACAAGGCAACTACAGATGCAAAGTTAGCCCAGGCTCCGAACGATAAATCCGATCAACTGGCTAGTCTTCTACAGACAGGGAACAGAAAAGAAGATTCCACTGAGCGGATGATGGACGGAGAAGATACGGATGCCTTCAAGAGAGTGAAGCAATACACAATTTTCATGTTGGAAGTCGACAAACACAAGAAATTTTCACAGTGAAACCAGCAAACGGTTTCAAAAGAAAACCTGCGACAGTTTTTAAAGGAGACCCAGAAAGCGGTTTCAAAAGCAAACCAGCGAGAGGTTTCAACGGAAAACCAGCAGAAGCTTTCAAAACAAAACCTGACAAGCCTGACAGTGATTTCACTGGGAGAATGTTGGAAGCAAGGCAGAAATGTCAGTAAGGAAAGTGAAAGACAAACAGGATGGATCCGAAGAGGACAAAACTCTGAAAAGCTTAAAGAGAAATCAGATAAGCCAGAGGGAACTAATCTTGAGCACACAAAGGAAAACTACAGAGCTTACACCTGAGAAAGACAAAGCAACAAATGCAACCATACACATCAAGATGCAACACCAGAAGAAAATGCAATCAAATACTCTGATAGGTCGAGTAAAGAGCTTTCTAAATTGGAGTCAGACGACACGGTAAGAGTTGATACACCAACTGGATGGTCAAGGATTGCTAAAGTCATTAGACAAGCAGGTCCACAATCTTACATAATCCTCACCTGATGAAGGAGCTGCGCTCGGAGAGCTGGGATCCCAAATAAATCGGTTGGACTTTAACCTGGCGTTGTAAAACTTCTTACTGTGCCCAACCCAGTCCAAAGCCGGCATTTCCACATCATGGTTACATAATCCTGAGAGAGCAAGGTAATAGTCTAAGAAGAAATAGAAGAGCCTTACTCAAAGTCAAGGCGCCTGAACCCTTTAGATATCAACTAATTGTGAATGAGGAAGATATTCGTCCTAAAGCAACAGAATGACGAATACAAATATGGATACACATGAAGGGACAACAAATCTCAATGAAAACGTGGTGGCTGCGACACCAATTCCACAGCAATCTATATCAAGTCTGACTAGAGCACTGAGAAGATCGCAATGAATTAGGAAGAAGCCCGATCAGCTAAATCTTTGAACATTTTGCATGTGTATTGAAACATGATCATCATCTAAGTGAATGTCATTTGTAAATATACATTTTGAATGTAATGGAAACTTCAAAATTTGCAACAAAGGGGGATGTAATGATATCTAGTGTATCATCTTTGTATATATGAATGATCATGCAGAATAGTGTGTAATTACAGCATCCGGCCACTAGATGGAGTAAGAGCACATCTCATGCCACACGGTGGTCTGAATGATCTTGGATTGAGTTAGCACAGAGGGTTTAAGACAGTTGTGTTTTTCAGTAGTTCTGTGTATTGTAGTTATTGAATCTAATACTTAGCTTTTTCAGCATACTTAAGAATTCACAATTTGTAGCGTAGTGTAAATAAATTGCCTTTGATTTAGTACAAACTCTGCATGTTCTTTGTAGCAACACTACAACCTTAGTAATATTAATTTAAACAAACAAAGAACATCACGGGGCGGGCGGCAACTTTAGTGAGCTCTAGAAACCTCGGAGTCATCTGGCACTGCCAGTGCTGGAGGATACCCACTGCCTGCACCATTATGTCAACATCCTCAACAATGGTCCTCAGTGACTGGGCTACACTCTGGAGTGCCTCAGCAATGACTGGGACAAATTCCTCATCGACTGGTATCAGATGTCGAGGCCCTCAGCCATGGTCATCACAGACTGAGCCATGGCTTGGACACCACCACTCAAGGCGTGGATGTTGTGCTCCAGGTTTTCCACTACGGTCTCCACCTTGCTGTGTAGGCATCAGTGCCATGCATTGCCAGCACCATCTTCTCTGCCTGAGGAGTCTGCTTTGGGACTCCTCCAATCGTCCTTTCAGTCACTGGAATGGCACTGACACCTTCTTCCGGAATCTCATCGCTCTGGCTTATCATCTGTATCAGCTCAGGGAGAACCTTGTTCAGAGGCTCAGCATCTGACTGGGACCGAGCTGAGCCCTGGGATCCAGCAGACTTACAACTGCCTTTTCCCTTGGTTGTTCTGCCAGGTAGTGCCCCCCAAAACCGGTCTACTAATGTCGCATACCAGATGTGTGCCTCTGCACTGGTGGACGGTACAGGTGATAGCGGTGACGTATTGCCTGTGCCCTCTTCGGAGCTCTCCTCCGAGGTGTTCTCTTGCGTGGCGGGTGGGGGCGTGACTCCGGATGGTCTGCCTCATCAGATGGTGATTCTGCCAGACAATGGATATGTGGTCAGAAAGGGAAAGGTTATGTGTGTGGGACAACAACAATTCACTTGAGACAGGTCATCTGGGTGAAAGGGCAGTGGATCCTCACCTCTCTGGTGCAGGCTGACCTCACTGTCGGTCACTGATCTCTGCTTGGCCAACCCCGCAATCCCCAGGGCCCATTCCTCACAGGGGGTGAGGACACAAATCTCTGGGACTCCTCGCCCCGTACTTGCCCTTTTCCTCTTAATATGGGCTATCTTCTCCTGTGGGGACAAAGAGAGGACATTGTGAGCCACATGTTTGATGGGTCAACGGGATCTATAACAGGTCACATGTATGGGCACCACACCTAGACATGAAGGGGTTGTGCTGGTGGGTGCCAGCGGTTTCTGAGGAGCAAGCATGAAGATCGGATGTGGGGAGAATGTGAGATGTCGACCAGTTGATTTGGGGCGACGAGGGGGGTTTGGGAATTTATGGGTGGCAGGTGGAACCGATGCAAGAAGAGAGATGGGAACTTACCCATGCAACTTGTTGGAGGTAGTTTGTCTTACTTTCACATTGAATGGCAATGCTCCTGGTCATGCTGCCCGAACTGACTGCCGTTGTCCCCGCTGGCCCTGCTGCTGGTTCTTCAACCCCCTCGAGGGAAAAGGGTGCCCCGTCTCTCATTAAAGGCCTGGAGAAGCCTGGTCAGGTCGGCATCGCCAATGCAAGGAGCAGGTCTGCACTCTGCCATGCTTGTGTGTTGACTGGGAGTGAGTAGTGAGGGAGCACCTAAAAGCAGCTCCCTTGGTTAGTGAGGCGAGGGACCCAGTAATGTCGAGATTCACGCAGGGACTTATTTTTGATATGAAAATGCCATTGAATACATGTCATGGTCTCACCAAGGTGGCCATCGAGAAACATCCCCACAATTGCACCCAAAAGTGGACTTAGAATTATTTCCGCTGAATCGCACCCGTGATATATTATCAGTTTTATCATGGTCTAAGGCCATCATTGAAGACCTGGCAATAGAACAAACTATCTACCATTGCAAGGAAAAAGATATGAAAGAAGCTGTTAAGGTCACTTTAGTACTGCAGTCTAGGAAAGGCTGCATGCAGTCTCAGTCAGGCCTGTGATAGCCTACCTTCTGTCTGAAAGGCTGGGGAAGGCACAGTACTGATAGCTCTCCCTTGAGATATCTAGAGGTGTGGAAGAAAGGGCCTTTAACTTTCTCTTCACTACAGTTATTCTTGATATGCAGAAGGAGCGGACAAGCATCTCAGAGGCAGAGTGGACGGAAAACCCTCTTTTAAATGCTCAGGTAGAGAATTCCAAGATCGTCTCAGTGGACTGAGGGAAGTCAAGTAAAAGTGACGCCCCTGAGGAAATTCCACAGCCTGCGAGTTCTAATTGGAGACAAACCTTAAAAGATCTAAACCAACTGATGATTTCAAGATCTCGGACTCCAAAGACTGCCACCTCCGCAGCAAAGGTTCATCTCAGCCCTGTTAATCCTGGTTATTTTTTAACCTTGCTTTCCCACCGACCATCTGTTTTGTGTATGTCTGGGTGGAGGGTTGTCTGGGGTGTAGGGATAGTTAGATTCATAGGCCATTGTTCTATTGTTTCCATTACATGTTTATCTCACCTCTTATGATAAATAAACCTGATGTGGAAATACCGGCCTTGGACTGGCGTGGGCACATTAAGATGTCTTACAACACCAGGTTAAAGTCCAACAGATTTGTTTGGAATCACCAGCTTTCGGAGCGTGGCTCCTTCAGCAGATGCTATGCTCTGAAAGCTAGTGATTCCAAAAGAACTTGTTGAGCCCTGATGAAGGAGCCAAGCTCTGATAAATAAAACATTTTTGTAATGTTTTACTTACAAATCTGGTGCCTGTAAGTCTTTGGAGCAATTGAGAGTCAAAACTCTCAGGGAAACATACAAATTACTGGTTAGTTCACTTATTTTGGGACTCCAGGGTCTGTGGGGCTGCCCAGGGTGTTGTAACACTCATCATTCTCATAATTCTCCATTTAGTAATTATCAGGGGTAGAATGTTACATCCTACAGTCCTCAAGATGCCCATTACCACGCATTCAATGCCAAATACAGAAATAATCTGACAATGAGGTGGCTGTGGTAAAGTGTTATAGACAGACTTAATAAGACCATAAGACATAGGAGCAGAATTAGGCCATTCGGCCCATCATGTCTGCTCTGCCATTTAATCATAGCTGGTATTTTTCTCATCCCCATTCTCCTGCCTTCTCCCCATAAACCCGGATCCCCTTATTAATCAAGAACCTATCTATCTCGGTCTTAAAGACACTCAGTGGTTTGGCCTCCACAGCCTTCTGCGGCAACGAGTTCAACAGATTCACCACCCTCTGGCTGAAGAAATTCCTCCTCATCTGTCTTAAAGGATCGTCCCTTTAGTCTGAGATGGTGTCCTCTTGTTCTAGTTTTTTCTACAAGTGGAAACATCCTCTCAATGTCCACTCTATCCAGGCCTCGCAGTATCCAAAAAGTTTCAATAAGATCTCCCCTCATCCTTCTAAACTCCAACGACCCAGAGTCCTCAACCGTTCCTCATACGGCAAGCTGTTCATTCCAGGGATCATCTTGTGAACCTCCTCTGGACCCTTTCCAAGGCCAGCACATCCTTCCTTAGTTATTGGGCCCAAAGTTGCTCACAATACTCCAAATGGGGTCTGACCAGAGCCTCAGAAGTATATCCCTGGTCTTGTATTCTAGCCCTCTTGACATGAAATTACTTTTGGATTTCCCGACACAATATTCGTCTCCCATTCTCAATGTATCTCAAAGTTACTATCAGGGGTGATTTTTCTCGAGTAAATAACTTCTTTCTGTCAACATTCAGTTGAAAAGCAGTTAAAAAAAAACAGGGCCTAGAAATTCAATTTGGTGAAATGGTATCGTGTAAATGTCACTGGTCTAATCATTCAGAGATCTATGCTAATGCTGAGGGGAAATAAGTTCAAATCTCACCATGGGAGCTGGTGGAATTTAAATTCAATTAATCAAATCTGGAATTGTAAGATAGCCTCATGAAAAAAAAAAATTGAATGTTGTGAAAATCCACCAAAGTCACTAATCTCTTTTGGGAAAGAAAGTCTGCTATCCTTCCCCAGTCTGGCCTACATGTGACTCCAGATACACAGCAATATGGTTGACTTACTTGCCCTCTGAAAAGGCCGAGCAAGCATTTAATTTCAAGGGCAGTTGAGGGTGGGCAACAGATTCTGGCCTTGCCAGCAACACCCACATCCCGTCAACAAAAATTGTGTCTGGAAAGGGATTCATCACCAGCCTCCAATCACTGCCGCACAATTCATTCTTACACACTACCACTACCATTGTGAATCAAACAGCAGAGGGAGAGTCCGAAGAGTTCTTAAGAGGGTTAGGGTTAGGGTTATTCAGCATAACAACAGTGTTTACACAGGACCCATTACACATTGTAGCACCATCGACATACCACCACACACATCTCAGGGTCCTCATTCCTTTCTGTCAGCTGCTACAGTGGCTGACCTGTTATACTAGTGCTGGTCAATTCACAGCCCAATCAGCACTAGGGAACAATCATCCCCAGCTGGATGAGTCCCATGCAGGGTTTTAACACATTGCAACCCTCATTTCCCCACTAGTCACATATTCCACAGAACATACTTTAATGAGGCCACGGGGAGTCCACACCGAGTAAAAATAAAGAAACTTTGTTTCACTCACAATGCAAAAGAGCACTGCCCACTGAACACTGGATTCCTGTTCTGGTCAGTGTCTTACTGGACGACCTTTTATACACAGGTTAATAGAGATCCCCGCCCCCCTTGAGGGGGCGCTTGTACTTCGCGAGGATCACGGGGAATATAATCATTCCCACCCCATAGAATCGCAGAGAGCGTTAGAAAGGAGGTATCAGACATTAAAGACGATGTTGAGGGCTTATTGTCAAGATTATCCAGAGGATAAAGGAATTCCATTCGTACTGTTTGCAATTAGGGATGGACCTAATGAGTCAACCAAATTCAGTCCCTTTGAACTAATTTTTGGGTATGAGGTAAGAGGACCACTTAAATTGATTAAGGAAAAATTGGTGAGTGAGAAATCGGAAATTACACTATTGGATTAAGTGTCAAATTTTAGGGACTGATTAAAAAGAGCAGGTGAATTGGCAAGACAACATTTAAAAGTTGCACAAAATGTGATGAAACGGGCAGCGGACAAGAACTCCAAAGTTCGTAGTTTTGCCAGTGGAGATAAAGTTTTAGTGTTGTTACCAGTGGTAGGTGAACCTGTAAAAGCTAGGTTTTGTTATGTGGTAAAAACACCAGATAGAAGGAAGAATCACCGAGTGTGTCATGTGAATATGCTTAAAAGGTACTTTGAAACGGAAGGAGAGAAAAAGGAGGAGGTTTTAATGATTCTAACTCAAAGTGACGAACCAAATCCAGATGACTGTGAATTTGACATACGTCAAATTGAATTGGAAAATGAGGATGTTCTTAAAAATTGGATAAATTGTTGAGTTATCTTCCAGAGGAAAAATGAACTGACCTGAAAGAGTTATTGATATCACATGGGCAAGTTTGTCGAGATAATTTGGGAAGTACTAAAATGGCTATACATGATGTAGATGTGGGAAATGCTGTTCCAATCAAACAACATCCATACAGACTTAACAATTCAAAATTGGCACAGGTTAACAAAGAAATTGAGAGTATGCTTAAAAATGGCATAATTGAAGTGGGTTGCAGCCAATGGAGCTGACCCACAGTGATGGTACCTAAACCAGACAGTATCCAATGGTTGTGTGTGGACTTTAGAAAGGTGAATGCAGTTACAAGAACGGACTCTTATCCTATCTCACGTTTGGAGGATTGCATTGAGAAAGTGGGACAATCCGCTTTTATTTCCAAACTGGATTTACTTAAAAGGTTACTGGCAGGTACCTTTATCCGAAAGGGCAAAGGAGATTTCAGCTTTTGTGACTCCATTTGGCATGAAAAACGCCCCAGCCACATTTCAACGGTTAACTAATACAGTTGTTTCAGGATTACCGGATTGTGCGGTACACATCAACGATCTAATAATTTTCAGCCCAACATGAACAGAACATTTAAAACATCTGATGGAGTTATTCGATCGACTTCAGGAAGCGGGTTTGGTGCTAAACCTAGCCAAAAGTGAATTTGGAAGATCCCGAATCACTTTCCTTGAGGAGTTTCTGATACCCTCAAGACAAAGGGAAATACTGCGTTTTCTTGGCATGAGTGGATTTGATCGAACATTTGTGCAAAAGTTTTGTAGCGTGATTGCTCCACTGATGGACTTGCTTAAGAAACGTCAAAAATTTCAATGGACAGAGAAGTTTCAACATGCATTTGACTGCCTGAAAGCTGTGGTAACCGATACTCCTGTATTGGAGAATTGCAAGATTGAACTGAAGTATCTAACTTTATAGAGAAATGCCAAGGCATAGAGGAATGGATTGATCGTGCAGAGACTTTCGTGTTCAAAGAGACTGTCAATCGGGAAGGATTTTGGTTGGAGGAAGAAGATGGGGGGGGAAAAAATGGACTATATTATTATACCTGTTTGCGTGTGTTGTTTTTTTGAACCGGTAAAGTGTTCTTACTGTGTGCATTTCTTAAGGTGAAAAATGAAATCATCTTGAAGTTGATGGTTTATTTTTTTTCTTGGGGGGAGGCGTCATGTGAGAGTACCTTTAAGAAATGGATGTTTAATCAATGTACCTTTAAGAAATGGAGCTGATCATATTACTGAAGTGATTCAGAGAGTGGGGGGAGCTGAGCTCACATCTGCTTTTTTGAGTTTCAGTTTGAGAAGGCAGCTGGGAGTGTCTGTGTGTTTTGCTGTGAGCTGCAGGAAGAAACACAGAACTGGTCTGTTGACGTCTGCAAATCAAAAGACTATGGGGGCGATTC
The DNA here is from genome assembly GCF_047496885.1 of Scyliorhinus torazame. NCBI lineage: Eukaryota > Metazoa > Chordata > Chondrichthyes > Carcharhiniformes > Scyliorhinidae > Scyliorhinus > Scyliorhinus torazame. The sequence goes on from NC_092707.1 coordinate 296,219,610, forward strand.
TCCGATATTGAGGCCAAGTGTTTGCGCCGTCGTGAACGCTGTCGCGTTTCACGACGGCGCAAACAGGGCCCGGACACGACCTATTCTGGCCCCAGCACAGCGCTGGAGAGGTTCACGCCGCCCCAGTGTCCTTACGCGGTGCCAAATGTGCGCCGCGCCAACCCGCGCATGCGCAGTTGGGCTGCGCCATCCTGCGCATGCGCGGGGAAAGCCTTACGCACGCCGGCCCCTAACCAACATGGAGCCGGTGTTCTGGGGCCGTGCGCGGAAGTAGGCCCGGGGGGGGGGGGGGGGGGGGGGGGGGGGGGGAGAAAGAGGCCGGCCCGCCGATTGGTGTGCCCCGATCGTGGGCCAGACCCCATCGGAGGCCACCCCGGTTTCTTCCCCCGCCACCCCCCCCCTGCCTTTTTACCCCTCAATTGTTTCTTATATCTAATATAACAGATTTTGTCCTTTACCCTTCTAGGATATCCTCTGTCTCCAGCACTGTAACATTCTCCTTAATCCATATTTCCAACCATCTTCCTTTTCTTTCTTTCACTATCTCTCCTTAACACCTTGTATCCAGGAATATATTGAAAACATTTTTTGATGTGAAGGTTGATGGAGCTGGTGCAGTTGATGTGGTGCACATGGATTTCTAGAAGGCATTTGATAACGTGCTGCACAACAGACTTGTAGGCAAAGTTGAAGCTCATGGAATGAAAGGACATGAGCAACATGGATAGAAAATTGACTGAGTGACAGGACACAGAGTTGTGATTAATGGATGTTTTTCCTACTGAAGGAATGTTTGTAGTGGAGTTATGCAGGGGTTGGTGTTGGACCCCTGCTCTTCTTGATACAAATTAATAACCTAGACCTTGGTGTATGGGGCACAATTTCAAAATGTGCTGATTACATTGTGCCGGAGAGGAGCAGAGTTAATTTAAACAGCATTAATTTCTCCTCTAACCACCTGTCCATAAGCAGAGGTGTTTTTTCCTGTTAACAGTGTCATATTTCTCCTTTTGCATTTTGTGTTTTTCCCTCAATTCTTCAAATTTCACAAATCTACCTTCTAAGAATAAGGGCGTGATTTTACAGTCACGCGGCTCCCAAAAGGCAACTCGCTGCCGCACGGCATGGCCAATAAAAGCCGGGTGATCCCGCTCCTGGAATCTACCCAGCTCGCAATGCCTCGCAAGACCTAACGTGATCTCGCAAGACGTTGTGGGCAGGATAATCTTTTAGCAAATCTGCATATTAAAGCGAGACAGATAGTTTCACTTTAAGGTGCAGATTCCCAAGTTTCCCAAGGCGTGAGATCAATCTCCTTTGCCTCAAGAGATCTCAGGCGAGCGCTGTTCAGTACTGGTCTCCACAAGTGGGAACGGCACTTGTGCGGGTCGTCCAGGGGATTTGAGGCCCTCAGGTGCATGTTCTTTGTTCATGCTGGTACCCTGGCACTGCCATATGGGTGCCACCCTGGCATTGCCAAGTTGAAGTGGCACTGCCAAGCTGACATGTTTTGCACTTGTGCGATCGGGCTGGGGATGCACTGCATGGGTGTTGGGGGGGTGGTTATGGAGTGGGGGAGGCAAGGGACCCTCCCATAGTGTATTGGGGTTGAGGCCGATTCGGGGGCTTCGGAGATTGGGATGCCATTTTTAATTGACGTCCTGATCTCTCTCTAGACTGAGGAGTTCCGGCGAGCGGAGTTCCTCAGTGTACAAAACGGGGCTATGTGCAGCCTCAGCCGCGAGTTTGTCATTGAGGCCTCTTGTCAAACGCAAGTCGCATTTTATGGCCTTGTGTTTCCCGGCACTGTGAGTGCTGGGAAACACGCAACTAAATGCGCTCACTATTGGACTTTTTTCCCCATTTAGCAAAATCGCACCCTAAGGCTTTTAGTTGTCTCAATCCCTCTTTATGTCACTGTTTAAATGTTCTATCCAATCTTGTCATGGTGAATCAGTGGTTTCCATAAATAGGGGCTAAAACCGATATATTTCCCAAATCAAAATGTCGTCACAATTGACTCCAGATTTTTTAAGGAAGATGTCACCATTGGACTTTCTATAAACTTCGCCGAGATAAATGGGAGTGTGGTCGCAGCTAAAGCCTTCAAACTACCCCCCTTACACGGTGCTTCCTCCCACCTGTACCCATTCTGCTTCTTCCTCTTTCCACCATTGGCGAGTCTTTTCTATATTAACCGCACAATAATAACACAGATGATTGGGCAGTGCCAAGCCCCCCCCCCCCCCCCCCCCCCCCCCCCCCCACCTGCCGGTTCCTTTGTAAAAATACCCGTCGAGTTTGTGGAATTTTATTAGTTGATATAAAATCCAAAATTATTTTACCTATTTTCTAGAAAAATGTCTGAGGAATGTCGGAAGGGATTGAAACACAAATAAAAATTTTGGAAGGATGTTCATTTTTATTGAAAATGGAAGGGTATGCCACTAGTTAAATCTTCTTTTACCAGGACTGTCAAATTACATTTTTACATTGTGGCCCAGTCATGAGTCATCTGAATACCTAAGTGTTTAAATTTATTTTTGGTTAGTTCAAATGGAAGTGTATTAAATCTGTTTCGACTCAGGCCTTGACCGCGTGTTGCATCTTTAGACTTCATCGATTTTGAATAACACTGCAGAACACTGAATACTTTTACTAACCCAGCAGCTTGCAATAGAAATCACTCACCAAAATATTCTGAAGGTAGTTGATAATAGCCTTGGTGGGAATGGCGACAAAGGTTTGGGTTTCTGATTTGCGGCTGATCGCATCTCCCCATGGTCCAGCTGGAATTGACCCAGTTCGAGTTTAACCTCGGATCTCTATTTTAATCTTGATTTCCATTGTGATCTGGGTGTATTTTTTTTGCATCAGTGAAATGGTCTGTGCTCGATCAATCCAGTTGGTGCTGGCTATCCCTGCATTGTGGCGAGATTTAGGATCCAGAAAGAAAACATGGCTGTGGTGATATGCCTGTAAGCAATATGATAGATGGCTGGTGGTGCAACCTCCAACCAGAAGGTGGCAGTACAGACCCACCATGTGGTCTCGAGACAGTGGTCATGTGACCAGGCACTCAGATATAGGTGCGGGCACATCCAGTGATCCACAGATGGTTATAAGACGTACAAGAGGACAGTTGTGCCCAGGGGTAGTTTCAGGAGAGTACAAAGAAACTCCATGGTAACTTGCTGTGTAACAGATTACTATTGTACCACGTATGATTTAATAAAGATCCTGGTTTGGACAAGTCACAAATCGTTTGGTAGATTTCTTGGTAGATTTCTAGCTAGACATCGAACACCAAAAACAACATGGTACCAGAGTGCTGAAGTTCTGAAGATAACGGCGGCAGTGACAAAGTTAAGAATTTGCGGAAAGACTGACCTGGTGAACTGCAGCCTGTGGCGACTAAACGCACGAGAAGACGCTGAAGTGTGAGATGGAAGGACTGAAAGTCCCCCACCAGCTTCAGATATCCAGCAAGTAGATGAAAACTGGTGGCTCTTCAAGCAACAGTTCAAACTCTATGTTTCGGCCCTAGGCCTGCAGGCTCAGTCTGATGAAAGGTGAATAGCGTTGCTGTTAACGGTAGCAGGTCCTCAAGCAATTGAACTGTATAATACAATGAGGAGGATAGCAAGAGATACAATGAAGTCATTGGATACTTAGATCAGCATTGCTTCCCCAAAAAGAATGAGACATTTGAGAGATACAAACCTGGCGAATCGTTCGACAGTTTTGTCACTGACTTGAGGCTGAAGACCTAATCATACAACTTCAGTGGCCTGAAGTCTTCTCTCATCCGCGACCAAATTGTCTTTGGTGTAGCTAATGATAAGCTCCATGAGAGGTTGCTGTGGAAAGAATATTTGGGACTGGAACAAGCAATAAAGATTTCTCAGGTGAGCGAGGTAGCTGCACAGCAAATCGGCACACTCGGCTCGAAAATGTTTGGCGCCAACTCAGAGGAAGACACCAGTGCCATTAATGCTGTGACGTACGTAATGAAGAAACGTGATCTCGTTGCGGGCAGCCATTTTAAGCGGCCGACAGGAGCCGCCATTTTGTGCCAGTAGTGTGGTACTCACATGGCCCACGTCAATGTCCGGTCTTTGTAAAAGTCTGTTCCAGGTGTGGGTGTGTTGGGCAATTTGCAAAACAGTGTTTTGTGCGTCCTTCAATGGACCATATAAGATCAGTAAATGTGGTTGATGAGATAAATACCGACGAACAGTTCTTAATCGAACTCATTGCAACCAAGAACCAGAAGAGTCCGAACAGAAAAGATGAAGACACAATAATTTCAAAAAAGACCAAAGTTTGTAAGAACTCTCTGGAAGCCATTAAAACCAGATGCAAATCGATAGTGTTCCTGAATAACTCATTATTACGATGCGACTTTGACACAAAAACGAGAGCCAACCTCCTCAGTTGGGCTGCTTTGCACAAGCTAAACGCCCATCTGAAAGTCGCTAATTGGCTGGGACTGCACTGGTGTATTACAGAACAAGGGCAATGGAGACTTTCGATGCACGTGAACTTTAGCTCTCCATGGACGACATGAGGTACATGTTACTGTTTTGTATTGGAGATGTGGAGATTAAGTTAATCATAGGAGCGTATGCCTGTGAATCCCTGAGCTTAGTTGAGCGACTGTGTGTGTCCTGGAAGATGGGTGGCCAGCTGATTACAACAGATCCCTACAAGATATCATAGTGTGCACGGTTAATGAGGATTCAGAAGAAATCCAGGCGGAGGACGACAAATCAGACAAAGAGACGGAACAGCCAACGAGCATTCCGCAATTCTGCTCAACAGTCTTCAAGAACGTGCATGTGCCCAGGGAAGTGGGATGGAAATTTTCGGAAATGGGAGGGGAAGAAGATTAAGACACAAAGATTTGTTTCTTGGGGGGTCAGTTTGCAGGGCTGAAAGAGCTGGGAGCGAAGTATGGGCTGGAGCAGGGGGAAATGTTTAGATACATGCAGGTTCAAGATTTTGCCAGGAAGGAGATACAGAGCTTCCTGGTGGAGCCGGCCTCCACATTGCTGGGGAAGGTGCTGACGACAGGGGGACTGGAATAGTGGGTAGTATCGCCGGTTTACGGGACTATTTTGCAAGAGGAGAAGGCACCACTGGAAGGGATCAAAGCGAAGTGGAAGAGTTGGGAGAGGGTATGGGAGTAGATATGGAGGAGGGGAGGGTGTGAGGTGCTCCGGAGAGTGAACGACTCCACCTCGTGAGCAAGGTTGGGGCCTGTACAGCTGAAGGTGGTATATAGAGCACACCTCACAAGGGCGAGGATGAGCCGGCTCTTTGAGGGGGTAGAAGATGTGTGTGAATGTTGCAGGTGTGGGGGGGGTTGTGGGGGGTGGGGTGCACAAATCACATTCATATGTTTTGGTACTGTCCAAAGCTGGAGGATTACTGGAAGGAGGTTTTTAGGGTCATCTCTAAAGCGTTTTAAACAGTTCAAAAAATATCCCCATATTTCTTAATTTTACACAATGTCTAATATGTGAGATGTACCTTAGCCTTGAGAGAGCTTTGGTCACTCCAGCCACTGTGCACATTTTAATATCAAACAAAACCAGAAAATACTGGACAATCTCAGCAGGTCTGATAGCATCTGTGGAGAGAGAAGGGAGCTGATGTTTTGAGTCTGGATGACACTTAGTCAAAGCCTATTTTAACATCCCCTTTTCACTCAAAGTTCTCAAGTGGCTTTAAGATGTTTCTTCAGGAGCCCATTAGGGTGTTTGGTTTTGAAGTTTTAAACAAAGTTGAAAGTCAGTTTTGATCTCATGGGTTGGACAATGGTTTTCGAGGTAGAGTGAGCCCCAGTGAGGAAAGCAACAATATTGGGAGTTTTAACTTTATCCTCTGCTGCTCAAGCCTTGAGCTTCACCAGATCATTTTATAAAACCATAAGACAGAGGAGCAGAATTAGGCCACTCAGCCCATCAAGTCTGCCCTGCCATTCAATCATGGCTGATATTTTTCTCATCCCCATTCTCCTGCCTTCTCCCCATACCCCCTGATCCCCTTATTAATCAAGAACCTATCTATCTCAGTCTTAAAGATACTCAGTGATTTGGCCTCCACAGCCTTCTGCGGCAATGAGTTCCACAGACTCTCCACCCTCTGACTGAAGAAATTCACTAATCATTCAAATTTCAGTGATTTTAATCATTTAAACTGTTATGGGCGAGGCGTTTTCAGAACCCCAAAATGCATCATGGAGTTCAACCAACCTCTCCCTTCAATGGATTTGTTGCTTTTCCTAGCACACGGCTTTTTCCCTAGGTGTGGGATTACAATTATGGACATGTGGGTTTTTAAACACAAAACACTGTTTATTCCATGTTTCATCACATTTTGTGCAATTTTCAAATGTCGTCTGGCCAATTCACCTGCTCTACTTAATCGTTCCCTAAAATTTGACACGTAATCCAATAATGTAATTTCCGATTTCTCACCCACCAATTTTTCCTGAATCAATTTAAGTGGTCCTCTTACCTCATGACCAAAAATTAGTTCAGAAGGACTAAATTTGGTAGACTCATAGGTGCATCCCTAATTGCAAACAATACGAATGGGATTCCTTTATCCCAATCCTCTGGATAATCTTGACAATATGCCCTCAACATTGTCTTTAATGTCTGATGCCACCTTTCTAACGCTCCCTGCGATTCTGGATGGTACGCAGTTGATTTATATTATTTTATTCCTAAGCTATCCATAACTTCTTTGAATAACTTTGAAGTAAAATTTGTTCCTTGATCCGATTGAATTTCTGTGGGTAGTCCATATCTAGTAAAGAATTTAAGTAAATCCTCCACAATCCTTTTAGCTGTAATATTACATACTGGAATTGCCTCTGGAAACCTAGTGGACACATCGATTATAGTCATAAGATATTGATTCCCACTTTTTGTTTTAGGAAGCGGTCCTACACAATCGATTAGGACCCTTGTAAAAGGTTCCTCAAATGCTGGCATGGGTATTACGGGTGCTGGTTTTATCACTGTTTGAGGTTTCCCTATCACTTGACATGTGTGACATGATTGACAAAATTTAACTACATCTTTATGTAGTCCAGGCCAATAAAAATGTTTCTGGATTTTAGCTTGAGTTTTCCCTATTCCCAGATGACCTCCCACTGGTACCTCATGTGCAACTTGCAACACCTCCTTTCTATACCTTACCGGCAATGCTACTTGATGAACCTCTGCCCACTTTTCATCCGCCTGCATATGTACAGGTCTCCATTTTCTCATCAAGACATCATTTTTACGGAACTAATACTCAGGGATACTCTCAGATTCCTCTTCCGTATATGCTTTCTGATATATCTGTTTTATTTCTACATCTTTCTGTTGTAACTCCGACAATTTTCCTGAGCTAAAAATAGCCGCCTCATCCTCCACCTGTTCTTGTTCTTTTTCAACCATCTGATCAAAATCGTTTCTGATAATTGCACTTCAACTTCATCTTCACTCTTTGATTTCTCCTCTTGTCTTAACCTGTGACGTTGCGACCTTGTTGCAACACAATCCAGAAAAATCCCAGGATATTCGTCCTTCAACATTTTGGTTGACTGATTTTCCACTGGATTATCAACCACAGCAGGCATCACTCCCACCTGCGATCCAGCTATATCTTTACCCAAGATAAACTGTATTCCTGGACAAGATAGTTTATCTATTACTCCTACTACCACTTCACCACTCTTCACTGGACTTTCCAATCTTACCTTATATAATGGAACGCTACTCCCCTCACCCGGAATTCCACATATCACCACCTTTTCTGGCAACATTCTTCCCAAACTACATAATTCCTCATCTCTTACCATTAAAGATTGACTAGCCCCTGTATCTCTTAAAATTGTGACTTCTTTACCTGCTCCTCCTGATACACAAGAGTAAACTTTACCCACACAAGTAAATTCTTTAAAGACATATGGCACCTTCTTAACAATTAATTCTTGAACAGGCTGTACAATCGTTTGCACCTCCTTCGCTTCCCTTGGGCTTTCCTTTACCACTCTAACAAACCCCACTGTCTTATCCTGTTTTACCACATCAGCCTTCCCAGTGCTTTTCTTCAACCACCAACACTGTGACTTTACATGGCCTAGTTTATTACAGTGAAAACATTTGAAACTTTTCATTTCTTTTCCACCCTCCTGGATTTCTTTCTTAATCTGAGGTACACTCTCTTTATTGTCTCCCATCCGATCACCTTTACCACTTGAGTATTTCTCATGTCCCCAGTTTCTATCCCTCACCGGCTGAAACTGATGTCGGAAACCAATCTTTGATTTATGAACTAATTCATAATCATTTGCCATTTCTGCTGCTAATCTCGCAGTTTTAACCCTCTGTCCTTCCACATGAGTTCTCACTGCATCATGAATTAAACTCCTCCAAAAGTATAATTTCTCTGAGAGCTTCATACGCTTGGTCTATTTTCAAAGCCCTTCTCCACCTATCAAAATTACTCTGTTTGAGCCTTTCAAACTCCACTCTGTTTGAGCCTTTCAAACTCCATGTATGTTTGACCAAATTCTTTCCATAAATTTCTAAACCTTTGTCTGTAAGCTTCAGGCACTAGCTCATATGCACTTAAGATGGACTTCTTCACCTCCTCATACGTTCCAGATACCTCCTCCGGTAGTGATGCAAACACTTCACTGGCTCTACCTACAAGCTTTGTTTGAATCAGTAATACCCACATGTCCTGTGGCCATTTCATTTGTTTAGCTACCTTCTCAAATTAAATGAAAAAGGCTTCCACTTCCTTCCCGTCAAACCTTGGACATATTTAAACAGATTCCCACCAAGCCTTCGACTATGACGCTCTTTCGCACTATCCTCATCACTATCATCCAACTGTACGTTTCCCTTTACGTCTGCCAAATTTAACTGATTGTCATGTTTCATGGCCATTTTCTGAATTTCAAGCTCCCTCTCTTTATCTTTTTCCCTGATCTGTATCTCCCTTTCTTTTTGTTCTGCTAGGGCTATTCTTTCTTTTCTCCTTCTCTCTCCTTTTCTTTTTCCTCCCTCTCTCCCCTCTCTCTTTCCTCTCTCTTTCCTCTCTCTTTCCTCTCTCATGCCAGCCACTTTAATTCTTTCTCATGGTCCATTTGTTTAATTTACAACTGAATTTTTGCCATTTCCAATGAGTCAAACTCTATCTCATAAGAACTAGGAACAGGAGTAGGCCATCTGGCCCCTCGAGCCTGCTCCGCCATTTAATGAGATCATGGCTGATCTTTGTGGACTCAGCTCCACTCTCCGGCCCGTACACCATATCCCCGAATCCCTTTATTCTTTAGAAAGGCATCTATCTTTTTCTTAAAAATGTTTAAAGAAGGAGCCTCAACTGCTTCACTGGGCAAGGAATTCCAGAGATTCACAACCCTTTGGGTGAAGAAGTTCCTCCTACACTCCGTCCTAAATCTACCTCCCCTTATTTTGAGGCTATGCCCCCTAGTTCTGCTTTCCCCGACCAGTGGAAACAACCTGCCCGCATCTATCCTATCTATTCCCTTCATAATTTTATATGTCTCAATAAGATCCCTCCCCATCCTTCTAAACTCCAATGAGTACAGTCCCAGTCTACTCAACCTCTCATCATAATCTAATCCCCTCAACTCTGGGATCAACCTAGTGAATCTCCTCTGCACTCCCTCCAGTGCCAATATGTCCTTTCTCAGGTAAGGAGACCAAAACTGAACACAATACTCCAGATGCAGCCTCACCAACACCCTATACAATTGCAGCATAACCTCACTAGTCTTGAACTCCATCCCTCTAGCAATGAAAGACAAAACTCGATTAGCCTTCTTAATCAACTGTTGCACCTGCACACCAACTTTTTGCGACTCGTGCACCAGCACACCCAGGTCCCTCTGCACAGCAGCGTGTTTTAACATCTTACCGTTTAAATAATAATCCATTCTGCTGTTATTCCTCCCAAAATGGATAGCCTCACACTTGGCAACATTGAATTCCATCTGCCAAACCCTAGCCCATTCACCCAACCTATCCAAATCCTTCTGCAGACTTCCGGTATCCTCTCAGGCAACTTTAAATGTTTAACCACAGCCATAATTACCTCATCTTTTTGCATTTTGTCAGGTAATGTTAACTGCAATGTTCTTGCCAAATCGAACAGTCTGCTTTTCGTTTCTGTCCGTAAAGTACTACGTGTGACATTCTCCACCCCCAAAAACTTCTGAGCCCCTGAAAGAGCCATTGTTCACAACACTCTCCCCACTTAAACCAAAATACCACACCGGAAAAGCAACAATCTTCCACTGTCTTTAAGTTCACAAAAGCCAATCCAATAGATAGACTTTTATCCCCCTCGAGCCCCCAGTTGTTATGGGGGAGGCGTTTTCAGAACCCCAAATGTATCATGGAGTTCAACCAACCTCTCCCTTTAATGGATTTGTTGCTTTTCCTAGCATGCGGCTTTTTCCCTAGGTGTGGGATTACAATTATGGACACATGGGTTTTTAAACACAAAACACTGTTTATTCCATGAACTCAACTTAACATCTTAAATAAACATTGGATCTCTTAACACCCCTTACTTTAAAGATAACTCAGAAAATATTGAAACAGTAAAAAATTCCTTAAAATGTTCCTTCAAACTTCCAAGAGACTTAACACCTTTAAACAAAATCACATCAGGTTAAAGGCTACACTATTATATGTTTAAATCACCCAAATGATCCAGAGATGGTCTTTTATGGGAGACATCACAGCAAATCCAGCTCACTGCAAAACACAGACACTCCAGCTCTTTTCAAACTAACTGCAGCTCTCTGGAAACACACAGACACACGCCAGCTCTTTTTCAAAACTAAAACTAAACCTGCAAAACTAAATTGCAAAATGGCTGACCTGACCTCAGCCCCACCCACTCTCTGACATCACTGTTTTCTTAAAGGTACATTGCTTAAACATCCATGTCTTAAAAGTACTCTCACATGACAAAACCTTAAACGTGAGGATTTGTAGGTGGCTGAAAGTACTTACAATTAAGGTGCAGTGGTGCACCCCCGGGTCACCTGAGACAGTAATATTGTTAGGATCGATTTTCCTCCTGATCATCTTAACTTGCACATCTTGCTCTGAGGTTTTTGATTCGATCAGCTCTTTTAGAAATTATAATCTTTTTTTTAAAAAACCCATCTGCTGTGAATGTTGGCGAAAACATGGAATACCATCCTATTACATGCCATCTTGCTAAATGTAGCAGCAAACAGCAGAAGGATACAATGGGGTTGAGATTAAATACAGCCTGGTGACTACTTCAGGTTCGAGACAAGGGATCTCTGCCTCTGCCCGAAAGGTTACCCACAGGAAATCACATTATTGTGAAGATCGACAAAATACTTGCAACGAAAATGAACAACCAAATTTCGGATCCGAGAAGATGTAAAGGAATTCTGAAACTGGGGAAGAGTATGAGGCCTCCTCTGACTTTAACAGCTCGGAGAGCCCGAGATGGTTTCAGACCAAAAAGAATATCTAATCAGGCAGCACAAAGTTGCTGGTTCAACTAGTATTAATACTGGTGAATGGCATCTTCTTTACCAGTGACCCAGAATAACAGCAAGTCTGTTAACACTGATAAATTCCACTGAATAATTCATCGGGGCCTCAGTGACACAGATGTTAGAACTCACATAAATTTAATCGGCCAAATTACTGAAAATATTACTAGATGTAATAAGAAGAGCAAGAAAATTAACAGGAATATTAAGCAAGCTATTAGTGATACTTATGGGAAGAGTTTTAATCGATCATTCATGAATAGTGGTGCAAGAAGGAGCTTTGCTGGAAGGAAGTCTATTTTAAACAGACATGGACCATATTTAAGAATGACAGGAGGTGCTGTGCAAGGCGGGTCTGATCAAATCTCCTGTTCATAGACATGGCGGGAAGTCGAGACATGCTTCAGAATTAAATGATTTCTTCCAATTATCAAGCAACTGGAGCTTCTTCACGAAAAGACAATTGAAGAACTCCGAGAAGAGTTCTGCTCCATGTTGCAGTAAATTCACGCCAGGATAATCTTTCAGATTTAAGCAAAATAAATATAGATAATAGAGTTTCACAGCATGGAAAGAGGCCCGTCGGCCCATCGCGTTGGCACTGACCTTCAAGCACCTAACTATTCTAATCCCATTTTCCAGCACTTGGTCCGTAGCGATGGCATTCAAGTGCTCATCTAAATACTTCTTAAAAGTTGTGAGGGTTCCTGCTTTTAACACCCTTTCTGGCAGTGAGTTTGAGATTCCAACCACCCTCTGGTGAAGACGTTTTTCCTCACATTCCCTATAAACCTCCTGCCCATTACCTTAAATTTATGTCCCCTGGTTATTGACCCCTCCACTAAGGGGAAAAGTATCTTCCTATCCACCTTATCTATGCCCCTCATAATTTGATACACCTCAATCAGGTACACCTCAGCCTTCTCTGCTCCAGGGAAAACAACCTCAGCCTATCCAGTCTCTCTTGATAGCTGAAATGATCCAGCCTCGGCAACATCCTGGTGAATCTCTTCTGCACTCTGTCCAGAGCAATCACATCCTTTCTATATAGTGTGGTGACCAGAACTGCACGCGGTACTCCAGCTGGGGCTTAACCTGTGTTATATACAGCTCCAACATACCTCCCTGGTCTTACATTCATGTCTCAGTTAATAAAGGCAAGAATCCCAGAGGCCTTCTTAACCACCTTATCTATCTGCCCAGCTGTCTTCAGAGATCTGTGAACCTGCACACCAAGGTCTCTTTGATCCTCTGTACTTCCTGGGTCTGACCATTCATTGTATATTCCCTTGCCTTGTTAGTCCTCCCAAAATGCATTACCTTACTCTTTTCATGGTTAAACTCCATTTGCCATTCTTCTGCCCATCTAACTAGCCTATCTATATTTTCCAGCTGAGGCCTTGCTCCTCATTATATACCACACCACCGATTTTTGTGTCATCTGCAAAATTACTTATCATATCTTCTACAAGAGCCAAAATGGGAGACCTGGAAAACAGATCCAGGCGACAGAATCTGAGGATTGTGGGTCTGCCAAAGGGGTGGAAGGCCCGAGGCCGATGGAGTATTTTGCCACGATGTTGGCGAAGCTATTGGGGGAGGGGGACGATCCCTCCCGATATGAACTGGATCGAGCTCATCAGTCTTGGGAGGCCTCTACCAAGGCGAGTGAGCCGCCAAGAGTAGTAACTCTGTGTTTCCGTAGGTATAGCGTGAAGGAGAAGGTCCTGAGCTGGGCAAAGCAGAAGCGGGTGGTGCAGTGGGTTGGAGCTGGTATACGCATATACTAGGACTTTACGGTGGAGCTGATATCCAGCTAAGTTGAGGGTGACCTACAAATCCAAGGACTTTTATTTTGGGACAGCGGAAGAGTTAGCGAAGGCAGAAGGACTGTTGCAGAATTGAGAAAAGGTCGTGTACCGATGTAGCCTCATGTAACTTTATTTTTTCACTGCGTGTTGATGTATGTACTAAATGAGTCGACGCTGTATATATTTGGACAAGGGAAGAGATGGGACTTTCATTTGCAAGGATGGTTCTTTAGGGCTTGGGTATGTGTGCTGGGGTTGTGTGCTAAAGGAGATTTCTTGGTTTTCCTGGGACTGGGCAAGGGGGAAGCAGACCCGGGCGGGGGCCTCCACGCTGGCCGGTTTAAGCCTGCCAGTGAACGGGAGTGAGGTGGGGGGAAGGTTTGAGGCCATTAGAGCCTGGTAGAACAGGTTTCGGTGAGTCTTGCCGGGGTGAAAAGTTGGGGGAAGGAACCGAGGTTGGGGGGGGGAGGAGTTTACAAGAGGAAGAGTCTGGGAAGGGGGTGGGGAGTGTCTACAATTCATGGGTGTCATTCACGGTACTCTTTCGGGGATTGGATGGCATTGAATATTGTGGGGGGTGGACGGGGTGGACTGCATATGTCAATGGTGACCAGGAGCGATTCATGATTCCTTTTTCTTTTTCCTTTTTTTTTCCACCTTGGGAGGGTTTGTTTTATTTGATGCTTATATTGTCAGGTGGCTGTTGTTTGGGACTGTAGGAGGATGGGGTCATTGTTGTTGATAAGGGGATTGACATTGTATTCGTTACCGTTTACTGTTTGTTGGTGGGGTGTAAATTCTGAAGAAAATGTGAAAACGGAGAACAAAAATATTTATATTGTTAAAAAATCTATACACCTAGGCACCTTGTCAAAAAATTCAATCACACTTGTAAGACATGATCTCCCTTTGAGAAAACCATGCTGACTATCTTTGATTAGAGCTTGCCTCTCCAAGTGGAGATTAAGTCTGTTCCTCAGAATATTTTCCAGTAGTTTCCCTATCACTGGTCTGAATTTCCTGGTTCATCCCTACTTCCCTTCTTAAATAATGGCACCACATTAGCGGTCCTCCAGTCCCCTGGCACCTCTCCTGTTGTCAGAGAAAATTTGAACATTTTTGTCAGAGTCGCTGCAATCTCCTCCACTACCTCCCACAGCAACCTGGGATACACCTCATCGGGCCCTCGGGATTTATCCACTTTTAGGTCCATTAAAACTGTTAATACCTCCTCCCTCTTTTAAAAAAATAAATTTAGAGTACCCAATTATTTTTTTCCAATTAAGGGGCAATTTGGCATTGCCAATCCACCTACACTGCACATCTTTGGGTTGTGGGGGTGAGGTCCATGCAGACACGGGGAGAATGTGCAAACTCCACACAGACAATGACCCGGGGCCAGCATTGAATCTGGGTCCGTGGCACCATGAGACAGCAGTGCTAACCACTGCGCCACCTTTCTCCCTCTCAATGTTAAGTAATTTAACTACATCACAATGCACCTCTCTGATTTCTATAATGCGATCATCCTTCTCTGTAGTGAACACAGATGCAAAGAACTCCTTTAAAACCCCACGTTTATCTTCCGGTTTCACGTTTCTCCCTACAGGCCCTACTCTTAACCTGGTTAACCTCCTACCCTTAATATACTTATAAAACAACATTGAAGTTTCCTTTATTTTAACCATCAGTGCTTTATCGTGCCCCCTGTTCGCTCTCCTAATTTCTTTTTTAATTAACCCTCTGCACTTTCTATATTCCAGAGCTTCCATTGTTTTGAGCCCTCGGTATCTGCCATAAGCCTCCCTTTTATTCCTTATCCAACCCTGGATATCCCTTGACATCCAGTGTTCTCTGGACTTATTGCTCTCACTCTTTACAATCATGGAAACATGCTGGCCCTTTACTCTCTCTATTTCCTTTATAAATGAATCCCACTGCTCTGATATAGATTTTTCTATAAGTAGCTGCTTCCAGTTAACTTTCCTTCCCCCTATTAAGAACCTTAATTTCCGGTCTATCTTTGTCGCTTTCAATAATTACCTTAAATTCTACTGAGTTATGGTCACTGTTTGCAAAATGCCCCACCATTGAAACGTCATCCACTTGCCCAGCTTCATTCCCTAAAGCTAGATCCAGCATCACCCCTTCCCTTGTAAGACAGTCTATGTATTGGCATAAGTCTGTGCGGAGTCTGCACGTTCTCCTTGTGTCCATGTTGGTTTCCTCCGGGTGCTCCAGTTTCCTCCCTCAAGTCCCGAAAGACGTGCTGTTAGGTAATTTGGACATTCTGAATTCTCCCTCTGTGTACCCGAACAGGCACCGGAATGTGGCAGACTAGGGGTTTTTCACAGTAACCTCATTGCAGTGTTAATGTAAGCCTACTTGTGGCAATAAAGATTATTATTGTTAAAAAGCTCTCCTGAATGTATTTTAAGAATTCTGTCCCCTCTAAGCCTTTCAGACTCTGACTATCCCAGTTAATATTGGGGAAGTTGAAATCCCCTACTATTATTACCTGATTGTTCTTCCAATTCTCAGAGATTTGCCTACATCTTTCTATCTCTCCTTGACTGTTTGGGGGCCTATAGCACACTCCCAGCAATGTGATCACCCCCTTTTTGTTACTAAGTTCTATTCATGTGGCTTAATTTGAAGAACCAACTGTGGTAACCTGGCATGGCCTAGTTTTGCACCGATTAAATTGGTTATCTTAAATTAAAGAACTGAACACTTTCAATTAAACTGCAGTCGAAACCTCAGGCAAGCTGATGGGAATTCAGACATGGCCAAAGTCAAATACACAACCCACAGACAAACTGCCAGAACATGTCTGGACCTGCCCTGTGAATCACAGATCAGGAGATCATCGATCCTATTGATAGGCAGAGATTTGCTTTGGACAGCCCAGACTCAGCCAGACTCTCAGGCACCCAGAGTTCCTGCCGTTACCTTATATGGTAACAGGTTATGTGCAATCAACACCAACAGAGATGAATGAAATGAAATGAAAATCAATTATTGTCACAAGTAGGCTTCAAATGCAGTTACTGTGAAAAGTCCCTAGTCGCCACATTCCGGCGCCTGTTCGGGGAGGCTGGTACGGGAATTGAACCGTGCTACTGGCCTGCCTTGGTCTGCTTTCAAAGCCAGTGATTTAGCCCTGTGCTAAACCAGCCCCAGTGAACACCTGGGGGCAGGCCCAGTGTGCTGTCAAGCGTACATCAAGAAATGCATTGGGTGTTGGGACCCACTATGGAGACCCTATTGGCCGGAAGCCAGAGAGGTTTCTAGAAAGGCCAGGGGTGGGATAGAAGAATCAAACACCCGGACCTCCCAGCAGCGAGGACTCCATGCAGAGGCAATTCAGACATCTGACCAGAGGCTGAAGGAAACAACATGCGAGATCCACCTTCGCAACGAAGGGCCTGAGAGACACAGGACGCAATTCTCCAGCCTCGTTACACCCTCGCTCAAGCGAAGAGAGGCCGGTAAATAGTGAGAGTGGCCAAAAATGAGAACCGCCCAATCGCCAAACAGTTTGTGATGCAACCAGCCCGCTCCCAGAGGCGAAATCGGGATCTCACTGTAGCGTGGCGAGAAACCAATTATCACCACTTGAGCCCAATTGCCATACAATTAACCAGAGTGACCCCATATTCAACGGCCTACCCAGCATGTGCTCACGCTGGCCCTCCGACCATCACTAACCTTCACCAGACCTCTGGCCGTACATCTGAAGGCGATTGCTGAAAAGGAATTTGCAATCGTTCGTTAAGTGAGCACTTCACACATCCCAAGTGGATTCACGTGGGTGGGTGGACCATGTAACATGGGGGAAGTCATTGCCTAGCATCCCAATCGCACCTTGATGCCTGGATACTGTACCTGAACACTGCGGGAGGCAGCACCACACACGCAGCAGGCAACATCCGAACACCCAGGGGATAGGGCACAGCTCCGGGGACATGTCCACAGTCGGAGGGTGGGTGGGTGCCACGGGGAGGAGGAGATGTCTGGAGGGATGGGCCAAGGGATCGGAGGTCAGCCCGTATTAGCGGAAGAAAGTGACAGAGGCGTCATAATGGTTTTGCACACCTACCTCATCCCATGGCCTTCGTTGCACCTGCCAGGCGTCCTCTGGGGGCTCTGAGGCTGGAGGGCCCCGGCTCACTTGTCGGCAGCACATACACAATCGTGCCGCCCTGTCCCGTGTGCTGACTTTGAGACGCAGCCTCATCAAAAGGAAGCTGGTGGCCACTGTCGTCACTCCATGGGACGGGTCCGAGTTGTCACCCAGTGCTCCCTCCTCCTGGTCGGTGCCCATATGACTTGGGATGGAGGGGCAGCTGGTTCAAGCTCTGGCTGCCCTTGCTCTGCCAGTGTGGTTCCCTGTGGTCTGCACCATTATGTGGACGCCCTCGGCAATGCCCCTTAGTGATTGGGCCCATGCTCTGAAGTGCCTCGCCAATGCCCACCTGCGACTGGGACAAGCTCTGCAGTGCTTCAGCCATTCCCATCTGAGAGCAGGACATGTCCCGCAGAACCTCATCAAGGTCAGCCTGGTACTGGGTCACATCCCCCAGCGAGTCGGAAATTCTGCCGAGACCCTCAGCCTTGGCCGTCACAGACTGCATGGCGCCTTGGACACCTTCACTAATGGTGGCAATGTCGTGCACCAGGCTCTCCACTGCGGTCGCCACCCTAGCAGTGTTGAACTTGGTGCCACGCATTGTCGGCGACATCTCCTGCGCTCCTAGTCTCTGGGACTCCTCCAAGCGGCTATGGACCTGCTGGAGTGCCACTGACATCTCCCTATGAACTTCCCGGCCATGCCTTATCGTCTCCAACAGCTCCGGGTACCTCTGTACCACAGGCTCAGCATCAGGCTGGGTCCCAGCTGGGTCCTGGGGTCCAGCAGCCCTCTGATTGCTGTCTCGCCTGGTATTCCTGCTTCCATCTGATGTGCATTATTAGCAGTGCTCACGAGATTGTGCCCCAGATGCCTGACCATTAACACTTTTCACCGAGGTGTGTGTATCTGCACTGGTGGAGGGTGGGGATGACAGCTGTGCCGTGACTATGACAGTTGCATTCTCGGAAGTGGTCTCGCGTAAGGCAGGAGAGGGTGCCGCCCAGGATGGGCTGGCACTGTCAGTTGGAGGACCTGCAGGAGAATGGACATGTGGTCAGTGGGAGGGATGGGTCAGTCCGTCAGGCAATAACAACTCACATTTGACAGGTCCCTCGGGTGGAGCCTGGTGGTTCCTCACCTCTGCGGCATCTGGCAGCCTCCACGTGGGTGACCGACCTGTCCTCAGTCACCCCGGTCACCTCCAGGGCCCGCTCCTCAAAGGAGATGAAGATTCTTAAGTCCGTCAAGCCACCGGCAATGACGGGACCCGCTTTTCCTGAGGAGACACAGAGGCCATCGTTAGCCACACACGTGGTCCACAGTGGTAGGAGGGGTGTGCATGAAGGGAGGATTGGGGGGGGGGGGGGAAATGGATGTTCCCTTGGGGGTCAGAATTCCAAGTGCTGATCAACACTCTTGAGTTCATCATTCTTACTAGTCAGGCTCCTTTCATTGAAACAAATGCAGTTTAGCCTACCAATCCTCCAATGTGCCTTTTGATATCCCTGTCTGCTCTGCTCACTGGACTTGCCTGATTTATCCTCTATATTTGACTCCATCGTCTCATCCACTGTACTGTTACTTTGGATCCCATCGCCCTCCCAAATCCTATGATTTGTCTAATTTCTTTACATTCTAATGAAACGGTGAACTGTTTTAATATCAAAGTCAGAAGAGCTGGAAGTTTTAAAAAGAATGCAAAATGGCTTGATTTTACTAGGTCTTTACTAAAACAATGATTGAGAAGGTGGGTTGATAATGATAATAACCTTTGTCACAAGTAGGCTGACATTAACACTGCAATGAAGTTACTGTGTAATTCCCCTAATCACCACATTCCTGACCCTGTTCGGGTACACTCGTTAAACCCAGACAAGACGGCTTCATTGTAGGGCAGCAGGCTGCAATCAGAATACCACCATCTTGCAGAACGAGCTGAAGCGGGTGAATAGAAACAATAAACATTAACCGTAGTTTCTCTGGCCCTCACTAAAACCTTTGACAGAACAGGTCCCAAATTGATTCCTAAAAGTCTACAGTGCTTGGGGTTGTGTAATAAATGTATTAATTTTATTGAAAATGTGTACTCTGGCATTACCACTGTAATTGAGGTAGGTAAGGGTAGGACTAGACCAATTTTAATTTGCAAGGGAGTTGAGCAAGCAGATCCTCCCTCACCCTTAATGTTGTGATGGGCAACAGTCTTTGTAGTTTGGATGAGAGAGGTCCATGCACTCAATCTAAGTGTCGCGTGCCATTTCCTGACTGCGGAGCTTTTTTATTCATTCATACATTGGTATGGCCAAATGTTCAGCATCAACAAGACAGGCTCAACCTTCATGCGAGTAGTGTGATAATCCAGTCCAAAGCTAGATCAATCTCACTTTCAAGAATTGAAAGTGACCACAAATTGGGATAGCAGCACTGAAATCGAGACAAAGCTAAAAACTGCCTGCTTTACAGAATGTTAGCGGAGTTAAGTATGGAGGGAATCCCACATCAGCCTGTACTTGATAAACTAACTGGCCAGGTGGCTGTAATAGAGCATGGCATTGTATGGGTGAGAGAGCTGGGTCCTCAAGGAGGCTGGTGAGAGGAGCATAACAGTTTTGAGATCTGGCTATGGTGAAGGTCCTTAGAATCATCTGGACAAAGAGAAGAAACTGATGAATTTGTCCGCAGACCCTGCATCTCCTGGGTGTTTAGTTGAAGTGAAGAATTTAAAATGAGAAAGAATGACACGTGAAAAGTTGAGTTTAGAACCTGGCGTTGGCGACAATAAAAAGGTGAAAGGAAAGAACAGGGCAGGTAGAAGGACTGAATGGACGGAGAACATCAGAAGCTGGACAAAAAGAGGAATGACAGCAGTGTGCAAAATTGCAGTGAACAGTGAATTGGGGGCCAAGGCTAATTGTGGATGGATAGTCTGTTGGGGTCATTACTTGTTATATAACAAGGTAGAGATCAGTAACCTGTTTATTGTTTGAAAAACAAGTATTAAATATATTTTTTAATCCATGAGGTTCATGATTCAAATTAAATCAAGTTGACTAAACAAAAATCAAAGACTATGAATGTCATACATAACTACACAAATTTAACTAAAAGCAAATTACTATGGATATACACATAAGTACGGCCTCAACCAGGACCTTGGGAGTCATGCCTCATTAGATCCCCCACAATCTGGCCTGGGCTTGCAAAATCCAGCCAACTGTCTTGGCTTGAGACAATTCACACCTCTTTAACCTGTGATTATCCCTCTCTTCAAAGACTTAATTACCTGCAATGACTCGTATTCAAAGTATCATTTTGCATCATTGACTTTGTCTATATATGTGTTTATGGAACCCACCTCTTCACTTACCTGATGAAGGAGCTGCGCTCCGAAAGCTAGCGATTCCAAACAAACCTGTCGGACTTTAACCTGGTGTTGTAAGACTTCTTACTGTGCCTAGCCCCAACGCCAGCATCTCCACATTATGCATAACTCTCAAGATCTTGAAAACTGTCCAGACTTCCCTCCGCCTTTTCTCCAAAGGAATTAGCTCCGATCTATCCTCATAGCTACAATTCTTTACCCTGGAATAATTCTTGTGAATTTCCTCTGTACTCTCTCCAATGCTTTCACATTCTTCCTCAATGATGGTGCCCAGAACTGGACGCAGAATTCCAGAAGAGGCCTTTTGTGTTGTATACAAGTTCAACATGACCTCCTTACTCTTGCACTCAATGCCCCTATTAAGCAGGTCTAAGATACCATATGCTTTATTAACTGCTCTCAACATGCTCTGCCATCTTCAATTGAGCACAGAGGTAATTAGGCATGGAGTGGCAATTTGATACTGATTGCTACTTTGAGAAAGTTACAGCCAATTGACATTTTACAGATTTTAAGTTGATGCAAGTGTCAGGGAGTCACATGTCCTTAATTATTACCTTCTCATTTGGGAATTCCCCAACTTATCCTTATGTTTATATTTGAATAATATTTCATTTAAATTATATTTTTATTTAAATAGTTTTAGATATATACTTGATTAAAGTAGAATTTCTTATAAATTTTATTAATCTATATTTTCTCACATTTTAATTTTTTATTTTGATCCATTTTTAGTGATTATGTTTTTATGCCTATTTTGCACAACAAAATGATGGATTTAATACCCGACTCCTCCATTAATGTGTCTTCCAACCTGGTGAAATTCTTTGGCTCTAATGATATTTCCCTTATTCTACCTTCTTCCTTGCTGGCTATTTAACATTGTTCCAGATTTGATTTTGTGGACTCAAAATATACACAATATATTTTTTAGTGCTTATTAATAGCTTGGGTGGGAGCCTCTTTCCTGCTGCTGAACATATGTTCAGCTGTGCAAAGTTTAAAAAAAGGCCTTAGCTACACTATTGAGGTTGGAAATAGCACCACCAGAGAACAAAAAAACCCCAGCATTACACGCTGACAGATGCTGCAATCAGTCTACACTAGTTCCTAGGCTGCATGCAATCAGAGTACTGGTGCTAATTGCCTACCAATAAAAAGGGTGCCTGACATGTGTTACGATCCCTGGTCAGACTTCAGGATGTGGGGTGAGGTCCAGTTAATGTTTTGAAAGATAAGGGTTGATATTAAAGACACCTGCTTTTGGAATGATTTTGGCCACAAGATTCCACATATTTTAAAAACAAACAAAAACAAACTTCAGAAAGATACATTAATTCACAGCCTTTTAACATTCAGGGCAAGTATGTGGTACAGGTGAATGAACATAAGAGTTGTGGCCAAACACAGCACGCTCCAGAGTAAATGACAAATGTAACCCAGACACAGTTTGTGGATCCCACCCGGATGTCAGCAAACACCAAGTCAAACAAACTAATTGAAACTGCTTTATAAAGGATTCCCACCTTCATCTTTAGTTACTCCACCCTGGGCTAGTGCACAGTTAATTCCAGCCCCACATGCCCCAGAGTCACAATATAACTGAATTAACCAATAATTCATAGATATACACCAGCAATCATTGTTCCTTGGCTGCCCAATAATTACAGTCACCAGGTTTGTAAGTTTAAACAAAATGACTTTATTTATAATTAGAACAAATTAAATATGAAGTGAATACAGTTGGTTAAATGTCCTTTTCCCCCCTCCCAATTACTGCCCCCCACACACATGACAGAAGGAAAAGGGTGAAAAATAATAAGCACAAAAGTCGAAAGATAAAAGGGAGGATTCTCTCACGATCGGCGGAGTGGCCCGTACCTGCGCCAAAGAGTGGGGGGAACCACTCCGGCATCGGGCTGCCCAGAAGTTGCGGAATCCTCCGCACTTCCGGGTGCTAGGCCGGCGCCGGTGGAGTTGGCGCCGCGCCAATCGGCGCCGAAGGGCCTCCGCCAGCCAGCGCAAGTTGGCGCATGCGCAGAACCGCTGTGGTGTTTCCTGCACATGCGCAGGGGATTTCTTCTCCGCGCCAGCCATTGCAGAGCCTTACAGAGGCCGGCGCAGAGGGAAAGAGTACCCCCACAGCACAGGCCCGCCCGCAGATTGGTGGGCCCCGATTGCGGGCCAGGCCACCGTGGGGGCCCCCCTCAGAGCCGGATCCCCCCTCAGGGCCGGATCCCCCCGTGAGGACCCCGCTAACCGCCCTCAAAGCCAGGTCCCGCCGGTATGCACCTTGTCTATTTCACTCTGGCAGTTCTGGCCAAAATTGGGTAGTCGCTTGGCCCATCGGGGCCCAGAGAATTGCCGGGGGGGGGGGGGGTGCTGCTGCCAACGGCCCCAGACCAGCGTGGCATTATCCCCGCCCCCGCCCGAAAACCAGCGCCGGAGGATTCGGCAGCCGGCATCGGAGCGAGATTCACACCGCCCCCCCCCGGCGATTCTCCGACCCGCAGGGGGTCGAGAATCCCACCAAAAGAGTCTTTGCTTCAGGTGGTAGGTTGGTTAGTAGCTTTTCTTCAATCCTGGCTGTCAGTTCAAGGCTTTTCCTGTGGATTCATTCAGGTACCTGTGGTTTCAAAGACAAACACTCAGTCTCTCTACAGCCCGTAAAGACTTTCCTGCAGATTCGGTCAGATTCTCTGTGGTTTCAAGAATGCAGTATTCACCATTTTTAGGATCTTTCTGGAGAAAACAGAGAGCGGACCGGACAACAATCCTTCCTCAGACCTACCTGTTCAAGTCTTGTGACCCTGGTAATCATCTCAGTGGGATCAGATCCAATCATCACCTGTTTATTACCAGGCAGAGTACCACCTCTTAGGCCCATTCATTGGCCACCAGCCACATCAAGCAATCCAAGGCATCACTAATGTCAGTTTAAAATAGCCACGGCTCTCTGGATCTTCATGTTACAATTAAGGGTGATGCCTGCTCTGCTTTAAAGTCACAGGGCCATTAAACATCAATGGATCAAAAATAGAACATCAGAAATAAAAGAAAGGGGAAAACAAGGGAATAAACAAGAAGAACAGGAAGGACCCTTACACCTTTGAAGATTGTCCCTTGGAATTCTCTCCAAAATCACACCCACTTGGACAACTTTAACAATGGCGTACCTCACAAGGTTTCAATCTTGCCTA
Organism: Scyliorhinus torazame; assembly: GCF_047496885.1. NCBI lineage: Eukaryota > Metazoa > Chordata > Chondrichthyes > Carcharhiniformes > Scyliorhinidae > Scyliorhinus > Scyliorhinus torazame. Next base: position 296,243,722 of record NC_092707.1, read on the forward strand.
GCGAGATTCTTTCTCCCTGGATTTCAGAGTACACTTAAACACTAGCTCACAAGCACACTTTCAGATCTATGGCCATGCTAAGCAGAATACCACTACTCCAAAGGGGTACTTTGGCTCAAATAGCCACCTTTCTGTAACATTCACACCATGCAGCCCATTCTTTAAGTTTTTAACTCAACTTAACTGGGATCTCTGCCTGTCCCTGTTGTCTGTGACACTTCTGGCTGACTCCCCAAAGCTGCCTGACTCAAGAGGAGCTGTCCACCGACCCTTAAACTGATCTAGGGACCTATCAAAACACTCCCAGGAGGTCCCACCATTGTTACCAGGCAGGAACCAATGTAACAAAGATTAGAACATCCAGAACATTAAAATCTCCATACACTGCTGCCAGAGGCATGAAGATCAATGATTTCAGGATAGGTGGCCCACACCAAAAGTGTATACATGCAACATGGACAGCATTTTGGTGCCCATAGCACAGAAATATGGGCATTATGGAACTGAGTTTTGCAACTAAAGAATGCAGAATGGTTCCAAGCAACGCGAGAAGTTTGTATTTTTTGAAATGCTAACTTAAATTTTTAAGATTAATTTTAGACGGACTTCCGGGTGCGGCGATGACCAGCTAAGTCGCACGTTTCGGCAGCTCCCGGTGGAACGGACTTTTGGGCTCTTGATAGGAGCCCCAACGGCAATTTTAACGGCTAAAAACACTGTGCGGTAAACCAGTAGGGAATCCCCCCTGGATACGGATGGAAAAAGGAGGGGAAAGTGGCCGGATTGCGGTGGATCCTTTAGAGCAGCGGCAAGGAAGGCAAGCAAAAACCAACATGGCGTCGGAAGGTGGTAGTTTAACATGGGGCCCTGAACAACAAGAGTTCTTGAAATGTTGTGTGGAAGAACTAAAAAAGGAAATGAAGAACGAGCTGTTGGCCCCGATATTACAGGCGATCGAAGGGCTAAAGGATGAGCAAAAGACCCAGGAGCGGGAGCTTCGGGTCGTGAAGGCAAAGGCTGCCGAGAATGAGGACGATATACAGGGCCTGGTGGTGAAGACGGAGATGCACGAGGCACACCATAAACGATGTGTGGAAAGACTGGAGGTGCTGGAGAACAACGCGAGGAGGAATAACTTAAAGATTCTTGGTCTTCCTGAAGGTGCGGAAGGAGCGGACGTCGGGGCATATGTGAGCACGATGCTGCATTCGTTAATGGGAGCGGAGGCCCCGGCGGGTCCGCTGGAGGTGGAGGGAGCATACCGAGTGATGGCGCGAGGACCGAGAGCAGGAGAAATTCCGAGAGCCATAGTGGTGAGATTCCTCCGTTTTAAGGATAGAGAGATGGTCCTTAGATGGGCAAAGAAAACTCGGAGCAGTAAGTGGGAGAACGCGGTGATCCGCGTATACCAAGACTGGAGTGCGGAGGTGGCGAGAAGGAGGACGAGCTTTAATCGGGCCAAGGCGGTGCTTCACAAAAAGAAGATAAAATTCGGAATGCTGCAACCGGCAAGACTGTGGGTCACATATCAAGGGAGGCACCACTACTTTGAGACGGCGGATGAGGCGTGGACTTTTATTGTGGAAGAAAAACTGGAATAAGTGGGTTATTAAAAAAGAACGTTTGAAACAAAGTGGTGGGGCGAATAAGGGGGGCGAAGAGGGGGGTAAAAAGGGGGGAAAGATGAGTTTTACGTTATTAATCCTGCGATGTGGTAACTTTTCTCTCTTCCACAGGTGGTGGTGGGGGGAGGAAAGGAGGTGGAGGAGATGGGGCATTGGCCATTGGGGGCAGGGCCAAGGGGGAAGCGCGGGCCTGGTTCCCGCGCTATGATAATCATGGCGGGAATAGGGAAGCAGGAAGGAGGGGGCATCGCACGGTGCGAGCCGAGGTCACGGGGGGAAGCCGAGGTCGGCCAGAGTTTGCTGATTTCTGGGAGCAACATGGGGGGTGTAACTACGCTAGTGGGGGATCTAGCGGGGGGGTGGTGGGAGGGGGGAGTTATTGGGTTGCTGCTGCTGGGGAGAGGGGGGAGCTGGTATGGGGTGGGGTGGGCGGGGGGGCACCGCCTGGGGGGGACACAGCTGCGTGGGAACCGGGTGAGGAGCTGGAAAAACGGGATGGCTAATCGACAACGGCGGGGGGTAAAAAGCCCCCCAACCCGGCTGATCACGTGGAATGTGAGAGGGCTGAACGGGCCGATAAAGAGGGCACGGGTACTCGCACACCTGAAGAAACTTAAGGCAGACGTGGTTATGTTACAGGAGACGCACTTGAAACTGATAGACCAGGTTAGGCTACGCAAAGGATGGGTGGGGCAGGTGTTTCATTCGGGGCTAGATGCGAAAAACAGGGGGGTAGCTATACTAGTGGGGAAGCGGGTAATGTTCGAAGCAAAGACCATAGTGGCGGATAGCGGGGGCAGATACGTGATGGTGAGTGGCAAATTACAGGGGGAGACGGTGGTCTTGGTAAACGTATACGCCCCGAAGTGGGATGATGCCAATTTTATGAGGCGTATGCTAGGACGCATCCCGGACCTAGAGGTGGGAAAGTTGGTAATAGGGGGAGATTTCAATACGGTGCTGGAACCAGGGCTGGACAGGTCGAGGTCCAGGACTGGAAGGAGGCCGGCAGCAGCCAAGGTGCTTAAAGATTTTATGGAGTAGATGGGAGGAGTAGACCCGTGGAGATTTAACAGACCTAGGAGTAAGGAGTTTTTGTTTTTCTCCTATGTCCACAAAGTCTACTTGCGAATAGACTTTTTTGTTTTGGGAAGGGCGTTGATCCCGAAGGTGAGGGGAACGGAGTATACGGCTATAGCCATTTCGGATCACGCTCCACATTGGGTGGACTTGGAGATAGGGGAGGAAACAGAAGGGCGCCCACCCTGGAGAATGGACAGGGGACTAATGGCAGATGAGGGTGTGTGTCGAAGGGTGAGGGGGTGCATTGAAAAGTACTTGGAACTCAATGATAATGGGGAGGTCCAGGTGGGAATGGTCTGGGAGGCGCTGAAGGCAGTGGTTAGAGGGGAGCTGATATCAATAAGGGCACATAAAGGAAAGCAGGAGAGTAGGGAACGGGAGCGGTTGCTGCAAGAACATCTGAGGGTGGACAGGCAATATGCGGAGGCACCGGAGGAGGGACTGTACAGGGAAAGGCAAAGGCTACACGTAGAATTTGACTTGCTGACAACGGGTACTGCAGAGGCACAGTGGAGGAAGGCACAGGGTGTACAGTACGAGTATGGGGAGAAGGCGAGCAGGTTGCTGGCCCACCAATTGAGGAAAAGGGGAGCAGCGAGGGAAATAGGGGCAGTGAGGGATGAGGAAGGAGAGATGGAGCGGGGAGCGGAGAGAGTGAATGGAGTGTTCAAGGCATTCTATAAAAGATTATACGAGCTCAACCCCCGGATGGGAGGGAGAGAATGATGGGCTTTCTGGACCGGCTGGAATTTCCTAAGGTGGAGGAGCAGGAGAGGGTGGGACTGAGAGCACAGATCGAAATAGAGGAAGTAGTGAAGGGAATTAGGAGCATGCAGGCGGGGAAGGCTCCGGGACTGGATGGATTTCCAGTTGAATTTTAAAGGAAATATGTGGACTTGCTCGCCCCGCTACTGATGAGGACCTTTAATGAGGCAAAGGAAAGGGGTCAGCTGCCCCCGACTATGTCTGAGGCAGCGATATCGCTTCTCCTAAAGAAGGAAAAAGACCCGCTGCAATGCGGGTCCAATAGACCTATTTCCCTCCTAAATGTAGACGCTAAGATTCTGGCTAAGGTAATAGCAATGAGGATAGAGGATTGTGTCCCGGGGGTGGTCCACGAGGACCAAACTGGGTTTGTGAAGGGGAGACAGCTGAATACGAATATACGGAGGCTGCTAGGGGTAATGATGATGCCCCCACCAGAGGGGGAAGCGGAGATAGTGGTGGCGATGGATGCCGAGAAAGCATTTGATAGAGTGGAGTGGGATTATTTGTGGGAGGTACTGAGGAGATTTGGTTTTGGAGATGAGTATGTTAGCTGGGTGCAGCTGTTGTATAGGGCCCCGATGGCGAGTGTGGTCACGAATGGACGGGGATCTGCATACTTTCGGCTCCATAGAGGGACAAGGCAGGGATGCCCTCTGTCCCCATTATTGTTTGCACTGGCGATTGAGCCCCTGGCAATAGCACTGAGGGGTTCCAGGAAGTGGAGGGGAGTACTCAGAGGAGGAGAAGAACACCGGGTATCTCTGTATGCGGATGATTTGTTGCTATATGTAGCAGACCCGGCGGAGGGGATGCCAGAGATAATGCGGACACTTCGGGAGTTTGGAGAATTCCCAGGATATAAACTGAACATGGGGAAAAGTGAGTTGTTTGTGGTGCATCCAGGGAAGCAGAGCAGTGAAATAGAGGACTTACCGCTGAGGAAGGTAACGAGGGACTTTCGCTACTTGGGGATCCAGATAGCCAAGAATTGGGGTACATTGCATAGGTAAAATTTAACGCGGCTGGTGGAACAGATGGAGGAGGACTTTAAGAGATGGGACATGGTATCCCTGTCATTGGCAGGGAGGGTGCAGGCGGTTAAAATGGTAGTCCTCCCGAGATTCCTCTTTGTGTTTCAGTGCCTCCCGGTGGTGATCACGAAGGCTTTTTTCAAAAGGATTGAAAAGAGTATCATGAGGATTGTGTGGGCCGGGAAGACCCCGAGAGTGAGGAAGGGATTTTTACAGCGTAGTAGGGATAGGGGGGGGGGGCTGGCACTACCGAGCCTAAGTGAGTACTACTGGGCCGCCAATATTTCAATGGTGTGTAAGTGGATGGGCGAAGAGGAGGGAGCGGCGTGGAAGAGAATGGAGAGGGCGTCCTGTAGGGGGACTAGCCTACAAGCTATGGTGACGGCCCCATTGCCGTTCTCACCGAAGAAATACACCACAAGCCCGGTGGTGGTGGCTACTTTGAAAATTTGGGAGCAGTGGAGACGGCATAGGGGAAAGACGGGAGCCTTGGTGGGGTCCCCGATAAGAAACAATCATAGGTTTGCCCCGGGGAGAATGGATGGGGGATTTGGAACATGGCAAAGAGCAGGAGTAACACAATTGAAAGATCTGTTTGTGGATGGGAAGTTTGCAAGTCTGGGAGCGCTGACCGAGAAATATGGGTTGCCCCAAGGGAATGCATTCCGGTATATGCAACTGAGGGCTTTTGCGAGGCAACAGGTGAGGGAATTCCCGCAGCTCCCGACGCAGGAGGTGCAGGGCAGAGTAATCTCAAAGACATGGGTGGGGGACGGTAAGGTGTCAGATATATATAGGGAAATGAGGGACGAGGGGGAGATTATGGTAGATGAGCTGAAAGGGAAATGGGAAGAAGAGCTGGGGGAGGAGATTGAGGAGGGGCTGTGGGCGGATGCCCTAAGTAGGGTAAACTCATCGTCCTCGTGTGCCAGGCTAAGCCTGATACAATTTAAGGTGTTACACAGGGCGCATATGACTGGAGCACGGCTCAGTAAATTTTTTGGGGTAGAGGATAGGTGTGCGAGATGCTCGAGAAGCCCAGCAAATCACACCAACATGTTCTGGTCATGTCCGGCATTACAGGGGTTTTGGGTGGGGGTGACAAAGGTGCTTTCGAAAGTAGTGGGGGTCCGGGTCGAACCAAGCTGGGGGTTGGCTATATTTGGGGTTGCAGAAGAGCCGGGAGTGCAGGAGGCGAGAGAGGCTGATGTTTTGGCCTTTGCGTCCCTAGTAGCCCGGCGCAGGATACTGTTGATGTGGAAGGAAGCCAAGCCCCCGGGGGTGGAGACCTGGATAAATGACATGACAGGGTTTATAAAGCTGGAACGGATTAAGTTCGTCCTAAGGGGATCGGCTCAAGGGTTCACCAGGCGGTGGCAACCGTTCATCGAATACCTCACAGAAAGATAGAGGGAATGGAAAGGAAGAAGACAGCAGCAGCAGCCCAGGGGGGGTGGGGGGGGGAGGTGGGGGGGGGGGGGGGGGTGGGGAGGAACCAGAAGGACTCTCAGGGTTGTTAATATATATGTATAATATGTATAGGCTGTTGTTATAGATAATTGTATATTGGACTGTTAAATCATATTTTTGGAGAGTGTTTATCTGAGACAAGGCAGTTGCCATTTAGTTTTAGTTTCCGTTTTTGTTATATATTATTTATTTCTTGTTTATAAAACTGGCCATTGTTATTTATACTGTTATATTATTGTGTAAAGGATACACAATGTACTGTGATGGTTGGCCAAAAATTTTCAATAAAATATATATTTTTTTTAAAAGATTAATTTTAGACACAAGGTGAATAATATTGGGGCTGTGTTCTCCGTTCCCCTAGCTCCGTGTTTCTCGGCGGCGGCGCACCATTCGCAGGTGGCGGAATTCTCTCCTCTCACCGCTTGTCAATGGGATTTTCCATTGAAGCCACCCAACCCCGCCGGGAAACCGGATCCACTGCCGGCAGGAACACAGATTCCCAGCGGCCGGAGAATTCCTGTTTTGGTGTTAGAAAAACATTTTTTCACCAACAGATACAGCGCAAGCAGCTTCAGAACAATTTCCTTCTACAAGAACACAGACCTCAAAAGAAAGCTTCCAGTACACCCCTGCAAGTGTTCATACTTTTAATAAGAGCCAATCTTGGAGCCTCTTAAGTGCAATTGATAACTTAGTGTCATTGGGTTCTGTGTTTAGGAGCCCATTAAAAGTCAGTTAAAAACTGACACAAACTCTTATTGCAACTCTTAGAACAAACGGGCAGGGTCTTTAATCCTTTTTGTTTGAGGTGGAATCGAACTCAGATCTGAGCAGTTAAGGCTAACAGAGTTTCAAAGAGATATACCATTTCTTTTCTCAGCCACTCATTAAAACAGCGAGGGTTTACATGGATGCATCCCACAGGAGCTCCTTTAAGGCTAGACTGTGAATTGATCGGGAGCTGCTTGAGACCAGGAAAGCACTTCACAGATTTTATTGTTTGCTTCGTTGAAGAGAATTCTGAGCATGCAGATCACCATTAGATTAAGACAGAGGTTGATTCATCAAGTTAAATTTTACAGATTAATGTCAGAAAGTGGAGTAAGCTACAAGGTCAATAGAAAGGTTTTGATGACATCATCAGCAAAGCTTCATTTTCTCAATACTGGCAGAAGCCAGAGGTTATATTATGACCTATTCCTCCATTTGTAGCATCTATTATTTTATGTAGTCTATTGTCATAGACGAGAGGCGTCAATTTAACCTGCTCTGAATTCCCTGCTCCCTACATCTCCGGAAACAGAAAGGTGTCTTTTTAAAATTTTGATTTCCCCCTTTATAAATTTTCCCCAACCCTTAAATTTGGAAATGTTCTGATCCTCTGTGAATAGCTTACACAGCAAGTTCAAGGTGAGATGAAAATGAAAGGGTTAGATACACACACACACACACACACACACATACAGAGGTGAGAGGGGTTTTGCAACATCCACCCCTTTTTCTCCTCACACAATAAAGGGGGGATAAGGGAGAGGAAGAGGGGACGGCCACAATAAAATACAAGTAGGGGTTTAACATGTGTCCAGAATCAAAAGGCAACTGGAATGTTAAGTCCGAGGAGAGGTTGACTGAGTATAGAATGTTCAGTCTTCCCAGAGCCAGTTGGCAAGTTTGATGAGGGCCAGAATTCTTTCTGCTGCCACCAGCTTGGTGGTGGACAGCACAGGCTGCCTGGAGTTCTGTTCATGTTGGAGGTCAAACAATAACAACCGGAATTTGGTTATGTTGTGTTCAGTCCTTCATATCTTACGAAAGAATCCACCAAATACTTTGACTTGTCCAAACCTTTTATTAAATCTCGTGTGGTAAGATAGCAATCTGATGCAGAGCACATTATCATGGAGTCTGCTTATTACTCCTCTGAATCTGCACCCAGCACTGACCATTCACTTGTATGTCTTATTACCCTCTCAATCGTCTTCTGAAGATGGCCATGTGTCTCCCCTTAAATGGGAGTCACTGGTCACATGATCTGAGTCTAGGGACCGCATGCCATGTCTGCACCACCACCTGCTGGTTGGAGGCCGCACACCATCCATCTATGATATAGCTGATAGGCATATCATCACATCCCCCTTCCTCACAAAGGATTAATTTTACAGGCAATATTGAACGTTAAACTTTATACTTTCATTATGTGTGGCTAATAAAGTGGACGGGTTTTACTAAGGTGTCTATAAACATGCTATTCCTGACAAGTGCCCATTTCGTTTGCACAGATCTCATTGTGCCTCCCTCATGTGATCACCTCTGTGATCCTTTGCGCTGTTGCCAGCCTCTTCAGAGACTGGTTTACATGCCAGCGTCTTGTTTCTCTTGCTCCTCGCTCTGTGCCTTTGGAAGGCCTGTGTCCATGACTGCCATATTTGTGTTACTAGTCATTTTCTCTTTTGATTCCTTGCATGATGCTGTTTGCTACTTGCAACTGTTTTCTTTTCTGGTTTGTTGGTGGGATAAGCTATCCACCCCAGTTTTCTCCACTTTTTCTTCTTAACTTTGAGAACATGGTGATGGATTTTTGTGTGTCTCTTGGTTTTGTATTTTTTCGTAGCAGCCTCTGGCGTGGTGCTGGTTGTTGCTGTGTGCTTAGAGGTCTGCAGGGGGTTAGGCATCGTGTCATCTTTGGGTGGTATGCCCACGCCCCTTTCTGTCGCCTCACCGACACACTGGAATACCTCGGTTTCTGGTACCTGTGTGAAGGTTGGAACTGGGGTTCCCAGTCTCATCCTTCTTGGCTTGCTGGAGCATCGCTGACTTGCTCTTCATCAGTCGAGATGACAATGCTCTTTGGCTGAGCTGATCCAGGCACTGGGTCATCTTGGTCAATCTCACCAATGTGCGAGTGGTCTGTGGAGCTGCATAATGAAATTGTCATCAGCTCTTCCTCAGGATCAGTCTATTGCATACTATTGCAATCTCCACGTCGCTGTCATCACCATCGTCATCTATGTCCTCCCATTCATCATAGGTATTGTCGATGGCTTGGGAGTAAATTACTGGAACTATTTGAAAGACTTGGAATGGGTCACCACATACCTCTGAGGTCAGTTTTGCCAATATCAGGATGACTTCTTGCGTCTCTGGCTCAATCAATGGCTGATCTCTGTTGTATCAGCAGCTTCAATTTCAAAGTGTGCCATCTCCAAACTTATGCTCTCCACAAAGTCCAGCGTGGTCTGGGGGCAATATTCTCTCAGCCCACGCCGGGCCGGAGAATTGCCGGGCCGAGCGCAAATCGTGCGACTCTGCCCCGACGCCGATTCTCCGTAGAGCAGAGAATCGACCCCATTGGCGTTGGCGCGGCGCCGGTCGGGGCTTCTGTACACGCCCCCCATGGCGATTCTCCAACCTGGATGGGCCAAGCGGCCGCACAAAAAATCCATGTCCTGCCGGCGCCGTCCATGGGTGCTCTTACTCGGCAGGACCTCAGCGTGCATGCATCCGGAGCAGACTGGTGGGGGGAGAAGGAGAGTCTGACCCCGGGGGGACCTCCGCTGTGGCCTGGCCCGCGATCGGGGCCTACCGATCGGCGGGATGGCGTCTCGGGCTGGGGGCCTCTTTTGTTCCGCGCCGGCCCCTGTAGCCCTATGCCATGTTGCGTCGGGGCCAGCGCGAGAAGGAAGCCACAGCGCACATTGGTGCCGGTCCCACTGCGCAGACCCACGACGCCCATCTGACGCCGGCATCGGCAGCCGGATCGGCGTGGGTCACTCCAGTGCCGTGCTGGCCCCCTGTAGGGCTCAGAATTGCTGCTCCCGAGGGCATGTTGACGTCGTCGTGAAATGCGATGGCGTTTACGACGGCGTCAACACTTAGCCTCAGGATCAGAGAATCCCGCCTGGGGGTGCCCCGTGACCACCTTGTCATTGCTTGCAGAGCACTGGAGCCGTGCCTCTGGAGCCTCATCTGTGCTGCTGGAAAAGAGATCTGCAAGCAGCTCATAGTGTTCGTCATACGTCTCACCTTTCATGCCATTGCTTTCTGCATCATCATGGACAACTTCGAGCAGATATTCATAGTAATTGTCGTCGGATTCAGCATCATCTGCAATGATTTCACCTGAAAAATAAAATACTGCATACGGAATTATTTGTTCACAAAATAGAGCGGCAAGTTCAAAATCAGCCTTTTGTTTGGCCGCCGAAGCTTGGCTTAAAATTTCACGCTTTGGAACTTCAGTGCGACTGATGAAATTGAAGAACAATTCCTTTAGTACAGTTCTTGTCGCTGTTCTTGGAGTGCTCCGACCTTTGCACTTTGGTTTCGATCGGATTGTTCTCATTGTTACATTTTTGTCCTCCCTCCAGTTGATTGTGCAGCCGATAATTTGTGGTTCAGCAAAAACGATTTCAGCGACCTTGAGTCCAACTGATACACTTCAGTGATCACGTCATTTGTGGAATATTCATGAGGCCCGAACGTAAACTCCAGAGTGAAGCTCCACGGCTTCCCATGCTCTGTCCATTTAACACACACATCTCGCAGATACTTTAATACGGGTTCATCATGATCTCATATCATGCCATTGAGTCTATGCAGGTTCTTGAAGACTGTTAACCAGAATTGCGGAATGCTCACCGATAGTTCCATCCCCTCATCTGATCTGTTGTCCTCAACCAGTATTTCTTCTAAATCCTCATACACCTTGCACACTGTAATGTCTTGCAGGAATCTACAGTACTCAGGTGACCAGCCATCTACCAGGACACATAGTCGCTCGACTAGATTCAGGGATTCACATGATTTTATCCCAAGTACTGAGTCCACATCCATGTCCACAATGTGAAAGAGTAGCATGTGCTTCATGTCTGCCACTGAGAGCACCAGTTCACAAACATCGATGGTCTCCATAATTCTTGTTCCGAAGTCTATTATCAGCCCTGGCCGATCAGCGAAGTCCCGCTTCACGTTTAGCTTTTGCAAAGCTGATTGACTCACGAGATTGGCTGTCATTTTAGGGTCAAAGTCACAACATATGAAAGCATTATTCAATATCACCATTGATTTTAATACGGACGTAAAGGTTTTCAGAGCGTTCTTGCTATCTTCAGTCTTTCTCAGGATTTTGTTTCCATCTTTGGGACTCTTCTGGTTCATCGCCACGATGGGATGGATGAAAAACTGTTCTTCAGTATTTATCTCATCAACTGCATGTACCGCTCGTGCATGGTCCATGATAGAACGCGCAAAGCATTGTTTTACAAAATGCCTAACACGGCCGCACCTGGAACAACTTTTCCAAAGGCCGGACATTACTGTGGGGCATGTTGAGTGTCACACGTTTGGCACAAGATGGTGGCGGAGGCTCCTGTCGGCTGTTCAAAAAGGCCGCCCACACTGAGACCACGTTTCTTCATGACGTGCGTCACAGCACTATTGCCACTGGTTTGCTCTTCCAAGTTGGCGGCAAAAGTTTTGGGCAGAGTGCGCCTATTCTCTGTGCAGCTATCTCACTTGCCTGGCAAATTTTCACCACCTTTTCCAGCACCAAATCGTCCTTCTGCAATAATATCGCCCGAAGCTTATCATCAGCTACACCAAAGACGATTTGGTTGTGGATTAATAAAGATTTCATGTCGCTGAAGTTGCATGCCTGGGCGTTCAGCCTCAGAACTGTGAAAAAACTGTCAAATGACTCGCCAGGTCTTGGGGTACACATACAGCACATATAGCGCTCAAACGTTTCATTCTTCCTAGGGGAACAATGCTTATCAAATTGCTTCATCACTTCATCAAATTTCTTGTGATCCTCCTTATTATCAAACTCAAACAGGTTATACAGTTTGAGCGCTTGTGGACCTGTCACTGTTAGCAGCAACGCAATTCGCCTTTCATCAGGCTGGGCCTGTAGACCCAGGGCTGAAACATAAAGTTTGAACTGCTGTTTGAACAGCTGCCAATTCTCACCTACGTTACCGGACATCTGATCCATCCATCTCGAGCTTCAGAATTTTCTTACGCGTTGGGTCCCCTCAGGCTGCGGTTCACCAGACCGGTCTTCCAGCCGAATGCATAACGTTGTCACTGCCGTCGCTATCTTTAAATCTTCAGCACTCGTGGTACCATGTTGTGTTTGGTCCTTTATGCCTTACGAAAGAATCCACCAAACACTTCAACTTTCCAAACCAGAATCTTTTATTGGGTCTCCTGTGGTAAGATAGCAATCTGATACAGAGTACATTATCATGGAGTCTGCTTATTACTCCTCTGGAATCTGCACCTAGCACTGACCATTCACCTGTATGTCTTATTACCCTCTCAATCTTCTGTAGATGGCCGGATGTGTCTTCCGTTATATAGGAGTCACTGGTCACATGACCTTGTCCTAGAGACCGCATGATGTGTCTGCACCGCCACCTGCTGGTTGGAGGTCGCACGCCATGCATTTATGATATAGCCCATTGGCGTATCACCACAGGTTTCACAGGATGTATATGCCCAGGGCTGGAATCTCGGTAGTTAATTAGAGTCAGGATTTCTTTGTTCCAGGAGACACTGGTTTCGGGTTGGTAAATGAGGTTCAGCCATTTGCACCATTGTAGGAGATTAAGACCTGCAAATGCTTTCCTTTGTTTGAACGTGGCTGGAGCAGACTCACTGTCCATGTGGCCATTGTTGTTTTGAAACTGCTGCAAGGCATCAGGTGACCAGCTGAAGTCATTTTGTCAGCTCTGCCATTGTCTATAAATACAAGAAAAATGATGATATAAAGAAGTTCAGCTGATGAATTTATAATAATAATAATCAGATTGTCACAAGTAGGCTTCAATGAAGTTACTGTGAAAAGCCCCTAGTCGCCACATTCCGGCGCCTGTTCGGGGAGGCCAGTACGGGAATTGAACCCGCGCTGCTGGCCTTGTTCTGCATTACAAGCCAGCTGTTTAGCCCACTGTGCTAATTTATATATATTTTTTATCTTTCATGTCTCGACTGTGGCACTATGCTTGAAAGAGATTTTAAAATATTGTCTTCAACATCAGTCAAGAAATATGTTTTGGATTAAACTTTCTACCACTAAGAATGGATTCTTCCGTCAATGTCACTTTAGAATGATAAAAAAATTGAATTAGAAAGTAAGGACTGATACCTCTGCAGTGTTTACATTCTTAGTTCAAACTATATTAATATAAGACAATGGGCGTGATTCGGGCGAGAGTGTAACAAGACCGGTGAATAGCGGGAGAGGCCAAAAACGAGAACCACGTCAGGCGCCAAACAGTTTGCGATGCAACCGGCCCACTCTTGTAGGCGGATTCGGGATCTCGCTGTAGCGTGGTGAGAAGTCAATAATCACCACTTAAGCCCTATTTCCATACAATTAAAGGGAGCGGCCCCATATCCAACAGCTTCCCGTGATTCAGCGGCCTCCCCAGCAAGTGGTCACGCTGACGCCGATTACTACACCTTTTTTAAAACGTGAATCTGGTGGAAGGGCTTCTGTGGGGAGCCACAGAAGTGAGTAGCTATCTTTGCTCTCAGGCAAAGAGCCCGGGGACACTGAGTTTGCCTCCCGGATTGGATTGGATTTGATTGGATTGGGTTTGTTTATTGTCACGTGTACTGAGGTACAGTGAAAAGTATTTTTCTGCGAGCAGCTCAACAGATCAGTAAGTACATGGGAAGAAAAGGGAATAAAAGAAAATACATAATAGGGCAACACAAGGTACACAATGTAACTACATAAGCACCGGCATCGGATGAAGCATACAGGGGTGTAGTGTTAATGAGGTCAGTCCATAAGAGGGTCATTTAGGAGTCTGGTAACAGCGGGGAAGAAGCTGTTTTTGAGTCTTCATGCGTGTTCTCAGACTTTTGTATCTCCTGCCCGATGGAAGAAGTTGGAAGAGTGAGTAAGCCGGGTGGGAGGGATCTTTGATTATGCTGCCCGCTTTCCCCAGGCAGCGGGAGGTGTAAATGGAGTCAATGGATGGGAGGCAGGTTCGTGTGATGGACTGGGCGGTGTTCACGACTTTCTTGCGGTCCTGGGCCAAGCAGTTGCCAGACCAGGAAATGATGCAGGAAGTCGGAAGGTAGTAAAACAAGGGCAGAAACAAAAGGCAGTAAGGGGGAAAATGTAAGGCAGAGAAGCCATAGTCAAAAATCAAAAAGGGCGACAGTACAAGGTACAGTGACTGAGGGGAGCTCAGTGAATAGGCCCAGTAATACTAAAAGGAATAAAACGGGAAGTAAAAACATAAATGGAAAGCGACGCGGCAGGTTGTTACATGAAGATATGTGTTCAACGACAAGGAAAATTAGGAGAAACGTTAAGAGGAAAAATAACTTAGGAGAGGTTACTGATCAAGGTGTTAAGATTCAAAACAGAGGTAAAAAAGTCAACATAAGTGCACTTTACCTGAATGCTCGTAGTATTCGGAATAAGGTAAATGAGTTGATGGTGCAAATCATCGTGAATGACTATGATTTAGTGGCCATTACTGAAACATGGTTAAAGGGTGGTCACAACTGGGAGTTAAATATCCAAGGGTATCAAACTATTCGGAAGGACAGAGTGGATGTTAAGGGAGGTGGTGTAGCTCTGTTATTTAAGGATGACATCCGGACAATAGTAAGGGATGACATCGGTGCTATGGAGGATAAGGTTGAATCCATTTGGGTGGAAATCAGGAGTAGTCTATAGGCCACCAGATAGTAACATTATGGTGGGGCAGGCAATAAACAAAGAAATAACTGATGCATGTAGAAATGGTACAGCAGTTATCATCGGGGAATTTAATCTACATGTCGATTGGTCGGTCAAGGCAGCCTTCAGGAGGAGTTTATAGAATGTATCCGCGATAGTTTCTGAGAACAGTATGTAATGGAGCCTATGAGGGAACAAGCGATCCTAGATCTGGTCCTGTGTAATGTGACAGGATTCATTAATGAACTCATAGTTAGGGATCCTCTCGGAAGGAGCGATCTTAATATGGTGGAATTTAAAATACAGATGGAGGGTGAGAAGGTAAAATCAAACACGAGTGTTTTGTGCTTAAACAAAGGAGATTACAATGGGATGAGAGAAGAGCTAGCTAAGGTAGATTGGCAGCAAAGACTTTATGGTGAAACAGTTGAGGAACAGTGGAGAACATTCCAAGCGATTTTTCACAGTGCTCAGAAAAAGGTTTATACTGACAAAAAGGAAGGACGGTAGAAAGAGGGAAAATTGACCATGGATATCTAAGGAAATAAGGGAGACTATCAAATTGAAGGAAAAAGCATACAAAGTGGCAAAGATTAGTGGGAGACTAGAGGACTGGGAAATCTTTAGGGGGCAACAGAAAGCTACTAAAAAAGCTATAAAGAAGAGTAAGATAGATTATGAGAGTAAACCTGCTCAGAATATAAAAACAGACAGTAAGTTTCTACAAATATATAAAACAAAAAAGAGTGGCTAAGGTAAATATTGGTCCTTTAGAGGATGAGAAGGGAGATTTAATAATGGGAGATTGGAAATGGCTGAGGAACTGAACAGGTTTTTTGGGTCGGTCTTCACAGTGGAAGACACAAATAACATGCCAGTGACTGATGGAAATGAGGCTATGACAGCTGAGGACCTTGAGAGGATTGTTATCACTAAGGAAGTAGTGATGGGCAAGCTAATGGGGCTAAAGGTAGACAAACCTCCTGGCCATGATGGAATGCATCCCAGAGTGCTAAAAGAGATGGCTAGGGAAATTGCAAATGCACTAGTGATAATTTACCAAAATTCACTAGACTCTGGGGTGGTCCCAGCGGATTGGAAATTAGCAAACGTGACACCACTGTTTAAAAAAGGAGGTAGGCAGAAAGCGGGTAATTATAGGCCAGTTAGCTTAACTTCGGTAGTAGGGAAGATGCTGGAATCTATCATCAAGGAAGAAATAGCGAGGCATCTGGATATAAATTGTCCCATTGGGCAGACGCAGCATGGGTTCATAAAGGGTAGGTCGTGCCTCACTAATTTAGTGGAATTTTTTGAGGGCATTACCAGTGTGATAGATAACGGGGAGCCAATGGATGTGGTATATCTGGATTTCCAGAAAACTTATGACAAGGTGCCACACAAAAGATTGCTGCATAAGATAAAGATGCATGGCATTAAGGGTAAAGTAGTAGCATGGATAGAGGATTGGTTAATTAATAGAAAGTAAAGCGTTGGGATTAATGGGTGTTTCTCTGGTTGGCAATCAATAGCTAGTGGTGTCCCTCAGGGTTCAGTGTTGGGCCCACAATTGTTCACAATTTACAAAGATGATATGGAGTTGGGTACCAAGTGCAATGTGTCCAAGTTTGCAGATGACACTAAGATGAGTGGTAAAGCAAAAAGTGCAGAGGGTACTGGAAATCTGCAGAGGGATTTGGAAAGGTTAAGTGAATGGGCTAGGGCCTGGCAGATGGAATACAATGTTGACAATTGTGAGGTTATCCATTTTGGTAGGAATAATAGCAAACGGGATTATTATTTAAATTATAAAATATTAAAACATGCCGCTGTGCAGAGACCTGTGTGTCCTAGTGCATGAGTCACAAAAAGTTGGTTTACAGGTGCAACAGGTGATTAAGAAGGCAAATGGAATTTTGTCCTTCATTGCTAGAGGGATGGAGTTTAAGACTAGGGAGGTTATGCTGCAATTGTATAAGGTGTTAGTGAGGCCACACCTGGGGTATTGTGTTCAGTTTTGGTCTCTGTAATAACCTGCACAGGACTCATCCACCTGGGGATGATTGTTCCCCGTGTTCAATTGGACTGAGTTAACCCAGCACTAGCATAAAAGGCAGGCAGCTGTAGAGCCAGCTAAAAGGAATGAGGACCCGGTGAAAGGGAACCGGGCCCTGTAAATGTATGATGCTGTTGCTGAACAAAGAACAAAGAACAAAGAAATGTACAGCACAGGAACAGGCCCTTCGGCCCTCCAAGCCCGTGCCGACCATACTGCCCGACTAAGCTACAATCTTCTACCCTTCCTGGGTCCGTATCCTTCTATTCCCATCCTATTCATATATTTGTCAAGATGCCCCTTAAATGTCCCTATCGTCCCTGCTTCCACTACCTCCTCCGGTAGTGAGTTCCAGGCACCCACTACCCTCTGCGTAAAAAAGAGGGAAATAAAGGACTTTTCAGAAGCTCGTTGGACTCCCCTGGTTTTACC
The DNA here is from genome assembly GCF_047496885.1 of Scyliorhinus torazame. NCBI lineage: Eukaryota > Metazoa > Chordata > Chondrichthyes > Carcharhiniformes > Scyliorhinidae > Scyliorhinus > Scyliorhinus torazame. Next base: position 296,260,894 of record NC_092707.1, read on the forward strand.
ACATTGGCAACGACGATGAATTGGAGCTGTCGGCATGCTGCTTGTTCGGCTGAGCTACCTCCCGGGAATTTTTTTTTTAAAGAGTGGACTATGGTACCGAGTTTGTTTCTGTGTTGTTTTTTTTATAGAGCCTCTAATGCTCTGGAAGGCGAGAGCCGGGTCGAGTTTTTTTTTTTGCTGGCGGCTTGTGAAGTGTATCCGCTGGGAGTGATCTGGAGTCTGATGTGTCCGGCAGTACCAGAGGCGGTATCTGTCTGCTGTTGTTTCCTGATGCTGGCAGAGTGGTCCACCGGGGAGTCCGTTCTCGAGTTGCCGCCGCCGTTTTGGAACGTCATTCTGGTCGTGAGCGCAGCGTTGTGTTTGGAAGACTGTTTTGCTGCAGCTTGGACTGTGGGAATTCCTGGATTACGAGGAGAGGTTGAGTAGACTGGGACTGTACTCGTTGGAATTTAGAAGGTTGCGGGGGGGGATCTTATAGAAACGTATAAAATTATGAAGGGAATAGATAGGATAGATGAGGGCAGGTTGTTTCCACTGGCGGGTGAAAGCAGAACGAGGAGGCATAGCCTCAAAATATGGGGAAGTAGATTTAGGACTGAGCTTAGGAGGAACTTCTTCACCCAAAGGGTTGTGAATCTATGGAATTCCTTGCCCAGTGAAGTAGTAGAGGCTCCTTCATTCAATATTTTTAAGATAAAGATAGATAGTTTTTTGAAGAATAAAGGGATTACGGGTTCGGGCTGGAAAGTGGAGCTGAGTCCAAAAAAGATCAGCCACGATCTCATTGAATGGCGGAGCAGGCTCGAGGGGCCAGATGGCCTACTCCTGCTCCTAGTTCTTATACCAGGCTGTGATGCAGACAGATAGGATACTTTCTATGGCGCATCTGTAAAAGTTGGTAAGGGTAAATGTGGACATGCCGAATTTCCTTAGTTTCCTGAGGAAGTATAGGCACTGTTGTGCTTTCCTGGTGGTAGCGTCGACATGGGTGGACCAGGACAGATTTTTGGAGATGGGCAGCCCTAGGAATTTGAAACTGCTAACCATATCTACCTCGGCCCCGTTGATGCTGACAGGGGTGTGTACAGTACTTTGCTTCCTGAAGTCAATGACCAGCTCTTTAGTTTTGCTGGCATTGAGGGAGAGATTGTTGTCGCTGCACCACTCCATTAGGTTCTCTATCTCCCTCCTGTATTCTGACTCATCGTTATTTGAGTTCTGGCCCACTATGGTCGTATCGTCAGCAAACTTGTAGATGGGGTTGGAACCAAATTTTGCCACGCAGTCGTGTGTGTACAGGGAGTAGAGTAGGGTGCTAAGTACGCAGCCTTGCGGGGCCCCGGTATTGAGGACTATTGTGGAGGAGGTGTTGTTCGTTCTTACTGATTGTGGTCTGTTGGTCAGAAAACTGAGGATCCAGTTGCAGAGTGGGGAGCCAAGTCCTAGGTTTTGGAGTTTTGATATGAGCTTGGCTGGGATTATGGTGTTGAAGGTGGAGCAGTAGTCAATAAATAGGAGTCTGATGTAGGAGTCCTTGTTGGCGAGATGCTCTTGGGATGAGTGTAGGGTCAGGGAAATGGCGTCTGCTGTGGACCAGTTGCGACGGTATGTGAATTGCAGTGGATCAAGGCGTTCTGGGAGTATGGAGCTGATGCACTTCATGATCAACCTCTCAAAGCACTTCATTATGACTGAAGTCAGGGCCACCGGACGTTAGTCATTGAGGCACGTTGCTTGGTTCTTCTTTCGCACTGGTATGATGGTGGTCTTCTTGAAGCAGGTGGGACCTCGGAGGGGAGTAGGGACAGGTTAAAGATGTCCACGAATACCTCTGCCAGCTGGTCCGTGCAGGCTCTGAGTGCACGACCAGGGACCCCGTCCGGGCCCGTCGCCTCCCGAGGGTTCACTTTCAGGAAGGCCGATCCGACTTCGGAAGCTATGATGGTGGGTATGGGTGAGTTATGAGCTGCTGGGGCACTCGACAGCGGATTGTTGGTTACCTGATCAAACCAAACATAGAATGCATTGAGTTCATCGGGGAGGGGTGCGCTGCTGCCAGAGATACTGCTCGGCTTCGTGTTGTAGCCCGTTATGTTGTTTAGTCCTTGCCACAACCGCCGAGAGTCTGTCTGTGACTCTAGCTTGGTTTGATATTCTCTCTTGGCATCTCAGATGGCTTTGCGGAGGTTGTACCTGGATTTCTTGTATAGGTCAGGGTCGTCTGATTCGAACGCTTCAGATCTGTCCTTCAGTAGGGAGTCAATCTCGTGATTAAGCCATGGTTTCCGGTTGGGGAACGTACGTACTGCTTTCTTTGGCACGCAGTCGTCCACACATTTGCTGATGAAGTCTGTGACGGTGGTGGCATATTCATTTAAGTTGGTCGCTAAGTTCTTAAATATGGACCAGTCCACTGTCCAGTCCACTGTCTCTAAGCAGTCACGTAAGAGCTCTTCTGTTTCCTCGGACCAGCACTGCACGACCTTCTTAGCTGGATTCTCCCGCTTGCGTTTCTGCTTGTATGCCGAGAGAAGGAGCACCGTCTCATGGTCTAATTTCCCAAACTCCGGTCGGGGGGTGGAACGGTAGGCGCCCTTGATTTTTGAGTAGCAGTGGTCAAGAGTGTTGTCGCCCCTGGTGGGACAGGAGATGTGCTGGTGGAATTTTGGCAGTACACTCTTGAGGTTGGCCTTGTTGAAGTCTCCAGCCATGATGAACAAGGCCTCCGGATGTTCTGTTTCGTAGTTGTTTATAACTGTGTATAGTTCGTCCAGGGCCTTCCTCACTTCTGCCTGGGGTGGGATGTAGACCGCTGTGATAATGGCTGAAGTGAACTCACGTGGAAGATAGTATGGGTGGCACTTCACGGTCAGGTATTCCAGGTCCGGGGAGCAGTAGGTCGTCGGGGTCGCCACATCGAAGCACCAGGAGGAGTTGATCGGTGCTCGGAGGGGTTGGGGGGCGGCACCCTCGGCTGGAGTTGGCTGCCATGTGAGGAGGCCGCTGGGGGGGCAAGCGCATGCAACTCCACCATGTCAACCTCTGGAACGTGTGAGCACGTTCCAAGGGCACCCTTGTACCTGCCTGTCTGCCCCACTGACCACCCGCGACCCCCACCGAATGCTGAGGCCTCTTGTCGTGCGGCTGAAGGCCATTGCTGAATTGGCAATTGTGGTTAAGTGAGCACTTGTCTCATCCTGAGTGGATTCCCATGGGATGGGCGGGCCATGTAGCATGTGGAAATTCTTGCTCAGCATCCCAATCAGACCGCGATGCCTGGACACTGTGCCTGAACACTGCGGTAGGCCACACCACTGAAGCAGAAGCGAACATCCGAACAGCCAACGGATGGGACACCGCTCCGGGGCATGTCCACGGCTGGAGAGTGGGTGAGTGCAATGGGTTGGGGATCAGTGCCCAGTCCAGGTAACGTTATGTGCGGGTGTCAAGGGTACAAGGTCTGGGATCCGTTGAGGGGGGGCCCGCTACGGCCGTGTGTGCCTGGGCAGGGCGTTCCGGGTGTGGGAGAGCAATGGGAGAATGGAGGGTCCCAGGGTGGGAGCCACCTCTGTTTGTCAGTCTAACACCCTCTCCCAATTCCTTACAGATATTGAACGGTATGGGCGGTATTTTGGACCCCCAGAACAAGCCCTAGTTGTGCTGCTGGTAGGGAAGGCAACCAGATGCTGGAGATGGCGGCAACAGCAGCGGCATCTGAGACTCGAGGCGGCGGCCCATGTGCCTGACTCTGCCTCACACCCAGCGCCCATCAGGCCAGGGTGAGATCCAGAGGAAGAGGCCGGCGATGGCCCAGGGTGTACAGGCGTCACTGGTTGTTCGAACAGATGACGGACAACGCGTGCTGCTAGAGGCGCTGCCTCAACAAGAGACAATGCAGCACCTATTTGTCATGATATTCAAACACACACATCATGATGGACACACTAACAGGCAAATCAGAGTACACAACACCACAACCAATCACAGACAAGAACACCAACCACATAAAAAGCACGAGCACGACACCTGGAGGTCAGTAGGTCTGGGGAGAAGGGAACAGAAAGAGCTGTTGAAACACCACAAGCAGGGAGCCCCCCACGTGCAGAGTGCAAAGACCAAGTTGTAAATAGTGAGTTTAAATAAAGAAGCGTTGTACCATATGCAACTGTGTTGGCTCATCTGTGTGTCAGAACACCCAACACCACATGGTACAGGAGTGGATCGATACCTGCCTACTAACCTGCCATTCTGGACATGGACCACACCGGCAAACCGCAGCCGATGCAAGTCACGGGGAACCTAGGCACCAACTGGAAGCTCTACAGGCAGCGATTTGACCTGTACATCCGTGCCACCGAAAAACAGAATGCCTCGGATGATTCGAAGATTGCAATGCTCCTCTTCTACGCAGGCCCCCACCCAAACGATGTCTTTAATTCACTGGTGTTCGAAGAAGGCGAAAACCAGGCCAAATATGACACGGTCATCCTCAAACTGGACCAGCACTTTCAAGTTGAAGTAAACGAAAGTTTTGAAAGATACATCTTTCAGCAACGCCTGCAAGGTAAGGAGGAGCTTTTTCAACCCTTTTTGACGCACCTCCGGATTCTAGCGCAGTCCTGCGGTTACGGCACCACTACAGAGTCCATGATCAGGGACCAGATTGTTTTTGGCGTTGCCTCTAGTGGCCTACGCCAGCAGCTTCTTAAAATAAAGAGCCTCACCTTAGCGTCTGCTGTGGAAGCCTGTGTCCTCCATGAAAATGCTACCTGCCGTTTTGCCCGATTTCAGGCGTCCGAGTTGGCACGGAGGGGGTCCCCAGCCGTCGAATCGGCAAGCCAGGCCGCCCACGACGTTGAACGCATCCAGGCCGTCGATTTCTTCCCGCCCCACGGCCCGGACGACAGCGGCCGCTTCCCGCGCTTTTCGCGGTCTCCCGCGCAGGTGCGCGCCAAAAATAACGGCCACAACGAGGGACGCACTGCGCAGGCGCGCCCACCGCAAGATCGCACTGCGCATGCGCAGTGGCGCAACGAACGCCGTGACGTCATGACGTGCAGAAATTGTGGAGGTCTACACTTAAAAGGGCAATGTCCTGCAAAAAACCGACAGTGCAACAGATGTGCCATGATAGGCCACTACGCAGCCCGCTGTCGTGCGGCTCAACCCATGGATCCGGCGCATCCTCGACAACCTCGCACAAGAGTCAGGACCGTCCAGCCCACGCATCAAGACTTCCAATTAAGTGATGCAGATGACCAGGATGACTTCCGAGTTGCCGTCATTGATGTCAACAAGGTCAATGCCATCAATCCAGACGATGAGTGGTGTGCCACCCTGACGGTCAACCGATCGCGCGTCGCCTTCCGTCTGGACACCGGCGCATCCGCCAACCTGATTGCTTACTCTGCAGTCCAGGCCATGAAGGTCAAACCACCCATCACACCATCCCGGCTTAAGATGGTTGACTATAACGGGAACGTTATCCCGTCCATAGGATCTTGCCAGCTACAGGTGACTCACAAGAGGTACACGGCCACACTCCCCTTCGAAGTTGTGGGCTCATCAAAGGACTCGTTACTGGGCGCACAAGCGTGTAAGGTCCTTCACCTGGTACAGCGCATCATGTCTCTCTCTCCAGATGAGATATCCGACTTCCCGGATGCTGAGTTCCACGCGAATCTCCATTCCCTCCTCGCTCACAACCAGGAGGTTTTTGAAGGCATGGGGACATTGCCACACACGTACAAGATTCGACTCAGACCGGACGCCATCCCTGTCGTTCACGCACCTCGCAGGGTTCCTGCGCCTCTCAAAGACCGCCTCAAGGCACAACTGCAGATTCTTCAGGACCAAGGGGTCCTATCCAAGGTCACGGAGCCCACGCCATGGGTCAGCTCCATGGTCTGTGTAAAGAAACCCTCTGGCGAGCTCCGTATATGTATAGATCCAAAAGATCTGAACAACAACATCATGCGGGAACACTATCCCATCCCGAAACGAGAAGACCTCACCAGCGAGATGGCGCGAGCCAACATATTCACTAAATTGGATGCGTCCAAAGGATTCTGGCAGGTCAAACTGGACCCGGCCAGCCGAAGACTATGCACATTCAACACCCCTTTTGGCAGATTCTGCTACAACCGGATGCCATTCGGCATCATTTCGGCATCTGAAGTATTCCACCGCATTATGGAGCAAATGATGGAAGGCATCGAAGGGGTACGTGTATATGTGGACGATATCATCATTTGGTCCACCACTCCGCAGGAACACATGCATCGTCTTCGACGTGTCTTCACCCGCATACGGCAAAATGGCCTGCGTCTCAACCGTGCGAAGTGTGCTTTCGGCCAGACGGAGCTGAAATTCCTCGGGGACCACATCTCAAGGTCCGGGGTCCGTCCCGATGCAGACAAGGTTAGCGCCATCACAGCCATGCCACGACCGGCTGACAAGAAGGCTGTCTTAAGATTCCTGGGCATGGTCAACTTCCTTGGGATGTTCATTCCCAACCTGGCTTCTCATACAACAAACATGCGCCATCTCGTAAAAAAATCGACGGAATTCAACTGGCACCAGTCGCATCAGCGGGAATGGGAGGAGCTCAAGCACAAACTGGTCACGGCACCAGTGCTGGCCTTCTTTGACACGACTCGCCCTACAAAGATCTCAACAGACGCCAGCCAATCTGGTATTGGAGCGGTACTCCTGCAAAAAGACAGCACGTCATCATGGGCCCCGGTTGCGTATGCCTCACGAGCCATGACCCCTACCGAACAGCGCTACGCGCAAATCGAAAAAGAATGCCTGGGCTTGTTAACTGGACTGGACAAGTTCCACGACTATGTGTATGGCCTGCCACGATTCACGGTCGAAACTGACCACCGCCCCCTGGTCAACATCATTAACAAAGACCTGAACGACATGACTCCTCGCCTCCAGCGCATCTTACTCAAACTCAGGAGGTACGATTTTGAACTGATCTACACTCCGGGGAAGGAACTCATCGTGGCGGACACTCTTTCCCGAGCAGTGAGCACACCACCAGATGCAGAGGGGTTCGTGCGTCAAATTGAGGCACACGTGACTCTGACAGCAGCAAATATGCCAGCTGATGATCCTAGTCTGGCCCACATACGCGGAGACGGCGACTGACCCTCTGCTGCAGCGAGTGATGCGCCACATGACGGAAGGGTGGCTAAAAGGGCAGTGCCCCCAGTTTTATAATGTGCGAGATGATCTCACCAATATAGACGGGGTCCTTATGAAATCGCATAGGATCGTCATTCCACACAGTGTGCGCCAGATGATTCTTCGTCAACTACACGAAGGCCACTTGGGCGTCGAAAAATGCAGACGAAGGGCCCGGGAGGCGGTATATTGGCCGGGTATTAATGAAGACATAGCCAACATGGTGCTCAACTGCACAACCTGTCAGAGGTTTCAGCCAGCGCAACCTCCGGAAACACTTCTACCACACGAGATGGTGACGTCCCCCTGGGCGAAGGTGGGTGTTGACCTATTTCACGCGCTCGGCAGAGATTACATTGTTATTATAGACTACTTCTCAAACTACCCGGAAGTCATGCCTCTCCATGATCTGACGTCGTCCGCAGTCATTGGGGCCTGCAAGGAAACGTTTGCTCGCCATGGCATTCCAAGGACTGTCATGTCAGACAATGGACCTTGTTTTGCCAGCCGTGAATGGTCGTCCTTTGCCGCAGCATATGGTTTCACTCATGTGACATCCAGCCCTCTGCATCCACAATCGAACGGGAAGGCTGAAAAGGGTGTCCACATCGCAAAGCGGCTCCTGTGCAAGGCGGCTGATGCCGGATCGGACTTTAACCTTGCCTTGCTGGCCTATCGATCGGCCCCGTTATCCACGGGCCTCTCGCCAGCGCAGCTACTAATGGGTCGCTCCCTCAGGACGACGGTACCTTCCGTCCTGGCACCGACAACAGACCATGAGGCGGTTCTTCGGAACATGCAACTGCAGCGTGATCGCCAGAAAGGTCGGTACGACACACGAGCGACGGACCTGCCCCCCCTGTCCTCCGGAGACAAAGTACGCGTCCATCAACCGTATGGTGGCTGGTCAGCACCGGCCGAAGTCCTCCGACAAGTGGCTCCCCGCTCGTTCCTGGTTCGCATGCCGGATGGTTCCGTGCGTCGCCGCAATCGGCGCGCCCTTCGCCGACTTCCACGCTCACAGCCACACAACACGCCAGATCCTCAACAGGCTTCCGAGGATGACTTTGTGGAGCTGCCGCACATCACGCCCTTTCCATCGCCACCCATGGCCATGCCTGCACAGCAGCCGGTGGTTCTTGATCCACCCTTAAGGCGGTCAACCCGAATTCGTCGCAAACCCATTAGAATGGACTTATAATACAGTTCATATGTTTAATAAGTTGGACAATTTTACATGATAACCTGTTGTTGTTTATCGTTCCAGATGTCGTCTGACTGGACAACTGTTCAAATTTTTTTTTCTTCTTCTCTCGTTCGCATTTCTGTTATGTTATGGTACAACTGGATTCATGTGACGCACTCGACATCGCCCCATGTACATAGTTCCGTCATAGACACATGCTGCACACGACACACACACACTCTTAGATGCACTCACGTCACGATCATATTTATTATCACGTAGGCACATATCTTTGTAAAAAGGGGGGATGTCATGATATTCAAACACACACATCATGATGGACACACTAACAGGCAAATCAGAGTACACAACACCACAACCAATCACAGACAAGAACACCAACCACATAAAAAGCACGAGCACGACACCTGGAGGTCAGTAGGTCTGGGGAGAAGGGAACAGAAAGAGCTGTTGAAACACCACAAGCAGGGAGCCCCCCACGTGCAGAGTGCAAAGACCAAGTTGTAAATAGTGAGTTTAAATAAAGAAGCGTTGTACCATATGCAACTGTGTTGGCTCATCTGTGTGTCAGAACACCCAACACCACACTATTCTATGTCTTCGTGGACGTGGCATCACATGGAGGAGGACACTCGCTCTCCATGGCCTGTCAATATCACCGCAGCCCTGTACTTTTACACCTCGGCATCATTCCAAAGCTCCAGTGGGTCCAGGGGCTGATAGACTGTACGCATGTCGCCCTGCGCACACTGGGCCAGCTGGGCGTGCCCTACATTAACAGGATGGGGTTCCACTCACTGAACATACCGCTCATTTGTGACCACCACATGCAGATTATACAGATGTGTGTACACTTCCCAGGGAATGTGCACGGCTGTTACATCCTGGGGCAGTTAGGCATCCTGGCATCTTCAAGGATCATCCCAGGTTGCCAGCTGGGGATAAGGGGTACCCACTGAGAACCTGGCTAATGACACCAGTACGGAGGCCAGAGACCAAAGCGGAAACCCAATACACCGAGGCCCACGTGGGCACCCCGGCTGTGATTGAGCGGTGCATCAGAATGCAGTTCCGATGCCTCGGCCACCCTGCAGCATACCGCCTGGAGAGTCACCCACTTTGTGGTGATCTGCTGTGCCCTCCACAACCTGTCACAGTGGCGGGGCAGCATGCTGGAGGAGAGGGATGAGGAACATGTGACCACTTCTGAGGAGGAAGGGGAGTAGAAGGAGGAGGACAAGGATGATGAGGAGGTGTCTGACCAGCAGTAGCTGGAGTGTCCAGAAAGCCCAGGGAGTAACCGGGGACCAGCCAGAGGCTGCAGACCGGCGGCAGCGGCGGGGGGCCAGAAAGCCCAGAGGGCCAGGGAGATCCTCATACTTGCCCGCTTCAGGGTCTGTGTGACATCACTCCAGGGTGATGGGGTGTGTTGGCAGTGTCAGCGGGTCACTGTCGAGGGCAGGGGGGAGATGATAACCCGCACAGAGCTGGGCATTGGTGCTCCTCAATCTATGCCATAGTCTGCTGAGTGCTTGCTCCTACCCATCACCTGCATGGGGGGTGAGGGTGGGGTGGGGGGGCAGGGGGAGTGAAGGACCCCCATGCCTGCAGAGAAGAGCCAAGGGTTTGG